>NW_006399893.1:5973485-6033146 GCF_000299155.1 Elephantulus edwardii | reverse complement strand
TTAAAATTAATTTTAAAAAATTTTTTAAAAAATATCATTCACAAAGAAAGCAAGAGGTCATTACAAAGACAGAGGAAGAAAAGACCGAAATGGACATCAGCAGAGACTCTGAATATTGCACTACAATGCTGAGAAGCCAAAGCAAAGGGAAAGAATCAGGAAGTTAAGGAACTAAACAGATTTTCAAAGGCATCTCAGGAAAACAAAGCAAAGCATTATAATGAAATGTGAAAAGAGCTAGAGTCAGAAAACCAAAAGAACCAAACTTTTTCAGCATTTCTTAAGCTGAAAGAACTGAAGAACAAATTCAAGCCTTGAGTTGTAATACTTAAGGATGCTATGGGTAGAATATTTAATGATCCAGGAAGGATTAAAAGAAGATGGAAGAAGTGCAAGGAGTTGCTATACCAAAAAGAATTGATTTCTTATCCAAAGAATAATTTCATGAAACAGCATACGGTGATGCAAACACAAGGTGCAATGGTGATAAACAAGGAAGTGAAGGCTACTCTGAAGCAGTTGGCCCAGGAAGTGGTGGAATACCAATTGACAAATTTCAACAAACAGATGCTGCCCTAGATATGCTCACCCAGTTGTGCCAAGGTGTCTGCAGAACAACTACCTAGCCAACTGACCCATTCCAAAAAACAGGGTGACCCGACAGAGTATGGAAATTATCAAACAATATCACGGATCTCACACACAAGAAAGTCCTGCTGAAGATTATCCAAAAGAGACTGGAACAGAACATTGACAGAACTACCTACAGAACAGACAGAACTACAGAACAGCTGAGTTTGCAAGAGGCCATGGCATCAGATGATCTTGACTGAAAGCAGAGAGGACCAGAGGAATGTCTATCTGTGTTTCATTGACTATGCAAAAACATTTGACTGTATGGATCACAATTGTGGCTAACCTTGAGAAGAATGGTAATCCCAGAATGTTTGATTGTGCTCTTGCAAAACCCATGGTTGGACCATGAAGCAATGGTCAGAAAAGAAAGGGGAAGCATTTCATGGTTCAAAATCAGGAAAGGAATGTGCCAAGGATGCATCCTGTCTCCATACTTTTTCAATTTATATGTGGAACAGGTCGTTGAAGAGGCTAGACTTTATGAGGAAGAAGGTGGCATCCAAATTGGAGGAAGACTCATCAACAAGCTATGCAGATGGCACAATCTTGCTTGCAGAAACTGAGGAGCACCTGAAGCATTTGCTGCAGAAGTTCAAGGACTGTAGTCTTCAATATGGATTGAAGCTCAACCTCAAGAAAACAAAGATTCTCACCACAGGGCCAATTTGCAGCATCATGATAGATGGAGAAATATGTGATTGAGGTTGTTAACAGATTCCATTTACTCAGCTCCATAATCAACACTCTTGGAACTAGCAGTCAAGAAATCAAAAGACAAATTGCCCTAGGGATGGCTGCTGTCAGAGACCTCTCAAAAAGTGATGAAGAGCAACGATGTCGGTCTGGAGACTAAAGCATGCTTAATCCAGGCCTTCGTCTTTGCAATTACTTGCAATGCATCAGAGAGCTGAACAATGACCAAAGATGACAGAACAATTGGTACCTTTGAGTTGTAGTGCTGAAGAATATGAAATACACCAGGGACTACCAAGAGAACAGACAGGTTTATCCTGGAGAGGGTGAAACCAGACTGCTGCTTGGAGGCAAGGATTTTGAAGCTCAGTCTCACGTAATTTGGACATGTGGCCAGGAGGAACTAGTTCCTGGAGAAGGACATCATGCTTGGAAGGGTGGAGGGACAGCGCCAGAGAGGAAGACCCCAAATGAAATGAATTGACACAATAATTGGAGTAATGGGGTTATCTGAGACTTGCTCAGGATAGAGTTCAGAGCTATTGTGCACAGGATCACTATGAGTCTCAGGGAACTTGATGGCCCATAGCAACAGCAATAATACATGTTGAAAAGGTATGGGGAAAGGAAACAACCCTGACACACTTTTCTACTTTTACACCATACAGTACTCCCTTGTTCTGTTCTTACAACATCTTCTTGATCTAGGTATAGATTTCTTATGAGCATAATTATCTGTTCTTGGACTCCCGTTCTTCTCAATGTTAGCCATAATGTGTTGTGATCCACACAGTCAAATAAATGCCTTTGCATAGTCAATAAAGCCCAAATAGACATTCTTCCAGTATTTGCTTTTAACCAGAAGCCATCTGACATCAGCAATATCCTTGCTGTCATGGCCTTTTCTAAATTCAGCTTGAACTTCTGGAAGTTCTCTATGTGCTGCTCTAGCCTCAATACAGGGTACAATACTGTAATCATGACAATAATCAAACCTATGAGCTTTGAAGTTTAATGGCTTTGGTCCAAATGCAGATTTTGCTAGAACACAATTACATTTCTTACTAGGTTCCTTCAGATTGGTTCCCACTTTTTGTGACCACATGTACAACAGAATGGAACTCTGCCCAGTCTCTGCATCCTGGCAATCACTGCTGTGTTTGAGTTGTGTTGCAGCCTCTGCGTCAATGCATCTTATTGAGATCCTTCCTCTTTTTATTTCTTTTTTCCTGGATCTTTACATTATTAAGCAGAAGGGGCTGATCTCTCTTAGTAATATTTCCAGAGTACCCAAGATGCCTTTGAACTGTAGTATTGGAAAAGAGTCCTGAACATCCCACGAACGGCCAAAAGAACAAGCATAATATGTCTTGGAGAGGGTGCAGTCAAAGTGTTCCTTGGAGGCAAAGATGATAAAGCTTCAACTAACATACTTTGGGCATGATGCTGGGAGAGGGACATTCCTTGGAGAAAGACACCATGCTTGGGAAGGTGGAAGGACAGTGAAAGAGAGGAAGTCAGACCCTCAATGCAGTGGATTAACAAAGAGACTGCAGCAATGGCTCAAATGTGTCAGATATAGTGAGGAAGGCACAAAATATGATAGGGTTCAGATATCTTTTCATAGGTTCACTACGAGTCATACTCAACTCGCTGACGTCTAACAGCAACTACCTAAGGTGAAGGCTCACCATCCCGACTTCTGAGGAGCATTCTGGCTGCACTCCCCCCAGAACACACGTCCTCAATCTTCTGATAGTCCATGATATATGTGATAGTCTTTGCCACCACCACAACTTGAAGGCATCCAGTTGTCTTTCTTCTCTATTATTCATCATCCAGCTTTTACATGTACATGATGCAACTGGAACTACATGACTTGGGTCAAACATACCTTAGTTCTAAAAGTAACATATTTTTTTTAAATTATTTTTATCACTTCCAAGAGGCCTTTTGTTGCAGATTTGGCCAATGCAATATAGCTGCTTTTTTTTTTTTTTTTTTTTTCCTTTTACAGCTCTTTAATTTTGGTCTGCTACTTCCATGAATGTTGATTATGGATTCAAGTAAAATGGAATATGATAACTTTAATATTTTTCTCCATTTATGACTACGCTGCCTGTTGATCCAGTTCTGATCATTTTGTTTCCTGCATGTTGATTGCAATCCACACTGAAGGTTGGCTCTCTCGCATACATATTTGCCATGGGAAAGTTTATCCACATATGTAAGCCTCATTTTCTTCATATGTAAAATGAAGATTAATGAGATAGTGCAGTGGCGTGCTTGACTGACCCACATCTGTAGTCAACATAGTAGGCATAGAAGTCACCAGCAAATGTTGTTGTTGAGTCAAGTATGACATAGCAACCCTATGAACAACAGCCCTGAATCCACTCCTGTCCTATGCCACCCTCCCTATCTCTGATACACCTCATTGCTGCAGTCACCATGTCACTCCATCTAGATTGGGTCTTCCTCTCTTTCACTGACCCTCTACCCTTCTAAGCATGGTATCCTTTTCCAAGGAATAGCCTTTCCTAGCAACATTAGCTAACTAAAATGGGTTTCAGAACTCAAACTCACAACGCCCGTCCCTCAGGTTTCCAAAGTGAATCAGGATGAGAGGAGCCTGCCATGTTTCTCTTGCAGACCCTCTGGTGAATTCAGCTTGTCAGAGACTCACAGCTGTTGGGTTAGTAATGCAGCTCACAACAGGTTACCCCACTAGAGCTCCCTAAGACCAGTATAATGGAAGATAAACACATTTGCACAAAACTTAGACGGGCTGCTTTTAAGGTCATAAATGAGTGGCTGTCCTCCTTAGAAAACTGCCCAAGTGCATGTGTGAACTATGGCAAGAGACCTAGATGTCTCCTTTCCCATTCCAAGTTAGGAAAGTACCAGGCCACTGAGACCACTGGCATGTGCTCTGGTAGTGAGGGTCTCCATCCCACCAAGAGAAAGTGCTGACTGGGAAGAAGCCAAGCTTAGGAGTCAGACTGGCAATCTGTTGAGTGGCCATCTTTACTCCTCAGGCTTTGTTTCACTCCTCTATAAAAAGAAGAGGATAATAATAGCTACTTCCCAAGATTATTGGATGGGTGAAGGGATTGAGGAATAACATCAGTCTTGCTCCATGTGAAACTTCAAGGTCCTTCCTTTCCAGTACCATATTCTGATGTAATTAATGTTCATTCAAGACTTATTGTTGTTAGATGTCATCAAGGCAAGTATGACTCATAATGACCTATGAACAACCGCCCTGAATCCTGTTCTATCCCATATCATCCTCATCATCTCTGATACACTTGAGCCCATTTCTGCAGTTACTGGGTCCCCACCTCACTGTCTTCCTCTCTTCCAAGCATAATATCCCTTCCCAAAGAATACCCTCTCCTAGCAACACAACCGAAGTGTGAAAGGCAAATCTTACTATCCTTGCCTCCAGAAGTCTTCTAGCTGCCTTTTCTACCTTTTCTAACACATATCTGTTTGCTCTTCTGGCAATCCTTGGGATATTCAGCTTTCTCCAGCAAGGGCCTCACTGGGGAAAACCCAGTTCCCTTATTAACCATATCCTACCCGAGTTTCTTTTTGAGAGTTCAATAAATCTTTATTAGAAATCTGAACATAAATATTTTACTAACCCAAAACTCATTAAGTCAATCCCAGTGTTTGTACTGGACTCCCTCCCAGATGGACAGAGTTGCTGCACTGGAGAAAGATGTGGTAGTCTGTTTCCATTACAATCAAAGCCCTGGAAACCCTACTACTATGGTGTAGTTCTACACTGCCTTGTTGTTGCTTTTAATGCACCATGGAGTCAGAATAGACTCATAGCTTTTCAAAGGCAATTCTCACACAGGAGGAGTCTGCCCATCTTTCTCCCACAGAGCAACTGGTGGATTTGAACCATAGACCTTTGTCTTGGCAGCACTTTTCCTTGCTGCCAAGTTACCAGAGTTCCTTTTACTTAGCAAGAAACATACACAAATTGAAGGCAAATGGGGAGTTCCATCAATTAAGTAACTGATGAAAATATTAAAATACTTACAGGGACACTGAAGTTAAAAAACATTCTAGGTGTACTGGTTTTGACAAGCACTGTGGCAAATGGACAATTAAAACAGACTTTCAAGGGGGGGAAGAAGAATGAACTGGGGAGGAGGGCAGAGAAAATAGTGCAACAATGAATGAATGAAAACCCAAAATCTCTGTAAATGTTCATTAAAATTAATAAAATTTAATAATTAAAAAAATAACCACCCCCAATAAAACCATTCTAGGTGTAATTACCCTGATGTGTGCTATCAAGTCAAAGCCAATTCATAGCTGGCTGTAGCAGGTTTTCAGAGACAGTTAATCACATAGGAGGAGATCGCCCATCCTTCGCCCTCAGAACAGTTGGTAGATTTAAACCACGTGCTTGTGTTTGGCAGTGCTACTCCTTAACACTAACACCCTCTGTTTTGGGTTTTTTTTTTGGAGGGGGGGTGGTGTTTTTTTTTTGGTTTTTTATTTTTCAGCCAGTCCAGTCAAATCCAGCAGTAGGGAGACAACCTATGCTTTTATAAGTCAGAACTGACTCAATGACTAATGATGTTGAACACCTTTCCTTGTGTTCTGAGGGGTTTTTTTTACATTTTTATGTTATATTGGTTTGCTTACAAAGTTTGTATACATTGTGTTTCACACTATCCTTCATTCATGTTGTGTTTCATATAATCGCTCCTATTCATTATGTTTTCTAAAGTTAATCATCATTGACCTATGCCCACCATTGCGCTTTCCAGATCCCCACCAAGCCTTTCCCATTTCCTGTACCCACCTCTCTCTCCGCCCACCAAATTGTGCAACACTACGATTTACCCCCTTCCTATCCTCACCTCTCTGCTCCCACTTTCCCCGCCTTGGATCTTCATACACATTTTACTAGTTGTCTTTCTATTTCTACAGTAATGGTTTTATACAATATTTATCCTTTGGAGACTGAGTTCACTCAGCATAATGCTCTCCAGTCCCTCCCAAATTAGGTAGTAATTTTTGAAATTGTTGCTCCTGAATGCTGTGTAGTATTCCATTGTATCAATGTACCACAATTTCTCAATCCATTCAATTGTGATTGGACGTTTGGGCTGTTTCCATGTTCTTGTGATGGTGAATAAGAGTCCTTTACCTGTTTATTTGATGAAATATATTTATTACTCAATTTTAGATAAAGGCTCATTTTACTGTATATCCAAGTTCCTTATTAAATTTTTTTGCAGTTTTCCTGGTATTTGCTGACCTTTTCATTTTTCTTAATATTGTCTTTGAAGATAATTCTTTTTTGTTTTTTAACCATGTCCAACTTATCACTTTCTTTTTTTCTTTAAAAACTCATTCTTTGTATACTGATTAAGAAGTTGTTACCTAAACCAAGATTACATAGGTATTGGTCACTGTTCTTTCTTATGGTTCAGCAGTTACATTTAGATTTATACAACATTTTTTGTATCGTGTCAGGTTAGGTGTGAGATTTGTTTTCTTCAATGCTCCCAGTACAATTTGTCAAACACATCATGTTTCTCTCATTAAACTAGCATCTTTGTGAGGAATCATTTGACAGTGTGTTTCTAGAATGTCTGTTTAGTAACATTGATCAGTATCCAAATCTTCTCCATCCTTTGTGAAATTCTCTTGATAGAAGTAGTACAAGTCCTCTGATATTGTTTTACTTTTTAAAATCTACTTTGCATTTCCAAATAATGACCTAAGTGTGTGCACAGCTACAGAAGAATTTGCTAGTTGATTGCACATTCACTTATTGTTTTAATAGTTTACTTAATTTTTAAATTCATTTTTTAATATTTACCTTACCTCAGTATTCCTTAAATAATTCACTACACTCCTATCGCTCTTCCTGTCTTTTGCACTATTGTTACCTTGTTTTTTACTTCTACATGTGTTAAAACTCAATTCAATCACATTGGTTCTAACTCATTGACTTTCTGAGTCTGTAAATCCTAATGGGAAGAGATTGTCCATCTGTCTTCTTCAGAACCGCTGGATTCCTCTCATGTTTTATTATCACAAGGCTAGAGAATCCTTTATTCTGGTTATAATTTAGTCTTATTATTAAGACAGATTTTCTGAATGCTTTACTTCATGTCCCATGCAATAGAAGTCAGTCCTCTCTGGAGAGAACACTTGTGGGTTTTAAGTGTGTGATTCTCTCTGGATGGTGAGAATATAAACTTTTAGCCTTTTGTGAGCTCCAGAAATTTCTCGATCCACTGCTTGACTGGAATTCTTACTTTAACCTTGTAAATTTTACCCCATGCATGCACAGTTCAGTCCTCAGCTAAACATGATTAGGATTTCTCTGCTATTTTCCTTCCTGTCTAGCATGTTGTTTTTCTTGTTGTTGTTATGTGCCATCAAGTCACCTGTGACCCATAGTGACCCTATATACAGCAGCTCTGAACCCTTCCCTGTCCAGAGCCAGTCTCACTGATTCTGACACACCAAATCCCATTGCCCCAGTTTTTGTATCAATCTATCTCATCTGGGGTCTGCCTCTCCTGTGCTATCTTTCCACCCTTCTGAGCATGATGTCCTTCTCTAAGGACTAATCTCTCCTGGCCATGTGCCCAAAGTAAGTGAGGCAGAGCTTCAAAATTCTAGCCTCAAAGGAGAAATTTGGTTTTACCCTCTCCATGCCAGACCTATTTGTTTTCTTGATGGGCCATAGTATGTTCAAGACTCTTGTCCAGGACCACAATTCAAAGACATTGATTCTTCTTTTGTCATCCTTAGTCCTAGTCCACTTTCTCATGCAATGCAGGTAATTGGCCTCTCCAGCATATGACCCTGAAAATTCCAGCGGCTTTACCCCTAGCTTGAGTCTATATATATATCACTCCAATTCAAAAGGACCTCCAACATTTTGTTTGTACAAACAGTAGCCGTACAAACAAGGGTTCAATATCTACAAATTCAGTGAACTTCAGATAAAGAAATATTCGAGGGCTGTGGGAAGCATTTAAATTGTCAAAGCAAGCCTTCAAAGGCTAACAGTGAATTAAGTGCTATTTACAGTGTGGTAGGGCTTATAAGTAATCTAGAGATGACTTAATGTATACAGGAGCATTTGCAATTACTGCACCATTTTATATAAGGGACTTGAGCATGCTTTGATGTCAGCTTCTGCAGTCGGTCCTATAACGAATCCCATGGATACTGAAGGACAACTGCATCTCCCTCTGTGTGTTACATGTGATCTAGAAGCTGTCTCCAAGTGGTTAGTGAAAACCTATGTAGAGCTCACCTCATTCAGTTCCTAGATTCAGATGTGTCTTTCTGTGATTCCTATTATCTAGTGTCTGAAAGCACTATGTGTGTGTGTGTACCCATATTGCTAGCTGATGTTACATTAACCCCTTAACGCATGGCAACCCCATGTTTTACAGAGTCGAGCTGATCCATAAGCTTTTCTTACCTGCTGTCTCAGGTCTTTTCTGCCATGGAGCCAAGAAGGAAGTTCAAAGCACCAGCCTTTATTTAAAAAATATCTATTTTTTAATTCATTGTTGCACATTTTCTTCCTTCCTCCCCACCCATCTCCTCAGTGCACCCCTGTTCCAGATTGTTCTCATACATGTAATGCCTAATCATATATTCCTTATGGACAATTCTTCACCTCATCTGTTCTAATGCAGTGTTCCTTGTCTATCCACTCTTTTCTCATTGTCTCCCTAACCCCTCATGTCTGTCTGTTTTATAATAATGGTGTCATGCAGTATTTGTTCTTTTGTGGCTGAGGTATTTCATTCTGCATAATGCCTTCAAGGTCTTCCTATGTTGTGTAATGTTTTACCATTTCCTTGTTTTTCAATGCTGCATAATATTCCATTGTGTGAATTGTGTGAAAACTATGGTTTTTTCTATCCATTCATTTGTTGATGGACCCTTTGGTTGATCCCCTCTCTTTGCTGTTGTGAATAACACAGCAATAAACATGAGTGTGCATATATATGTTTGGGTGGCAGCACTGGTTTCTTAAGGGTATGTTTCCAGTAGTGGATTGCTGGGTCAAATGGTATTTCTGTCTCCAACTTTTTGAGAAAGCATCTCCACCCAGACATACATGTTTATATGTGTGTGTGTGTGTGCCTATAATTATATATGCTTTATAAAATATATATAAAGTGTGTGTGTGTGTGTGTGTACATAAACACACAGACACACATACAAATTCTAACTCTGCACTTATCTGTGGCAGGAAGAAAAGTCTTACAGCAGTTGATCCTTCAGATACTAGAAATATATGTTGGATTTTATTACTTTTTTTGTTATCTTCCTGAAGAGACAGATGTGGAATACTGGTGAAGAGATGGTAACAGCAGCAATGGAAAGATAGGCTCATCTCTTCTTTCAGCCTTCGCTTCATTCACATTCCTACTACATTCACATAAAAGAAAAAGAAATGATCCTTAACTGTTCACTTACAATAGATTGCCTTATAATAATGAAAATACCAAGTAAAACATATTAAAATGAACATTAAAAAGAAAGCTTAAGAGTAAAAAGGCTTGAGCTTTCTGCTATTCTTTATTAAGTTTGTAAAAGAATTAATACTGATTAAGTGCATAAACAAATGGAAGAAAAGTATCTATACACTCTAAATTTTTCTATATTTGAAGACTTTATAAATATCAGTAATTATGGTAAACTGAAGTAAGCTTTTAACTCCAGTTTATTACAAACTATAATTGTAGAGTTGTTGTTGTTGATTGCCTCCAAAGAGCACTCTGGCTGCACCCTCTCCAAGACATACCTGTTTGTTCTCTTGGCCGTCCATGGGATGTTCAATGTTCTTCTCCAACACCACAGCTCAGAGAGTATGCTGCCTGTTTTTTTTTTCTCTTGAGGAATAGTGGGTGGATTGACATTGCCTGCTTTTTGGTTGACACTGCAACATCCTACCTACTAGGCCAGCAGTTTCTTATACCATCTAGTCAGAACTGCCCTGGATATGCTCACCAAGTTGTGCCAAGAAATCTGGAGAACAACCACTTGGCCAACTGACTGGAAGAGATCTATATTTGTTCCCATTCCAAAGAAGGGTGACCCAGCAGTGTGTGGAAACTACAGAACAATATCACTGATTTCACATGCAAGCAAGATTCTACTAAAGATTATCCAAAAACGACTGGAACAGCGCATCAGCAGAGAACTGCCAGAAGTCCAGGATGGGTTTAGAAGGGGTCGTGGTACTAGGGATATCGTAGCTGATGTTAGATGGATCTTAGCTGAAAGCAGGGAATACCAGGAGAATGTCTATCTGTGTTTCATTGATTATGCAAAGGCGTTTGACTGTGTGGATCATAACAAACTGTGACTGACTCTGAAAAGAATGGGAATCCCAGAACATTTAATCATGCTAATGCAAAACCTATACTTGGACCAAGAGGCAGTAGTCAGAACAGAGCAGGGTAACACTGCATGGTTCAAAATTGGGAAGGGCGTACATCAGGGATGTGTCCTATCTCCATACCTTTTCAACCTGTATACAGAGCAGATTATCCGAGAGGCTGGGCTCTATGAGGAGAATTGTGGCCTCAGGATTGGTGGAAGATCTATCAACAATCTGTTACGCAGTTGACACAACCCTGCTTGCTGAAACTGAGGAGGACCTCATGCACTTGCTGCGAAGGGTCAAGGACTGCAGCCTTCAGTATGGACTGAGGCTCAATGTCAAGAAGACAAAGATTCTCACCACTGGACCAATTGGGAGCATCAGGATGGATGGCAAAGAGATTGAGATTGTTCACAGCTTCAGTTTGCTCGGCTCCACAGTCAACACTCTTGGCACCAGCAGCCAGGAAATAAAAAAACGTATTGCGATGGGAAAGTCTGCTGTTAGGGACCTCTCTAAAGTGCTCAAGAGCAACGGTGTCTCTCTGGAGACTAAGGTGCACCTGATACAGGCCATGGTCTTTGAAATCACTTGTTATGAATCAGAGAGTTGGACAAGGACTAGAGAGGACAGAAGGAGAATTGATTCCTTTGAGCTGTGGTGCTGGAGAAGAGTATTGAATGTACCATGGACTGTAAGAAAACAAACAGATTCATCCTGGAAAGAGTTAAACCAGGCTGCTCCTTGGAGGCAAGGATTCTGGGGCTTCGTCTGACATACTTTGGACATGTTGTAAGGAGGGACAGGTCCTTGGAGAGGAACTTCATGCTTGGGAGGGTGGAGGGAAAGCGCAGGAGGGGTAGATCCTCTATGAGGTGGATTGAGTCAGTGACTGGGGTAATTGGGATGGGTGTGTCAGAGGCAATGCGATTGGCACAGGACAGAGCAGGGTTTAGGGCTGTTGTACATAGGGTCGCTATGAGTCACAAATGACTCAACGGCACATAACAACAACAACAACAAAGTCAGAACTGCCCCATAGCTGACCCTCCAGTGGGTTTTCTTAGGCAGTGAATGACATAGGAGGAGTCTGCTCACCTTTCTGCTGCAGACAAAATGGATTTGAACCAGGTACCTTTGTGTCGACAGCATAACACCTTGTCACTAAGCCACCACAGGCCCTTTATTTAGCAAGAAACATGCATAAATCAAAGGCAAATATTAAGTTTCAGCCTATTAATTAACTGATGAAAATGTTATTAAAATATTTATAGGGGCACCAGAGTTAAACGTTCTATGTGTTATTCCTGTCATGTTACAAAATAAGAGACCAGGAAAGGGGCTGTTGTAGGCATCTAGTTAAAGAATAATGATTACCTAAATTTATGTACTGATAGAAGAATACGCAAGAAGCTGCACTGCAATCCCAGAGGTACAAGGTTCAAATCCACCAGATGCTCTGCTGGAGAAGGAGGGGCAATCTCCTCCTGTACCAGTCAGATTCAATTTGACGGTACACACCCACAAAAATAATAAAAAATTAAAATTTTAAAAATACACAAGATGGATAGATTTGAGAGAAGTTTAGAAAGTACAATTTATAGGAGTCGGTAATGTTTGTGACATAAGTGTTATGGAATGCAGATGACAGAGGATAATGGTTACCTAAATTTATTTACTGATAGAAGAATATACAAGATGGGTCTATTTATGGGTTCTCAATCTGTTCCATTGGTCTCTGTGCTTGTCATTGAACCAGTACCATGCTGTTTTGATTACTCCTGCTGTGTAGTAGGTTTTGAAGTCAGGGAGTGTTATGCATCCCACCTCATTTTTGCTTCTCAGAAGTATTTTGCCTGTTCAGGGTCTCTTGCCTCTCCAAATAACTTTGACTATTTCCCTTTCTTTTTTTAAGAATGTATTATTTATTATTATTATTATTATTATTATCCCATGGTTGACGGTGTTTGGTGGAGCTCCTCAATTAAAACAAGTCTAGAAGCAGGAGTGGCATCCACTTCCACAATAGCTTGTCTCTGGAAACCTTATGAACCTGGAGAAAGGACGAAAGTTATGCAGGTGTCCAGGACTTTTGTTCATAGGGTCGCTATGAGTCACCTACGACTCTACGGCACATAACAAAAACAACAACAACAACAGCATAGAGAGAGAGCAGCTGGCCTAGCAGACAGAAAGACAGAAAGTCATGCTCCCAAGCCCAAGGTGGGTAACTACTCTGCGGCCCTCAAGCCTGCCTTTAATGGTTTTTGGTGAAACATTCTTCTAAGTCGCTGGTATATCCACTTGCTGTACAGAGGTAACTCGTGGTTGCTGTGAAGCCAAACACTGTGACACTGATGAGTCAAATGCGAGAATGGTTATCCATTGTAGACAGTGTTTGCACTTAACAACAACAACATTATTAATTTTAATGAAAATTTACAGAAATTTTGGATTTCCATTCACTCATTGTTGCACTTTTCTCCCTGCCCACCCCTCCCCTCCAGTTGGTTCTTCTCTTTGAAAAGTAAAAGAAAAATTATTTCATTGTTATACAATCCCTCCCCCCACAAGTCCACTCCATTATGCAGCCTTCGTTCTGGACTCATGTCATGACAATAGTACCTAATCATATATAACTTTTAAATGGAACTCTCTCCTTATGTTTCAATGCAATATACATAAATTTATCCCATCTTTCTCAGTCCCCCCCCCCATGTCAATCCCTTTTTACAACAGTGGCACTATGTACTATTTGTCCTTTTGTGACTGAGGTATTTCACTCAGCATAATGTCCTCTAGTGTCATCCATTTTGAATAGTATTTCATGAGTTCCTTGTTTTTCAATGCAATGTAGTATTCCATTGTGTGAAAATACCACAGGTTCTCTATCCATTCGTTTGTTGATGGGCACTTAGGTGGTTTCCGACTCTTGGCTATTGCAAACAAAGCAGAAATAAACATGGGTGTGCATATATCTTCTTGAGTGGTGGTTATGGTTTCTTTGGGGTATATTCCAAGTAGTGGAATTGCTGGGTCAAATGGTATTTCTATATGCAACTTTTTGAGAAAGTGCCATACTGCCTTCCATAGTGGCTGCACCATTTTACACTCTCACCAAGAGTGAATAAGGGTTTAGTTTCTCTACAATCTGACCAGCATTTGTTGTTTGCTATTCTGTTAAATTTTACTATTCTTACTGGGTTGAGATGATATCTAATCGTTGTTTTGATTTGCATTTCTCTTAGAGCTAGGGATTTTGATCATTTCTTCATGTGTTTTTGGCCATCTGAATGTCTTCTTTGGTGAAGTGACAATTTCCCTTTCAATCTCCTTGAAAAATGAATTTGGTATCTGGATGGGGATTATGTTAAACATGTAGATTGCCTTTGTAGGATTGTCATTTTCATTATATTGAGTCTTCTATCCATGAGCAGAGCACAGTTTTCCATTTCTTTAGGTCTTTTATTGTGTCTTGCAGAAATGCTCTGGAGTTTTCTTTGTATACAGCTTTTGTATCTCTAGTTAGGTTCACTCCCAAGTATCTCAATTTGTGGTTGGCTATTGTAAATGGTATTGCATTCTTGATTTCCTTCTCTGATTTCCCTTTGTTACTGTAGAGGAATCCTACTGGTTTTTGGATATTGATCTTATATCCTGCCACTTAAAATGCTTTTAATAAGTACCTACCCAAAGCTGAATTAAAAGAAGATACAAATAAATAGCTAAGCTATAGTTACACTGGAAGATATTTTTTAAGAATAGTCATTTTTTAGAAATGACTAAATTTTTTTTAGAATTTTAGGTATAAACTCAGCAATGACAACAAGGAAGAAAAGAGAGCAATAAGATGGCCTTTCTTCAAATAGAAAAGTCATGAGCAGAGCTCAGTGGTGGACCACTGTCGATCTACATCTTTTAAGTGTTATCTAGAAGGCTAAGGGAACCAAGTTGGATTTGGGTAGTTTAGGGGTTTTTTTCCCTCCAGTTTTAAAAATGCAAAATTTAGGAGGACAAGACTTGACATATGGGTAGGAAAGTGGTCAAGTTGCAATTTACCACAAGCAAGGACATTGAGGCAAAAATGAAGACTTCAAAGCAGAATTTACAAATGATCATGCCTATCAGAAGAGCATCTTTGAACAAACTTAAGGAATTTCTGTTCAGAGACAAGCTAACAGAAAGATTGCATGAGTATTTAGATCCTATGTCTAATTTTTCTTTTGTTACATAGAGATCTAGATCCTGGAATTAGGTCCTGTTTCACTACTAAGTCTCTGGATTCCAACCAGACTGAGGTGGGTACTTCCTATATTGTTTTATGGCTTGGAAAATTAATAACACAACAGAACAAAATCACTCTTGAAGAAAGTGTTACCCAGGTGCTCCTCGGAGGCAAGGATAGTGAAACTTTATCCTACATATTTTAGGCATGTTGTTAGGAGGGCTAGTATTAAAAAAGGATATTAAGCTGAGAAAGGTGGAGGGTTAAATAAAGACAGGAAGACCCTCAACAGAATGGACTGACACCGTGGCTATGTATATAGCCAATATATCAATGGGTTCAAGTATATCCGAGGTGATGAGGATGGCTTAGATAAGGTCAGGTTCATAGCTGTTATTCATAAGGTTGCTGTGATTCATAGTTGACTTGGCGGCATCTAATAACAACAACAACAATAATATTGTCTTAAATTACTTATCCTTTATCTTCACAAAAGAATTTCATATTCTTGATTGGATTTGAGTTTTTGTTTTGGTTTTAACTCTCGTGTTCATTTCTCATACAGCAGACCACCAAAACTCCCAATATAGGTTTCCTCCTTAATGTCAAAGAGAGCAAAGCAAAGGGATTGGAAAGCAAATTTACATTTCCAACATATTTTTCAAATCACATAAAGGGTAAATCCAGTTTGAATTAGTGAAGAAAGATCAGTTGACCTTGCATTCAAAAACCATCAAAATGAATTTATCCTTCCAGAAAGTCATCTTCGTGCCAGAGCCAACAGTTACCCAATGGTTGTAAATAAATAACTGATACAGACATGTTTTACTGCTTTGACAAAACCACAGGGTACTTTTAAAATAAATAACCTTCATTTCATTCACGTGGCTTTGGAAATGGGCTTAATCCTTTTTTTTTTTTTTTTTTTGCTTGTTTTAACTATACGGATGAAGAGAAGATGTGCAAATAAAGAGATCTGTTCTCCCATCTGTAGTTTAAGGTTCTGTTGCCAATGCCACATGTAGCTTAAAGATGTTTAGAAACCTGGCAAGGACCATGTGAAGATTTATTTACATGGCCATGTGCATTAAGCAAAGCATGCCAATTAATAATAGGATGTGAATATTAAACACCTACAGTCACTCTTTCTTTTTGGCTAGTGAATTGTGTTGGCTCAGTGCACATTTTGTGGATATTTTTATAGCTGGAGCACAAGTTCTAAAAGTAAAAAACAGCTAATTTGGATTTTAAAGTTTTTTATTTTCCTAGGACTTGGGATCGTCACAGAGGAAAAAACTTAGAATTACTAAAGCAGTGTTGGGGTTTTTGGGGGAGAGGGGGATTGAAATCCATTGAGAGAATAGATTCTTGCACAAAAATAAGTACAGCCTCATGGAAGAGCTCTGGTTGCCTAGTGGTAAGTTGCTGAGCTCCTAATCCAAAGGCATGGAGTTTTGAGTCCACCTGCTGTTCTGAAGGAGAAAGATGGGCAGGCAATCTCTTCTACATGATACATAGTCTCCGAAAATCCTGTGGGGGTCAGCTATGAGTTGGTTCTGACTCGACAGCAATGAGAGGAGTGAGAGTTTAGGATAGATGTGCTGGATCCTTCCTAACTGAAAATCATGGCTTAAGAAATTGGGAAAGCTTCCTGCAATTGTGTTAAGTCTGTGAACAAAGAGGCATCAATAAACATCATTTGTTAAGTTCTTTTAAAAAGTCTTTCTTGGTGAAATCCAAAAAAATGCTTTTCTAGGATAATGGACTCCATCCTTTCTATAGATGAAGTGACTTCAGCCAACTTTTAACACTCTGCTCAAAATTCATTTATTATTTATCAATATTCTGACTCAACTATATCCCAAGAAAATTATTAAGAGGTAACTGATTGGGTAATAATGAGTATAGTTGTTTAGTAAAAGTTATACATCTGCAGAATGGAAATTCCAGAGACCTTTTTTTTTCTCATGTAGAAACTGTGCATAGTCTAAGAAGCAGCCATTTGAACAGAACACGGGGGCTGCTGTGTAGTTTAAATCTGAAAAGTGGTACATCAAAGTTGTATCCTTTCATCATGCTTATTCAATTTTATGCTGAGCAACTGATACAAGAATAATATGAGAACAGCTTGGACTTAGAGTTGGAAGCAAACTTATTTATCACCTACCTGTGATATGAAAATATCACAACCTTGTTTTGCAAAAGTGAAGAGAACATGAAATGCTCACTGTTGAAGACAAAAGACTACAGCCTACCGTATGGATTACAGCTCAACAGCAAAAGCAAAACAAAACAACCAAATCCTCACAACTGAATCAATAATCATCACAACAAATGGAGAAAATGCAGATGTTGTCAAGGAAAGACTAACATGAATCTCACCCAAGCCATGGATTTACAGGCACCTCTTATGCATGTGAGGAACGTCTGGTGGCCTAGTGATAAGAAGATGCACTGCAATCCCAAAGAAACATGGTTCAAATCCACCAGCTGCTTCACAGGAGAAAGATGGGTGGTCTCCTCCCACAACTCTGTATCATTTCCAACTTGACAGCACACAGCAACCACATGTGCGTGCAACAGTGAGCAAGCTGGACAGTGAGTATGAAAAACCAAAGAAGAATGAATATATTTTAATTGTGATGTATATACCATGGACCTCCAGAAGGAAGAACAAGTTTGTCTTGGAAGATGAATACTAAGAGTGTACCTGAGAATCAAGGATGGTGAGACTTCATCTTAAACACGTTAAACATGTTAGCTTGAGCAACAAGTCTCTAGAAGAGGATGCCATGCTTGATAAAGTAGAGGAGAAGTGATAAAGAGCAGTGACATGGATTGACCCAGTGGCTACAACACCGGGCTCAGCATAGTAGTGACTGTGAGCTCGATGCACGATTGAACAGGATCTTGTTCTTTTGTGTATGGAGTCACTGTGGTCAGAACCAACTCCACAGCACTTATCTAAGTACTGTCTTGTAATACTGACTGCATAAAAGAAAGTTTGGTTTGCTGAAATCCTTATAGCTAATATGTAATAGACCTACAGGAGCTCTTACTTCCCTGTAGAGACCCCTTCTCAACACTTACTGAGCATTTACTTTGTAATGAAACCTCTGCCAGGCTTCCTGAGAAGGAAAATTGTCTGAGGTTGGAATAGTTAAGAAAATGCACGTGTTGTCACATAGTGCCATGTCACGCAGTGGCATGCAAGGAAGCAGGTCTTTAAAATTAGTTTTTCCTACCATAAAGCCATGACTCTCTCATTTTCTTATTCTGAACATGTAGTGTAAGTTAGACTAAAGCCATACTTTCTTAAACCTATCCTATTGTAAGAGAGTTCTGGTGGGGTAGTCCATAGGCGGTTGTGCTGCTAATTCAAAGGCAGAGCCTCTCTGGCAATTAGAATCCACCAGTGGCTCCAAAAGAGAAGATGGCCAATCTCTTCTCATGCGATTTACAGTCTCCGCAACTCAGTGCAGAGTCAGCTATAAATTTGTTACAACT
The DNA here is from genome assembly GCF_000299155.1 of Elephantulus edwardii. Lineage (NCBI taxonomy): Eukaryota > Metazoa > Chordata > Mammalia > Macroscelidea > Macroscelididae > Elephantulus > Elephantulus edwardii. The sequence goes on along the minus strand of NW_006399893.1, from coordinate 6,014,682 downwards.
CATTGGCAAAGAGTAAGAGTAATCCTATAATAATCTCTTTGTTGTTGTTGTTATGGCTTATAAACCATGAAAGATATCTAAAAAATTAAATAAAAGAATTAAAAAACTAGTTTGAAAACTAAGGTGTTCCTGATTCAGGCCATGATCTTCTTAGTAATTTATTTGCTTTACATCTGAGAGTTGAACAGTGAATAAGGATGACAGAAGAAGAATTGTTGTGGTTTTGGAGAACAGTGAATAGTCCATGGACTAACAAAGGACCAAACAGATACTTCTTGGGGAAAGTGCAACCAGAGTGCTCCTTGGAGGCAAAGATGGCGAAGCTTCATCTCTCATGATTTGGACATATTGCTTTGTTTTGTTGTTGTTAGGTACCTTTGAGACAAGTATGATTCATATTAACCCTATGAGCCACAGATCTGAACCCTGTCCTATCCCGTGCCATCCTCACAAACTCTGACCGACCCACTCAAGCCCATTGCCATACTCACCATGTCAACCTGCCTGGTTCAGGTTCTTCCTCTCTTTCATAACCTCCTTCTTTCCAAGCATGGTGTCCCTCTCCAAAGAATAATGTCTCCAAGCAACCTGCCCAATGTATGTGAGACGAAGCCTCATCCTCTTTGCTTCCAAGGAGCACTCCGGCTGCACCTTCTCCAAGACATATCTGTTTGTTCTTTTGGCAGTCCATGGGCTCTTTAGCAGTCTTCAACACCACAGCTCAAAAGCATCATGTTCTTCTTCTGTCATTCTTAGTCATTGTCCAGTTCCCAGATGCATTGCAAGTTACTAAGAAGACCATGGCCTGAATCAGGTGCACCTTTCTCCTCTTTACTGATATCATGAATATGTCCTCATACTGATAGACTGAGGAGGATATCATTATTCTTCAATAATTTGGAGAGGTCCCTGACTGCAGTTTTACCCAGTGCAATATCTCTCCTGATCTCCTGACTGCTAGTCCCAAGTGTATTTATTGTGGATCCAAGTAAGATGAAGTTGTTGACAATGACATTATGATGTTGCCTATCAGTCCAGTAGTGAGGATTTTTTTGGTTTTGATGTTGAGATGTAATCCATATTAAAGTCTGTAGTGTTTAAATTTCTCCAAGAAGTGCTTCAGTTCTTTCACTTTCAGCAAGCAAGTTTGTGTTATCTGCATAAGGAAGGTTATTAATGAGTCATCCTCCAATTCTGATGCCACATTCTTCATAGAGTCCAGGTTTCAAATCATTTACTTAGCATATAGAACTAACAGTTCTGCCTTGGAGAGAACCAAGCTTCTCTTCAAAGCAAGGGTTTTGAGATTCTGTCGCACCTACTTTGGATATGTACCCTGGAGATCCCAGTCTTTGGAGAAGGATATCATGCTTGGAAGGGTTGAGGCATAGTGCAGGAGAGGAAGACCGTGGATGAGATGGATTGTCACAATAATGGATAATGAGACTGGCTAAGGATAGAGCAGGGTTCAGAGCTATTGTACATAGGGTTGCTATGAGTTGTAGTTGACTCGATGGCACATAACAACAAAAACATAGATTAAATAGGTATGTTGAAAAGATAAAACTCTGAAGTACACCTCTGCTAATTTTAAACCATGCAATATTCCCTTACTCTGCACAACACCTTCTTGGTCTAGATATAGGTTTCACATGGATGCAATCAAGTGTTCTGTGATTCCCATTCTTCTCAATGTTAGCATTAATTTGTTATGACCCACATAGTCAGATGCCTTTGCATAGTCAATAAAGCACAAATATACATTCTTCTGGTATTCTTTGCTTTCAGCTAGGATCCATCTGACATCAGCAATGATATATCTGGTGCCATGGCCTCTTCTAAATCCTGCTTGAACATTTGGCAGTTCTCTATCTGTGTACTGTTGTAGCCGTTTTTATAATTATCCTTGGCAGTTAATATATATAATATTAATTCAATAATGATAGTATTCAATAATTTCCACATTATGTTGGATCACCTTTCTTTGGAATGGGAACAAACATGGATCTTTTGCTCTCTCATGGATGATGCCCACAACTCATCTGCTTTTTGATCGCTGGTGTTACAGTCTTTAAACCTATTTGTAATATTTTTTATATTTTTTTAAATTTGGGCTCTCATGGGTTTGTTTCAATTTTTTTCAGCTTCAATTTGAACTTGCACATGAGTATTGATGATCTTTTCCATAGTCAGCACCTGGTCTAGTTTTTACTGCTGCTATTGTTGTTATGTGCTATCGAGTGTCTTATGACTCATCCCTATGTACTACCACTCTGAACACTGAACCAACCTCATTGTCTCTGACACACCTACCCCCATTACCCCAGTCACTGAGTCAAGCCATCTCATCTAGGGTCATCCTCTCTTGCACTATCCCTCCAACCTTCCAAGCATGATGTCCCTTTTCAAGGACTGGTCCCTCCTGGAAAAATGTCCTAAGTATGTCAGACAGCACTTCAGAATCCTTGCCTCCAAGGAGTAGCCTGGCTTCACCCTCTCCAGGATGAACTTGTTTGTTTTTTTGGCAGTCCGTTGTATATTCAATACTCTTCTCCAACACCACAGCTCAAAGGCATCAATTCTCTTATTATCCTTAGTCATAAGGTTCAGGTCTATTGTTCTTAGGGTTGCTATGAGTCATGCTCAACTCGATGGTGCCTTACAACAACAATCTGTGGAAGAAAAGACTGGAAGCAAGTTATTTAATGGCTGTTATTTCTCAAGAATCAGAATCTCTGCTAATTCATGTTTCATTAACTGGGAAATTTCTATTAGCTGAGATCATGCAGGAAATAAACTTTTGCTGTTACTTCTAGAAATAATGTTTTGCATGTGAAGGGATAGAGTAAACAAGTTTGGAAGAAGCATGGTTGACCTAATTAAGAAAACAAATTGTTTTAAGAGTGAATAGGGCACTGTTTTGTTTAAACAGATGTAATAAATCAATATGTAACCCCATTAACCCAGCACACATGGCCCTGGAGAAATTGACTTAGTGAGAACATGGTTTGCACACTGGGGCATCAGGCAAACCAAAAAAAAAAAGCCCATTGCCTTTGGGTTTGTTTCTGCAGTGCTCCAGAGAAGTCAAGAAGATCTGTCCAACAGCGTTTCCAGGGGTCTAAATTGTTCTGGAAGCAGACTGCCATGTCTTTCTCCAGCGGAGTTCAAATCACTGACTTCAATACCAATCAGGTGCTTTTACCACTGTACCACGAGGACACCTTACTGTGAACAGAGTGCACGGGTTAAATAGCATATGCCAACACATAGTATCCCTGAGGATGAGGGACAGAGTGATGATGCACCGAGACTGATCTGCAGCAGAGACCTTTGGGCATGGCAGTGTAAGAGGTGGGGAATCAAGAGCTTTGGCCCCAGGCATCCTTTGTCTAGGTCACTGTTCCTTGTTCTAAGGACTCAAAAGTGTTTTAGGAAACAGTATTTAATAGTCAACAATTCTCACTGATTTTATCCCTCTAGTCATCTGAGTTAATGAAATCTGCATTCGAAGTAACTCTGGAGAAAGAGGAAGTCAGCTGTTTTCTTGACTGCTGGAGTCAGAACAAAAAACAAGAAGCAGATTCAGAATTCTGAAGGAAAGACTCTCCTTCAATTTAATGGGAAGAAGAACTTTCTAAACATTAGAGCTGTTTTTTTTCCCTTTTCATCGATCCGTTCATTCATTAAACAATAGTGACAGCTGATGATATGTCAGATGCTATGCTAATAACAAGACCCCCGCAGGGTGTTCAGTCAGCCTAGCGCATATAACTACCCCGCCGTAGCATAAGGATATGATAGAATCAGAGACGGGCTTATTCTGGAGTCCTGAGAAGAGGAATAAAATCCAGGAAGCTTGTTGTGGTTATTAGGTGACACTGAGCTGGTTCCAACTCATCACAATCCTGTGACGAGCCAGCCGAACAGGACAAAACACCATCCGGTCCTGCACTCTCCTCACAATAGGGACTGAGTTTGAGCCCTTGCCAGTCTATCTTGTTGGTTCTTCTTGTTTTTCATCTTGTTGAGGATCCTCTTCTTATCCACTGATCATCAACTTTGCTTAGCATGATGCCCTTCTCCACGAGCTGATCCTTCCTGGTAACATGTCCCCAAAGTTAGTGAGGTGAAACTCCGCCATTTCTTACTTTGAAGGGGCGTTCCAGGTGCACTTCTTTCAAGGCAGATTTGTTCTTCCTCTGGCTTTCCGGAGACATCATCTAATAATAGTTATTTTGAGAGTAGCTACCATTTTCTAAATAATAACCATGTGTGCCTACATTGTGCTGTGTTGGTCACAGGTTATGTTACTTCTCCTCAGAGCCTCCCAGTGTTCCTAAGATGCAGGTGCTGTTCCTGTTGGCCACTCAAGTTAGCCTCTGTGCCCAGCAGAGTAGTGATTGACAGTAGTGATTCAGCGGGTCTCCATGGCTGCCTGTGAGAAGTGTGTCACCAAGTCTTTCTTCCTGCCCCACAAGTCTCCTTAAGTCCATTCAGCATCATAACAACCAGAAGCCACCACTGCCAGGCAGGTCATGAGGAACACTGACCAGGGATAGAACCCACGTCTCCCACAGGGAAGGTAAAGATTCTGCTACCAAACGAACCACTGCTGCCCAAGGGTGACGATAAGATGATCTCATTTTCAAGTGGAAGGGATACCAAGTGTCAAGGCACGTGGCTTCAGGGGAAGAAAGGGCTAAAGCCCTTTGGCAAGATGAGTAGGCATTTAATATCATACACCCTAAGTATCAGTTAAATATCCTTAGTGGGAATGTCTTTCCAAAATTTCTTCTCTTCTACCATCCCATGCAGAACCTCACTGTCTAGCCTTCTCATCTTCTGTTTAAACACAGAACTACCTTCTCTCTTTCTAAATACTCAATTCTAGACAATAGTCTCCATCCAAGTATTCTTGACATCCCCTCACAAAACAGTGATCTCTTAGAAATGCCCATATCCATTGCTAAGATAGTAAAAATAGTGCCCATCTCTGTGTACACCAAAGATAAACAAAGTAATAGATTTAATGTCCTAGCCAAGATCACCACAGAGCCCATCCTAAGTCAGAGGTTCTCTGCCATTTTGCTGATGTATCTCAAATAGGCCCAAGACATGCTGAAATTGAGCTCACTCAGATCTCAGGTGTCCAATGTTTGTCCCAGGAGATGGTCTTTTTTCTCTGTCAGAAGGACTGGCAAGCACTGCTGATAGTTAAGTAATGTCATGTAATGTTTTGCACTTGCTGTTGGTGATAAAAGAGACTTTACGGGGGGGGGAGAGGAGGGGAGGGGAGGAGAGAGGAGAGGAGAGGGGAGAGGGGAGAGAGAGAGCATGCAACTGGAACAATGAGTAATTGGTGAGAGAACCAGACAGAATCAGAGCTATAATTAGTGACCTCATTAGGAAGAGTCCAGATAGTCCATCCAGAGACCCAACCCCTGAACTCTTTGGAAGGTGTCCTTGGCAGCTGAGCTAACAGTCACAAATGTGAACCTTACACTTGCCAAGATCACATGTGAGTTAACTCAGTCAAGGTACAAGCAGACTTGCCCCTTTGAACTTTATTCCTACGTGGCCATTTGATTATTTTGTGAGTTCTTATCATTCTTAAGTGGAGGCAAAAACTGGCTTCAGAAGCACAATATCCAACCTGTTTGCAGGTTAAAATATTTTTATCCATTGCATAAAACTGATGGTGCCCCAAAGAAACTACAGAAAAGTGGTGTCAGCATTTTGGATATAAACTCCTGATTTCCACAGTCATACCCCATGCTCAGGAAATTTGCTTGAGGGTGAAACTTGGCATGGAGTGTCTGAACCCCGGACTGTCCACACATCATTTCACAGATGTTTACAAATGAGTGATTCACTCTTGCTACAGATTTGGCATCTGTAAATTTTTTAGAAATAAAATATGACAGTAATGGAAAGTGGTTTCTAAGTTTAATGTCAATGCATGCAGATTTCAACCAGAGAAGTCCCAAATAATGAAAGTCCTATTTTACAACCAGTACGATAATATAGTATGTTGATGTAAAGGGAAAATAAGCTGGGTGGATGGAAGCCAGGAATTACTAGTGTCCTCAGTAAGGCTCCAGATATAGCACAGCTGTTTTCACCATGTTTTCTGTCCCAGATGGTCCTCCACCCTGATTCCTGCACATGCCTCATGGCCTTGGACTGCAGGTCATGCCCGTATGGTCAGGCTTTGGGGTCTGGAGTCTCTCTCTGGGTGGGCCTTGAATAAAAAGCTAACAAGCTCACTTAGCTTTTGGAGTCTCCATTTGCAGGGACTGGATTCCAAGCCCTCTGAGGTTTGAACAATAAAATAAGTGGAAGAGAAAGACTTTAGACAAAACCAGGGAATCGTCCTGGGGAGCAGTGCCCATTACCAAGCCCAGGGAGGTGGCATGAACTCAAGAACAACAGTGACATGGAAGTCTATGGAGGCAATCCAAGAGCATGAAGGGAAGAATTACAAGGCCATTGTGGATCTGTGACTGGGTGGAACTGCCAAGGACCTGGATAGTCTTCCAGCCACACAATGTGTGGACAGGAGGCAGGAACCAAGATAGAAGTGAGGCCCTGGTGCCTGTTCCGGAGCAGAGCTGGAGCCCGGCCTTGAAGCAGGGTGCTGTGCTGTGAACCCTCTCACGAGTTTGCCTCCATCACTCACTCACTCTTGCCTGGGCTGATCCTACGTCTGAAATATGGCTGAACATTTTGGGAGAAATCAGTGACTTACAAGCCTAAGAGGGTGATCCTGTGGTTAAACAAGCCTGGACTCAAATCTGCTCTCTTTATATTCTGGCATATGGCAAGATAAATCAGCCTCTCTGAACTTGATGTGATACTTTATTTGTGAAGTACCCTATATGATTTTTGTGAAGCATGCTGATCATTTGCACCTCTCAGGCACTCCTGTTGTTATTGTTGTTATTAGGTGCCGTCGAGTCACAGATGACTCATTGCAACCCTATGAACAAAAGGCCTTAGCACTGTTCATACATAGAGTTTCCGGAGGCAAACCATTTCGGAAGTGGAAGCCACTCCTGCTTCCAGGCTTGTTCTAGTCGAGAAGCTCCAGCCACCACTGTCCACCATGGGTACCCATTACCACGATTGGCATCTCACTGTCACAGTAGCTGTGATAAATACGTCTCCATCGAGTCAGTTGTGACTCATGAATTCCTCCAGTAAGTTTTCACGGCTGTGTTCTTCTCTGGACACAGACCATAGAGGTTGTGTTCTACACGACTACTTGGTAGGGTAGACTGGGTAGGTTTGAACTACCAACTTAAAGGGAAAGCCATTTGCATCACCTGGGGACCTGTGTTAGCTCTTATGCTGGTGTTAGGTGCTGTTGGGTCCACTGTAACTCACAGCTACCATATGTGCCATCATTACAATCCCCGCCCCACTCAAACTCGTTGTACTCACTGAGTCAGTGCATCTTGCTCCAGGTCTTTCTCTCTCTCATTGACCTATCACAGAATGATGTCCTTTTCCAAGGACTAGTCTCTCCTAAGAACATGCCCAAAGTATGCGAGACCAGCTTTCAAAATCCTTGCCTCTAAGGAGCAGCCTGGTTTCACTTCCTCCCAGTCGGACTATTTGTTCTTCTGCCAGTCCATGAGAAGTTCAGAACTCTCTTCTGTAGCCACAATTCAAAGCTATCGATTCTTCTTCAGTCTTCCTTATTCATTGTCCAGTAGCTATAATAAGCATCTAAAATTGTGAGGAATCATCTTTATTAAAGAGGGTGAGGCTCCTGAAGTTACCATGCTGAGGAGAAAGGAGCTGGGAGGGAGCTGTTAATGACAGCAGCCCTGGGCACACAGGGTGTCACCCATCACAGTCTCCCGTTATCATTATGTCCCATCCCCGAAGATTGGCTCAGTTCTGTAAAGGTGTATACTCTTCTGTGGACCTGAATACTTCAGAGAATGCTAAATTGGCCAAGTGTAGGACATGACCATGGCAGATATAAAATGTATTGTGTATCTAAGATAGAATGAAGAAAGGTACATGGATCCAAATCCAAGTCTTTTTTTTTTTTTTTGCACACTTCCGGCAGAGCTTCTCCATGCAAACAACTTTTTATTTCTCAAAAAGGTATATGATTGAGTATTATGGTTAGCACAGGAATCCAGAATTAAGGTTGCATAGAGAAGTGTACTCGGGGTGGGGGGTGGGGGGAAGGGATGTGGGAATTGTATACTAATGAAGGAATTTTTTTTCTTTTTTTTTTTCCTCTCTTCAGAGGGGGAAGCGAGCTGGTGGGGAGGGGTGGGAAGGGAGAAAATTGCGGCAATGAATGAATGGAAATCCAAAACCTCTGTAAAAAAAAAAAAATTAAAAGGTCACTCTTTCTACAAAAAGAGCAGAGAAGATTATGAATAATCTGTATGGCTGTTTGAGACTTTTGTTGACAAAGTGGTGGTCCTGGACAGTGAATAAGGGCTGAAACTTAACTCCTTGTGATCCTGAGAAAAGAAAGCAGCATTTAGACCACCCTCCCTAACACACCCCTGGTATCCGATGGCACGTGAAGTGTTAAGTGAACTTTATACTCTAGGAAGGGAGCCTGCTTCTTCTGACAAAACATCCTTTCAAGACTGAGGCTTCTTTTTAAATCAGGACTTCCTCCTCCTACTTCTTGAAAAGTCAAACATGAAACCTATGAGAACCTAGAAAAACTGTCTTTATCAATACTCCCTTGTTTTTAAGGTAGAAAATTGCCAGAATTCCATGCCTTACTTAGAACAAACTTATTTTTGGAGGAAAGTATAGGAGTGAAGTTTAAGTATTCATTTTTCAGGATCAAATGAGATTATATATGGAACATATATAACTATAAGGTATTTATTTACCTCTAAGACATTTATTGATGGACAATCTCCTCCCATGTGATTAACTGCCTCAGAAAACCCACTGGAGGGTCTGTTGTGGGTCAGTTCTGACTCAATAGTACACAACAACAAAGATGTTTATTAATACCTAATGTTGCTGTTGAATGGGATCCTGTCAGAACCAACCCAGGGCTGACCCTCCAGCAGGTTTTCAGAGGCAGTAAATCACATGATAGGAGATTGCTCAGCCTTCTCCCACAGAGCAACTGGTGGATTCAAACAGTGTACTTTTGGGATTGCAGCACAGCTCCTTACCACCAGGCCACCAGAGCTCTCAAGAAATATATTGAAGTATATTGCCTTGCAATATATCACCACTCATTCTTTCTGGCAGGTCACAGTGTGGTAGGCATCATTTAAAGGTCTAGGACTTTGATGATGAGCATATTTTAGTCTTTAGAGCAATCCAGTAAGGAATTTGAACCTCCAAGAGGTTGAGGATGTGTTTCAGAGTGACTCAGTTAGTTATGTATGGGTAAAGAACACACTCCAAAACATCGCTCTCTAATGCTTCTAAGAAATGTGAGTTGCTGAACTTCTTGACATAAAAATACCTTCTATGACATTCTCCACCTTACCTAGCACAGTGCTGAGTTGTATCTGTTACAGTCCTAGACTTACATTAACTTTCCTAAGGCTATTTTGGGGAGCTCTGGTGGCATAGTGGTGAACAAACTGTGCTGCAAACTCAAAGGCATATGGTTTGAATCCACTAGCTGCTGTACAGGAGAAGGATGGGCAATCTCTTCCCATGCGATTAACTGCCTCTGAAAATGCACTTAAGGGTCAGCTGTGGTTTGGTTCTGACTCAAAGGTACACAACAACGACTGGTGGCCTAGTGGCTAGGGATTTAAATGGTCAGAATCTACCAGCTGCTCCAAGAGAGAAAGATGCGTGTCCTCCTCCCAGCTGACTCACAGACTCTGAAAACACACCAGAAAGTCAGCTATTAATTCTGTCTCAATGGGATGTAACACCACCACCAAGGCTTTTTCATCCCAAGATTATCATAGGAGTAATATGATAATACTGTGTTTCAGGCAGTAAGATATTTGACGCTATCTCATAGCTTCTTCAGCTATAGTATACTTCTCTCTGTGTAAAATTTGTCTCAGTAGAATAGGCCACACATGATGAAACCCCCTGCCTTCAGGTCTATTCCAACTCATAGCAACCTTCTGTCAGGTTTACAAAGTGGTATTAAAGAAAAGAAGCCAACCGTCTTTCTCCCTAGGAGTGGCTAATGGATGTGAAGCCCAGACCTGATGGCTTGCAGTGCCGAACACTGTGCACTACACCACCAGAGCGCATTGTCTTTGTTTAGGAAATAGCAGGATCTCTGTGAGTGACAAAATATTCAAAGAGCACTAATGAGTTGTCATTTCATAAAGAAAATGTGAACAATATAAGGAGGCTCTGAAGCCTTCTCATGAAGATCTCAAACAGAGGTTGGGTCAAATGAAGAACAAATGATAGATAAGTAACATTACAATGAGTGAGGGACCCTCTGGGATGAGGCTAGAAAATGTGAATTTCTTATCTTGGAAGACAAGTCGAGAGCTAGATATTTAGGCAACTACTGATTAGGTTAAAATTTATGCAAGGAATAAATAATCGCCTTTATTAGGATACCCCTTCAATAATCTTATTTGTGTTCCTTATTCAGTTTAGTTCACAAACTTCACCTAATTAAATGAAGTCCTTTTGTTCACAGATTTAAATAAGGGTGAACAAATATGTCTGGTCTCTAATAAATCTCCCTTTGACACTGGAGAACATTTTAGGCATATGTGCCAGGCACCATTGCTGCATGAGCGGGCTGGCCTTTTTACTTCATAGGGAATATTTTAATTTCTAATTAAATATCTGCATCATAGGTTTCACTTGTTAGTCCTATTTCCCAATGTTTCTCATTTTTATTTCTCTTAAATTTTTTCTTTAAGATGTCCTCTTGCTCGAGAGGTTACATCCAAGTGTCTTTGCATGTGCGCACTTTCTGATCATCGCTTTGCTGCACTGTTTCAGAATCGAACTGCCAGATGAGAACACTCGACAGTGGCATTGGAACATTCCCACTGCCAGACTCAGGAAATCGCTCCACAGGACGGTACCTATGCAAACCAGACTCCCCAGGGGACACAGAGCCAGCCTCCTCTCTCCAGCCAGCACTTCCTACAGCTTCGTCCACCAGAGCTCACACCCTTGACAGTCAAGTGCCTTCCTCCTCAGACAGCCAGGTCCCTGCAGACAGGACCATGGTCCATCCTGCCTCAGACCCCAGCATGACCACCAGAGGGGTGCGACCCCCTCAAAGCCGCCTGCCCAAACTCGCCTCCTCAGGTAAAACAGCAATTAACTTACAAATTAGATTGCCCTCCCACCCCTACTCATGCTCTTGCTGATAAAAATGGAAAGCAGGTTGCTCAGTAGAAGGGTGGGTTGAGCCAGTGGCCTCTGATGGATAGAAATGCTGATGAGTGAAAAGTCCCTCTGTGTCCTCAGCCAAAAAAAAGCAAATTGACATGTATTAAACATCATCTTCAGGGTTCCATTAAGGCATAGACACACATAAAAAACAACTAATGTGTAAACAACACAAACGTACATTCATGGGATTTTACTTATTGAAACAACCTTGAATGTATACCAGTTTAGGCTCCAGACATAAATTTAAGCTTAAATGTTATTTGCACTGTATCCAGAAACCTGTATACCTTATGACCTATTTCTCTTCAGTTCAAATGTATTTGTATGTTGCACTGTAAACTACTTGGTCTGATGTGTCAGCAGTAGATTGAACAGACATTATATTAAGATGGATCAGGCCCTTGGCTGGAGAGGACTGTTCTGTGTGTTGGTCAATTAAAGCCAGCTTTCACGATTGAGAATCGAGTCAGAGGAAGGGTCAAGGATTTTTCGTTGTTCTCTAAAAATTAAAAGTATTTACTGCTCAGAATGTAATTTTTAACTTACATGATGTCTGTTGCATTTACAACACATCTGAGCATATGAAAAAGAACTCTCAATTGTAAGCTTTCCATTTTGATTTGATGATTGGGAAGAACCTTAAGTACAAGTGTCTGAGACAGAAGACTCTTCATTAAACATCTTTGAACAAATGGCATCACTGTTCCCACGGCTGACTTCTTCCTTCAGTAACACCAAGTGCCGCCAACCACTCAGTGCTGACTCTCCTCATTCCAAGTCAAGGCAGCATTTTAAAAAGGCTGCATTGCTTGTTATTTTTTTTAAAGAAAATGCATTGTTAATTAATGATACTGCTTCCAGAGATTCGGGGGTGAAGTCTTAGTTATAGATTATGTGCTGCATGCCTGAATAGTCACATGTGTGACCTCAATTCAGCAGCAGGCTGCTGAGCAGATGCCATGATTAAACACTGTCATTATAACAAATTGAATAGAAACCACAAGCCTTGAATTGCTTCATAAGAAGAGGATAGGAAGGAGATTGTTCTGAACTTGCTGCTAATGTTCCCTGCCTGGTTTTGCAAGTTTTGCGTGTTAATTTATTTGTTGTAAAGAGTTATATAAAAGTGGTATATGGCGGAGAGAATGGTCAACTGACAGTGGGGCGTTTTTGTGTCACCCCCATGGAGCTTCCATGACACCAGGGGTTACTATGACTGTGGGAGGACTTTCATCTCTTTCCAAGACATCCTTGTGTTCTATGACCTCTCATGAGTCTTTATAGAAATAGGATGGATAAGCAGAAAGAAGGTTGTTTTCTTGTGCCATCAAATCAAAACTCATCCATAGCTCTAGAGAACTTTCAGTGGCAGTAAATCACATGGGAACATGTCCTCCTCAGTTTCAGCAAACAAGGTTGTGTCATATGCATAACGCAAGCCATTGATGAGTCTTTCTCCTCATAAAGTCCAGCCTCCTGAATGATCTGTTCCGCATATAGATTGAAAAGGTATGGAGATAGGATGCTGCCTGCTGCACACCTTTTCTGATCCTGAACCATGCTGTGTTCTTCTGCTCTGTTTTGACTGCTGCTTCCTGGTCCAAGTATAGGTTTCACATGAGCAAATATTTATATTTGGAATCAGGTGTGGCATCCACTTCTTAAACAACATGCCTCTGGTAAACCTAAGAACTTTGAAAAAGTCCATAGTTATAGAAAGGCTTCAGGCCTTTTGTTCATAGGGTCGCTATGAGTCATGCTCAACTTGAAGGCAATCATCAACTACATTATATATATATATTGTTATTATATATATATTGTTATTATATATATATATACATATATAGTTATTATTATTATTGTTGTCATCAAGTTGAGCACAATTCATAGAGACCCTGTGAACAAAAGACCTGAACCCTGTTCTATAACTATTGTCATTTCTCTATGTTCATAGAGTTTCCAGAGGCATGTTGTTTAGGAAGTCGATGCCACTACTGTTTCCAAGCCTGTCTTAATCTGAGAGTTCCACCAAACACTGTCCATGATGGGTAAACATTATGCATCTGACACACCAATCCAATGGCACAGTGTTCAGCATCACAGCAACTGCAAGTTACTTCAGTACAGCAAATTGATTAGACCAATGCTGTACAATTTAGAACAATGTCAGTCCCAAACACAATTAGCACCAGCCTGAGGGTCCAACTAACATTTAAATACCAAGGCCGTCCACCAAGACCTGTTGACTCTAAATAAGGGACTTCCCACCCACAGCTCATTGTTAGCTAAATCCAGCAAATCCAATCAGCTCACACACAAGAGTGAATAAAACAAAAAGCAACCAAACAGTCCACACCGGACCCTCTACCACCATAAAACATCCCACCTTCCAGAATCCAACCACTTCACATATCAGCATATATATTTTATTTATATATAATTTTCATACATATATATTATGCACAAACACCCCTATGTTGTTGGTGGTGTTGTTATGTGCCATCAAGTCACCAGCAACTCATAGCATCCCTGTGTAAAACAGCCCTAAACCCTGCTCTGTTCTGTGACAATATTATTGTCTCTGACACACCGACCCCTATTACCCCAGTTACTGAATCAATCTGTCTCATCAAGGGTCTTCCTCTCTTGCACTGTCCCTCCACCTTCCCAAGCATGACGTCCCTCTTCAAGTACTGGTCCCTCCTTGCAACATGTCCAAAATATGGTGGACGAAACTTCAGAATCCTTGCCTCCAAGGAACAGCCTGGTTTTACCCTTTCTAGGATGAATCTGTTAGTTCTCTTAGCAGTCCATTCAATACTCTTCTCCAGCACTACAGTTCAAAGACATCAATTCTCTTTCTATCATTCCTAGTCATTGTCCAGTTTTCTGATACACAGCAAGTAATTGTGAAGACCATGGCCTGGATCAGATGCATATTTGTCTCTAGATTGACATTCATTTTCAGTACTCTGGAGAGGTCTCTGGCAGCAGACTTTCCCAAAGCAATTTGTCTTTTACTTTTCTGGCTGCTGGTACCAAGAGTATTGATTGTGGAGCCAAGTAAACTAAAGCTGTTTAACAATCTCAATCTCTTCACTCTCCATCATATATGAAGCTCTGGTGTCCTAGAGGCCAGAAGCTGCACTGCAAATCCCATAGGCACATGAGTTCAAATCCACCAGATGCTCCACCGGAGAAGGATGGACAATCTCTTCCTGTGCAATTTACTGCCTCTGCAAACCCATTGGAGGGTCATCTGCGTGTCAGTTCTGACTCAACGGCAAAACAACAACATATGTTCTTTTATCCTTGTATCAAAACTGGAAGCACCTGTACAAAGGAGACTGAAAAGAAGTGCTGGTATAAAGAAATTTACTTAGCTCCTGTTCATTGCACAGTGCTGTTGAGAGGCTGTCACAGTGTGCCCTGTTGATAATTGTTGAGGCTGGAGGATAATGGCAGCAATTCTTCTTCCTGGTGTGATGGACGTATTTGCTTCACAGAGCAATCTAGTGTTATGGCTAATGGAGAAATTGTATTTAATCATGCTCTGCTAAATGAGGCCTTATTATAGGTCCTAAAGGAACTCCAGTGGTGTAGTTTATTGCATGCTAGGCTGCTATCTGAAAGGTCAGCAGTTTGAATCCACTAGCCATTCTGGGAGAAAGATGGACAGTCTTCCTTTTATAAAGATATAACGGTTGATAGCCTTGGAATCCTGACCCTCCAGTGTAGGGTCGCCACATGTCAGAATCTATTATTTGACAGTGTGGGTTTGGCTTTCTGGTTTTTTATACCCAGCTGCTCAGAGTGCGGTCCACTGGCCAGCATCAACTGGGAGCTTTGCAGTAATGTAGACTCTCGCCCTCCAAAGCGGCCAGGTGAATCAGAGTCCGCATCTTAACAGCAGCTCCCCTTGCTGTTGTAGAGTCGATTCTGACTCATGAGAGCCCCATATATATGACAGCATGTAGCTGTGCCCTATGAGATATTTCATGGCTGCTTCTTGAGAAATATACCACCAGGTATGTGTTTTGAATATCCTTTGGCAAGAGTCAGAATCCCAACGTTTGGATTAGCTGTCACCCAAGTTGACAAGTTTACACTTACACTGAGAAAAGGTCAGCTGATGCATGTTCAAGGAGCCTGTTAGTGCATTGAGTGTTGAGATGCACACTGAAAAGCCAGCAGTTTAAACCCACCAGCAGCCACTATACAGGAACAAGATGAGTCAGTGTGTTCCATCAAGATTTATAGCTCAGCAACCCTGTGGGGGAGTTCTGCTCAGTCCTCTAGGGTCACTGTTGTTGAATATCATCGAATTGGGATCAACTCAGGTGACCCACCCGTGGAAGCTGATCACATGGGAAGAGATTTCCCATCTTTCTCCCATGGAGAAGTTGGTAGATTCAAACCAGGTGCCTTTGGATTAGCAGTGCAGTTCCTTACCATTAGGCTGCCAGGGCTTCACTATGAACTGGAAGTAATTAGATGGTGGTGGGTTAGTGGGATGTAAATTCCCATCTCAGCTGAAAAACAATAACCTAGAATATCCTTAAAGATCTCAGGCTTCAGAACAAAATTTCCTCAAACAACTGTTCTAAAGGTATTAATCGAAAACGCAGAACCACAAAATGGCCCAGCTCCCAGAGAGACTCAGAGAACTACCAAGATTATAATCTTACTATTCACCTTTTAAACCTGAAATAAAACTCACCCCTGTGGTTTAAATTTCAGCCAAGTAATAGCTTATATAATATGAACAATAACACCAAAACTTGCTGTTTTGAATAGACCCCAGAAGATCAAAAAGCAGCGTTAGCCTAGGGGTAAAAGCTCAGGAGACAAGAAGGGATAGGCTAGAAGGATTAATGGAAGTAAGAATTACAGTGAGGAGGTGGGGAGAGTGCTGTTAAAATGTGAGTGTTGTCATTAATATCATAAAACAAAGTTTGTATAAACACTTACATAGAAAACCAGGTTGCTTTTAAACTTTACCCGAGTCACAATTAATAAAAGAGAAAGGTGTTACTAGGCATTGTAGGAAAATCAGCATTCTCTGTTCAAGTCTATTAGGGAAATATTTCAAATTCGGTTCCTCCTTTAGAAACTAGAAGCTGCCCCTTCGGCACAATGAGAGGCTCTTCATAAAAGGAAGCCTGTTTATTCTTTGATAAATAACACTTGAGGAGTAACCTCAGTGTTTCCCAGATGGTTTGCCCACTGAACCCCTTTTAACATGAAAAGTCTATTAACCTCTTGTGGCGAAGTGGTCAGAGTGCAGTTTGCCTTAGACTCAATGGAGTGGTTGTGTTCTGAAGATACATGTAATTATGCAAATGCTTCCCTGAACCCAGGCTCACTGGTGACAGCTGAGCAGGAAGCCTGGCTCTCGCCACGTTTTTTTATTATACCTTTTTATTACTCCTGAATGTCTTCCCCAGCTCCCTCCTGAAGCTCTGAAATCAGACTGTTAATGGCTGGTCCATGACTACCTTTGCCTTTCCTCACATAGGAAAACCCACCTCCCAAAAACAGAACGACACTGAGCCCAGACCTCAAACGTGCCCGTCATGTGACTATGCTGAAACCACAACTCCACATGAGCCAGACTGGGAGGGTGATGCTGCTACTGACCCCCAGGTAAGGGGCAGACCTGGGAGAGTGCGCCTGCCTGCAGACTGTGAACCCTTCGGACACTGTGGGAGGGTGATTTCAACTCAGGTTTCTATTGTTTATTGCATAAAACCAAGATTTGAGGCTCACTCTTTGGCCAGAATTATTAAGTAACCCTGAATTCTGGAGACCCCTTTACCCTGAGGATTCCAAAGTAGCTTTCCTGGGTCTTCCTCCAGCTTGGTGCAGGAGAGACACAATCCTTTGGTTATTCAGAGCACAGCAGCATCTACTCTCCTGAGCCACAGAGCAACATTTAGTGATTTTTCTTTTTTTTCACCACCTCATCGTTAGAGAGCTCTGGTGGCTTGGTTCAGAACCACCAGGTGCTCCACAGGAGAAAGATGCTCAGTCCCCTCTTGTGTGATTTACAGTTACTGAAAGCCTGCTGGAGTTGGTTTCAACTCCACAGCAATGCGTGTTTGAATAATCTCATCATTTAACTTGTACTTTGCAGTATTCCTGTGAATAAAAAAGTAAGTATAAGAATACATCTAAGGATGGATTAACTTGAATTTCTTGAATGTCCTTCGTGTGGCTACAGGATCTTCCTCCAGCCACACACAGGCCTCCTGACATTAGACTAGACAAGGAGAGGTGCAAACATTAACCCAACCATGCTCACCTGTCCCCCTCCAGTGCCCCCGTGACATTCTCTCGCCCTCTCTCGGCTGACTCTGGTGCTGATCATCTCTAGGGTTTTGGTGATGGCTGGCACTCAGCAGGGTGACAGGAGACATGTGGTGCAGTTACCAGAGCCGGCTATCTTCATTCATCCCTTCAACTGTGCTCCTTTCCACTGTCCCATTCTGACACCAGGGCCCCTGACTCTATTTTTACTAATGTTCTTGTCTAACTGTGATGAGGAAATACACATGCTAGCACTTATCTGAGGACCTCCACAACTGGGATGTGTGAGCCTTCCTGCAAGCCCTCAACTGGAAGAGTCGGGTTGGAAGTACTCTGTGCACAGAGCCTCATCTTATAGAGGGAAGGTGGACTGTGTCCTGGCCCAAGGAAGGTTATTGAGGCTGAGCCTGGGATGAGGCCCCTGGACTCCACACCCGGCACTCAGAAAGGCTGCTGCCACAGAGCGTGACTCTGTGAGGCAAAGCAAGAACTGACTTATGTTAGACACAGACGTAAGAGGTCAGGCTTCTCCAGAGCATGGTTCCCACATTGAGGGGGCATCGGCATCACCTGAAGGACTGTGGAAGGGAGCATATTTTGTGTAATTTCCATTTCTTGTGTCTGGAGTCAGGTCCTGAGACCACTAACAAGAGTTCAGCTGGTGCTGCTGTGGCTTGGTCTACAAGAACCAAGAACCAAGGTTCTCTCCTCCAGGGGGCCCCCATGCTTGGTTCACGAACCAGAAACTTGCAAGATCCCAGCAGACACCCAGAAATGAAAGGGGGGAAAACTCTTCGGAGACAAGTGCTGATACTAGTAGCAAGGGGCGGGGGGCGCGGAAAGACAGGAGGAAAAAAAGATAATTTCTCCATGTTTATGAGGGTGGAACCTGTCTCCTAACTGTGCTGTGGTGGGCACTCCTCACACAGCATACACAGACACCAGTGTATACATCGATCTAGGGCCCCCTTGGGTCATCTGGCACTAGCCCCCAGCAGGTAAGTATCACCACTGGTGGTGTTGGCTGTTTATTTCCAGGACAGCACAGCATTTGGGTCCCTTAGCATTGACAGAGTGAAGGAGTGCATCTCATTCCACCCAGACAGTGTTACTGGCATCCTGGAGCCATAAGGCTACCTGGAGTCACCGTCACCAGACCTAGGGACCCTTCCCTAGCATGTCCTTGTTAGAAAATCCCCTAGTCCTCACATGTGCTGCACTGAACCTAGTGTCACCTGAAGCCAGTACCTTGCTCAATGCAGAACAAATACTCAAGGTCTGCTCCCCAGGTGAGTGAATAAGTTAAGGAATAAAGTGGATTTATGACTGTTGGAGAGTACAACCTCGGCTGAGGGAGTTTACATCCCAAAATGTGTTTTTATAATCCCAACAACCTAAGAGCACATGTTCTTGAACTGTCACCATGACGGACTCTGGAGACGTTGAGAGAATCCCACAGAGCCCCAGTTGCCGTCTTGTCCCAGGATCTGTGTGCACACAAGGAGAGTCTATGGGTACAGCATGAGCCCCCTCAGACATTCCAGAGAGGGCCATTATCACCACACTGGTGTCATGGTCCAGGGTCTGGCTCTGTGTGCATATGAGCAAGGAGTCCCGAGACCCATGAGCCCGCAGTAAATTAAAGGATTGCAGGGGGTCAGCACTCGCTTACATTCCCAAAGGCTACCACTGTCCCTTTGGTGGCTGGAGCAGAGCTATAAATTCGGCAAACATTTATTCTTTTGCTCCCAAGGTTGATTTTTTTTTTCTCCCAGAGAGTCTGAGAGTTGAAAGCCACTAATGAGTTCAATAAACAGGCCATTAGTCTTGGAACAACACATCATAATAGATGCTGGAGAGAAATAAGGCCCTGTAAAGAGGGAGAGGGGATGAAGAGCTGGAAACTGTGGGGATGTCCTGGGCCTGGCACAGGGTCAGCGTGCCATCCGAGGCTTCATGAGTCTGTGGCCCGGTTACTAGGCGACTCCAGTGTCGAGCAAAACATACAGGTTGACAAACCAGAGTCGTTCTTCTGGGAGGGGCTGGGGACAGGGAGGGGTTTCAGTGGCAACTATGAAATGGTTCACATCCTCACGGGATTTGCTGCCTCATCTTACCATGCATGAGTCATCGTAACAATCTCATATCACCCGTTCAGGACAAAGTACCCAGAATGTGTGCGTACTCTGCCAGCCGTGGCAGTGGTAGTGACAGTGACCCCCGGACGGTGGAAATAATGGTTTTGGAGCTGGAAGGGGAGAGTTAGTGAACACAGAGAAGAGTGTCCTGCCACCCCAGGTAACGCCCTGCGAGCTCACGGGACAAGCAGGTGCCTCTCTGTCTGAGAAGCCACCAGTTACGTCTTCGTTGTCCTCTGTCCCCCTATCTCCTTGATCTTAGCTCCCCTTCTCTCCTGAGACCTAATTTTCTGGTCTATGCAGAAGACCATCTATATGCATTAATTTGTTTCTGGGATATAATCTTCATAATGCTATAGTGCAGCCTGAAAGAATTTATTTCCAAATCTGGCATTTCTGGAACAATCTCCACTTGAGTTATCTTGATAAAGACAATTTTGTTGTTAATCACAGGCTTTGGCAATTTAACCCACCCATGAGCTCTGGCCCGAGTTTCCTAGGCTCCTTATTGAGGCTGCGCTGGGTGGCTCTGGGCCTGTTAGCTGTGTCACTATGAGCAGCTCTGCTTATAAGGCAGAAGCTCCCTCACTGTATTTTTCTTTGACTCTGAATTAACAGTCAAAAAGCCATAATTCTAGGGCATTTAAAAATGTGTCTCTTTAGTAGACATTTCCTCACAAATACAAATGGATAGAGGAATCCCTAACCAAAATGGTCTGCTTTTCTTTTTATCCATTCTAGAGTGTCAGAAATATTTTAATGGTGTAATGGAGAACCTTTCTTTTCATACTAATCAACTTCTAGGACTTATTTCAAAATTATATGATGACACCTTCATTTTCTTTTTAATACAACCTTGATATGTAACTTTAGGAAAAAAATGTATCATAGTAGCCTTGTATTTCCAGTTTTCAAAGAATCTTGGTGTCTGCAGTATCTGGGCTGAGAGGTTAAGGCTGGAGTGTAGGAGTAACCCTTCGGTCTGAAGTTATCACTCTATCCCTTGTTCTTTACAAGGTATCAGAGGATAAGGATGGATGGATGGGTGGATGGATGGATGGATGGATGGATGGATGGATGGATGGATGGGTGGATGGGTGGATGGATGGATGGATGGATGGATGGATCATACAAAGTCTTATCTAAAATAAAGCAGTGAATGCCCTTGACATTTAGTTTGGTTCTTGTGCTAGTTGGCTGTCTGTGATTCATCTGTCTGCATCAGCTCCTTGGAGGTGTCTCAGTGCAGAGCCCTGGGACCAGATTCAGCTCCAAATCCTATTTCTTCCCTTGAACTTATCACAGGCTCATATATGAATAGTCTCAGCTTACCAACCCTCAGCTACCCCACCTCAGGACAGTTTCCAGGGCCCCTTCTAGCTCTAAGATATTGTGAAGTCATTGATGAAATAAATATCTGTTGAACATCTCCTCAGGGCCAGCTGTTTTAGCCACTTCCAAAAACAGAAGGAAAAGGAATCAAACCCACTGTCCCACTGTTGATTCAGATTCGTGGTGACTTTTGGAAACCATTGGGTTTCTAAGGCTGAACATCTTAGCAGGAGGAGACCGCCTTACTTTCTCTCTCAGAATGGCTTGTGAGCCCAAACTTCTGACCTTTTTCTGACTTCTGAGCTGCTGATGTTAGCAGCCCAGTGTTAACCTGCTACTCCCCCAGGGCTTATTTCCAGCAGCTTCGAATTTACCAAATAGACAAAGATTGCTGCTGAACAATAGATAATGAGTATAGAAAATATGAACATGTATGTATCCAGTTTCTCCAAAGGAGTTAAGTGGAGGGGAAATAAAAGGAGCTTGGGAAAATTGGAGTGTGAGTAGTGAAGGTGGAAAATTTTGAAGTCAAATTTAAATAGTGTGCTTAGAATAAAAGGAACCCCAGCGCCATAGTGCATCATGTGTTGTACTGCTGACTGAAAGTTCAGTGGTTTGAATCTGCAAACTGTACCTCAGGAGAAAGATGAGCCATCACTTGCCATAGATTTACAGCTTTGGAAGTCCAATGCTCTGAGTCAGAATTGAATAGACTCAATGTAGTGTGTTTGAGTTTGGCTGGAACAAGGTCTGTTGAGAAGATGATGTTTGACCAGAGATTTGAAAGGGGGAAGGAAGAAAGGAAGAGAGCCAGCAAGCTATCTAGGTAAAGGCAGCCCAAGTAGGGGAAATAGCCAGTGCAGAAGCCTTGAAGGAGAGGCATGACTGGTGTGGTCAGGGAGCAGCCAGGAGGTCAGGGTAGCTCAGCAGAGGCAACAAGTGAAAGTCTGACGGGATTGGGCCCAGTAAGGGGAAGGGGCCAAAGCTTAGAGCCAGGGGGCTACTGTGAAGTCTTTGCCTTTCACCTGAGACACAGAAGGAATCTCTAGACAGCTCTAAGCAGAGGAGTGATGTGATCTAACATCTTTGGAAAAGATTGTTCATGGTGCTGTGTTTTGAAAGCTGAACAAGTCATAACAGCTGAAAGGGTATTACAATCATTTGAGCAGACGGTAGCAATGGCTTGGACCAGGCTGGTAGTGGTGAAAGTAATAAGCATAACTATCTATTAGAACTGTCTACAAGAATGGAGAAGTTTGATAGCTGCGTTGTTCAAAACCATAGTCTAGTCCTGTGTGACTATTAAGCCCTTTCAATGTAGCCAGGAACTCTGGTGCCCTGGTGGCAAGAAACTGCTGAAACCCTGAAGACACATGGTTTGAGACCACCAGCTGCTCTGTGCAATCTCCTGAATTCTGGAGTTGAAGCCAAGGGTAGTGAGAAAGGATGAAAGTGCAGCTCAGAGGCCAAGAGCTCTGTCCTCCATGGCCAGAGCGGAGGTGGAGAGAAGATCCAGTCAGGGAGCTTGGGCAGGAGGACCACTAAGAGGGAAGAGGTCAGGAGAGCTGGAGTCTTAAGCCAAGTGAAGAAAGGTTGTTAGGGGACATTCTGAGCGTTATTTATTGGGAAAAGGGTATAGTCTTCACATTGGCGCTGCCCCTCCCTCTGGCAGAGAGGGTGAGAGAGTTCCCACTGTGAGGGTCTGGTGGTGGTGAAGCTGTCAGTGGTGGGGAAAGAGGGATGAAAATGTCTTGCGAAAGGAGTTAAGAACTTGGACCGTTTCTCTGATACCTTGCTCTGGGCTTCAAATATTAACATAAGCCGAGGAACTGTGTCATGCCAGGCAGACATTACCGGCCTGAGGCCTGAGTTAGGCTCTGGATACAGCCGAGCAGTGGGCTGGCTCCTCCAACCTCCTGATGTGAAATGAAGGGAGTCCCTGTCTGAGGTTGTTTCCTCTGTGCTTACTTGCTCATCATCTTCCTTCTAACCAGGACAAATCCCTCTTGAAAAGGAGCAGGCGTATTTTTCTCGATTGATTTCACCCATGGGAGGTGGTGTTACGTGGGACAGGGCTCTGAGGTCCGCCTGAAAGCAGCTTAGGCAGCAGGAAGATCTTTCCAGCAGGGTGTGTGTTGGCTGCCTTTAAAAGCTGGGCTTGTGGTTGTCAGATCCCTGAGGAGGCTTGGTCAGATGGGTGATGCCAGGAAGGGACTTTATGCTGTGGAGTCAGCTTCTGTGCAGTGGGGGTATGCTGCTGGCTTCCAGCAAGACCTGGAAGGAGAAGGCATAGCATCACTAACTTTTTAAATGCTGGCAAGGCAAAACCAGTTTTCTTCAGTGTGATTCCATGCATATCAGATCCCTCAGTGCAATCTTCCAGCATGTCTGCACTGAACAGGAAAGTCTCACCATGTCTCGCTGCTTATTTCCTCAAAGGTTCTCTAACTCCAGACCTCATCTCTGCCTCTTGAGCTACTTCAGTCTCATCTCTTTCTATTTCCCTGTCTTAAACTTGATGCTTGCTGAAAATGCCTTCCTTGTCCAGCATTGTACTCATGATTGCCTGAATGGTCCTGCCCCACTGGAATTCGACAGCACAGCTCATATTCTCGAAGCTTTCACCAGGCTCTTAGTCTTTAAGACTCACTGCAGACTCTACCTTCTCCGAGAAATCTTCCCTGATGTTCTCCATTAGCCACATCAATGCCTGCTACTTGTTTTCATCTGTGTTGATCTATTCATTATACTTTTCATCTGTGGAGGCTTGGTAAATAATAGATACTTAATACATATGCATTGGATTAAAATGCAGTTAACTCAGAGCCTACCCAACACCTTGACTATGTTCATTCACATCTTTCATTCGTGCGAGCCTTTCCTTGTCCAGAAGACAGACTAGAGCTGCTACCTACAGGAAAAGTGCAACAAGGACATTTCTCTTTCTCTGATTGTGGTGTCGGAGAAGATGAGAGTCCACTTGTGCACTTTTGCGCAAAGGTGTAGAATTTCCACTTATTCTGCAGTAATCACCCTTCATGGGCCTGATGGCAGCATGTCAGAATCCTATTGTGTTATTGTTTAAATGGCCCCGTGCTCTCTGGCCTGATTCTTACCCTCTGTCCCCAATTTGGGAATCACTGCTGTAGAGAGTCACTCTTCTTGCTGAGAGTTCTTCATACTCTTGAATTCCAAAAGGGAGAAGTAAAGGTTGAGAACCTTTGCTCTTCTGATATTTGTTCTTCAGAATCTCCGAGTAGAACTGGCTTGTAGCTAAGCGGGATTGAAAGAGAATAAAAGCAAGAGAGCTACCTTCTACACTAGTTGATTTGGTTTATTTATTCCTAAACTGTATAATGTGTTAATTGTTTTTGTTTAGTTATATATTCAACTCTGTATCCACACAGTGGCAGATACTGTAGGGTCATTAATGGCATAGCCCTGCGTCGTAAATACTAATAAAAAAACAACACAGAAACTTGAGCTAGATAATCTGAGAGATTGAATTTACTGCCATGGAGCTGGAGTCAGAGCTGACTTTCATTAGGTTTCTGAGGTTGTAAATCCCGCAGAAAGAGGTTGTCTATCTTTCTCCCAAGAAAACACTAATGGATGAACTATGAAAGAAGTGTAACCTTTGAGTAAGCACCAAAAGGTACTGTGGCCTACACCACCAAAAAGGTGTTAGGGGATGCCATTCCATCGATGTTGCCCAGAACTTGAGTCATGCTTCTGAGTATTCACACTGGCTTATGGGGCCCAGAGACTCTCAAAGAGGGTGGCTTTGGCCCTCTGGGATTTTGGGAAATGTCCAGAAATGTTATTAGGTGTCACAATTTGGAGGATGGGGTTTTATTATGTGGTTTGTAAAATACTGAGATGCTTCCATTGTGTTCTGCCTAAAGCTGTATCGATAGCCCTTCAGGGCAAACATTTCTTTTCCGTTATGTTTTTTTTATCTCTAAAGAAAAGTCCCACCAAGTCTACAGACCACCTTGCTTTCAGGAGAGGTCCCCCTCCCTGAGCCCCACACAGTCAGCATGGAGAGCAGCGAGAAAAGCCCCCCAAACACCAACAATGCTCACTGAATCAAACCCCCATTTCCAGAACAAGAAGTACCTTTTCTTCATTCGATGCTGATTTTGTTCAACAAATTACAAACAGCCAGGGCAATCAAGTTAAAAACAATTGGTTTTTCAATAATTGGGAAACTCTAAAGCAATGATGGCTGGGAGATGACATTAGGATGGAAGCAACGGGGTGTGTGTGTGGGGGGGGACTTCTCAGGATCCTGGTTAAGTCTTCAGCCAGGCTGCTGTGTAGAGCCAGGCCACTAATTATGCAGGAATGATGAATTTAAAAAATGCTGCTGCCCTGCCTTCAAGGCCAAGGACTTGGGCTATTAATAGAGCAATCAGATTTTGCTATATTATAGAAAACTCACACAAAGTGGAATCTATTTTAGCACATTCATCTGGCACATTAGTTAAAGATGACAAATCTCTGTAATGTGCAAAATCAGCATTGGGTTAAATGAAATCCAAACTCATTAGAATCACTCCCAGGTCTCCCCTGGGAACTCTATTGTTTAAAGCAGACCTGCAGGTCAGAGTAATCTTGAGGCCTTCCTGGAACCCCTCCATTATTAGGGTCATTGTAAAGACTGGCTTTATTTTTGACAAGCTCATCCCCTCCCGAGGTGGATGGACACAGGGGTTTGTCTCCTCGCATTAAACTTTTCTAGATGAAAAATGGGAAGTCCTGCCATGACCAGGAAGCTGCTCTGAAGCCCCGGCTGGACCTGGGCTTGCATTTTTCACTCATACCATTTATCCCTTGTCAAAAACCCCACAACCCTGTAAGCTATTCTGATTGGATCTGAGCTGCGCCAACGTCTGGGAATTTTAGCGAGAGGTGGACCACGCATAGTAATAAAATCAACCAAACAAAAACACTGCTATCTGCTAATGTCACATGATCAAAAGCGCTCTGCCAGAAAGAACCACTGTGCCCTGAGACAGGCTTGCCAAGAGATGCTGGGATGTGACCTGCATTTAATTATGGAAGTGGCATATTGTGAGACCCTTAAGAAAGCAAATGCCATGATGGACAGAATGAGTTTACCCTTCTGTCGAAAGAGCAGTGTTCCGTGGCCAGACCGTCGCTCAATTAAATTGGACTGAAGGATGCAGAGGTGATGGAGCCTGGCCCAGGGACCCTAATGAGACATTTTGGAGGCAAGAGATGCCCCCTGGAGTTTGTCACCCTCTAATGGACATCTTCCTCCACTATTACCGCAGCACCCCCAGGGCTAGCCCCTCAAGTTTGCACACGTTACAGTCAGAAACAGTTCAACAGGAGCTGGCAAAGGAGAGTCAGGAAGTAGAAGGTAGCTAGCCCCTCAGCTGATGGAGGAGCAAATGGTACTTAATGTGGTAAAAATTAGTGGTTCTTGGCTGCTGAGATTGAAGAGAAACTGGACAACCAATCTAATAAGAAATAAATAACCAACTGTTTATGACTTCATATGTGGGCATGTGTGTGCTTGTCCCTCTATCTCACGCTGGGAGAGCACAAGTCACAGGAGCTTGGTGTGGGACTGACAGAGAGGAGCCACCTCAGCCATGACCTTTGGGAAACTGTAAGCATGTTTGGGGGGTGGCATTTCATCAAGTTTGCCAGAACTGGAGTCATCCTTCTGTGTATTCATAATAGGTCATCAAGCCCAAGGACTTTCAAAAAGCATGGTTTTGTCCTTCAGGAGCTGTTAGGAATGTCCAGAGATGTTTTTGATTGTCACAATGTGGAGGGCAGTGTTTATTGTGTGGTATGTAAAAGACTGGGATGTTGCCAATGTGTCAACATTCAACAACAGCCAGATACCCCTATTGGCTCAGCAGTTGCACCACGCCCTGCTCTAGTGACCTAATTTGATGATCGATATGCACTTCTTCCCAGAGACTTAGAAGGGAGGTCACACTCCAGCCTGGGCCCTCAGACCTGACTCTTGGTGCTGTTCCCGGTGCCTCTGTCTCAGCATTAGAGACACCACTCACTGAAATGCTAACATACAGCGCAGAGTATTGGGGACTGCTCAACATTAAGCCTCTCATTAGTATTTCATTTTGTTCCCTCTCAGAGAACATTGCCCTGAGGAGCCACACACCCCTCATAGACTTGAGAGATAACCTGAGGACAGTTAATCCTTTCTGCTCTAGGGAAGTAAGTAAACGGCAATTATATTTTTAAAAGAGAGAAAAACTTAGTCAACAGGTGTTTCGCTTTCCTCAGGGACCTTCAAGTTTCAGACTTGGCTTAAAAGAACATAGTGACATTTGGAAGGGGCCCCTTGCCAGAATTTTTCCCACTGACTGGTTAAGAAGAGGGAAATTAGCATAAATCTCAGAAATAAGAATAATGGGTAAATAGAAGCATCTCTGTTTAAAACGAGAAGGAAGTGAAGGAAATGGCTTAGATTTGGAAAAATTATTTCTACAAATAATGACCACAGTATGCAGAAGGAGACTGCAGGGTAAATATCTTTGAGATGTGGGGAGTGGGAAAGAAATGCATATATTCTAATTATTTAGGATTCTTTGAAACCAGACTTCAAATATGATGAAAGGTACCACTGTTCAATTCTCTCAACTTTACCTGTCCTCCTCAACCACCCAAAGATCTGTAAATAACTACATATACCATTCAACACCAAAAAGCTCAGCAGAAAAGTGTATTTCAAATGGGAAAGAATATGTCTTCATTTAATCTGAGACCAGAAGAAATAGATGGTGCCTGACTACCACTACTGAATATCCTTATTAAGGTATCAATTGATGGACCTTAATAGAATATCAGGAAAATGCAGAACAGAACTTAAATTCTTAAAATGTTCAGACTTACTGAATTTGTTGAAGCTAGAAGATTCCCTGACACTTATCACTCTAATATAATTTTTAATCTAAAAGCATTATATGAGGTCTCCTTTTAGATAATTAACAGATTAGCATACAAAATAAAAGGTCACCTATAAGAATGATGTGCTCGATTAAAAGGTCAGCAATTACTCTAAAGCAAATATGAAAAGATAAGGAGGCAAAAAAGCTAGAGAAAACAACCAGAATGGAATTGAGACAGGTACTTAATGTCACTGGACAGTTTGTGAAGACATTCTTAACTGGAGCCTCATTTTCTCTGTGAAGACACAATAAAGTATTTTCTTTCAAAAAAAGAGAGAGAGAGAAAGGCCAAATGCATACCTTTTTAACTTATAACCCAGAAAGTTTCCCAGTGAAAATGCCAAGCATTATTCAGAGAGTTTCAAATTTAGCTTTTCTCTGAGAACACCTTGGGGGGAGGGAGCTGTTTTCTGGGTATATTGGAAATGCTCATATTTGAATGTTAGGGGATCTAGGTTCTTCCTCTGGCCATACAATTAAGTGGCTTTGTGGCTGTGGACACATTCGTTTTTCTGAGTTTTGCTTCCATCTATCATAAGATACTTATTTGCCTTCTCTATCACAGATATGGCAGCAGATGTGAAATGTTTTTAAAACGTCAAAGTGATAACTATAAGTGATACTAATCATTAAATAAATATGAGTGATATTAATCGTTAAGGTGAATGTGCTCAGCTACTAACACCAATAATGATAGTTCAAGTCCTTCCATAGGAACCTTAGAAGAAAGACTTGTATATGAGTGGAAGTGGCATTGAGAACGGCCACATCTGACCTTTGTTAACTTTTGCAATGAACAGTACCTGTCAGCACCATCCACATATAAAACCCATTCCCATAAGGTTGGGCTTGGCCCTCTGTGCTCCCATACCTACTTCTACTAATTCCATCACCAATCCTACTGCTCTACTTCAGGATCTGAAATCTGTTGTAAGAGCTACACAGACCTCACAGAACCATGATCATGGTTATGGAATTTATTAGGGAAATCGATAGGTGACAATTCAGGTTGACAGCAGGATACAATTCCTCAGTCAGGACCACATCCCAAATGTACTCACAGATCCTTCAGTTGTATATCTTTAGACCAGTGTTGTAAAGCTCTTAGTCCTTCCAATTATGGTGCTTCCCTCAAGTTCAACAGAATGCTCGGGCAAAGGCCCTTGGCTCTATGGGGCGGCAGTCCTGGGTCAGCTCTGTCTCCCAAGTCTTTGGTTCTCCATTGTGGTTGCTGATGGTCTTGTGTAGGTCCTGGAACATGAATCTCTGGCACCAAAGAATGCATGTTGCAATCTCTGCTTCCTCTTCCTTGCTGGTAATGAGATTCTCATTTTCTGATGCTAAATCTGCTCACTTTCAAGCTGATAGAATGGGAAAACTGAGAAATCCCATCATGACTCATTCATACACACCTTATTTCATGTTCCCACCTAGAAAGGTTTGAATGTCAAAGCTGATGGCTAGGAAAGCCATTTTGAACAATAAATCCATGACACCACAGCCTGGCTACTTTTGAACAATCAGCCATTGAAGACCCTGTGGAGAACTTTCCTATTTTGATGTAAATGAGTTGTCATGAGTCAAAGTAAGCTCAACATTAGTTGGTTTCCTTTGCACAGAGAAAGAACAATTCCTAGATTTTAATGGTGACAGTGTCAGAGCAGATGAGGGGAGCATGGAGGCCTAGAGAATTTGGGGCCAAAATAATGAAAAACTAAAGACTCAAAAAGGTAAACTTCCTTCATAAATAAACTAGGTTAAACAATTTCATTAGAGAAAATATCATATTATCTCCATCTATTGTTAACATTTACTCTAAACAAGGCAGAACTGATTTAAACTTCCCTGGAAACAGCTTGGCCACATTCTCTTTTTTTATTATTATTATTTATTTTCACAGTAAGTAGCAATATCCCAGGCTATCACTCAGCTTCACTGTTTTCATATCCAATTACATTGGAACCAGAAATATAGTAGGCTGAATCAGATAGAAAAAAGTCTAATTCTTAATTAGGCCACGAATTTTATGATAAATAAATAAATCAGCATACTCTTTAAGGGATTTAATTAGAAAAGGAAATAGTATCCTTTGCATGTTATTTTCTGTACTGGCTCTTGATCATGAGCAGGCAGAGACATTAGTGGTTAGCTTCCAGCTTACTTCCAATCACCTTGCACATCTGTTTATGAAACCCCTGCAAGCATCCTGAAGAATGTTTTTTTTTATACCCTCATGTGTTGGCAGATGAGGGAAAGAGTCTTCAAAAACCCACATTGTGCATATTATACAATTGTGCTTGCTGAAAGTGAAGAGAAAACATTTGCTGCAGATCTAAGACTAGAGTTTTCAATATGAATTAAATCTCAATATCAAGAGAATGAAAATCCTTAAGTCAATAGGCAATACCATGATAGAAAGAGAAAAGATTGAAGTTGTCAGTGGTTCATTTTACTTGGATCCACGATCAGCACCCTTGGCACAAGCAGTCAAGAACTCAAAAGGTGAGTTACATTAGGGAAATCTGCTGTCAAAGACCTCTCCAAAGTTCTGAAGACCAGTGATGTCAGTTTAAAGACTAAAGTATTCTTGATCCAAGACAAGAGCTCTACTGTCAAGAAGCTGCGCTGCAACCTCAAAGACACATGGTTCGAGACCACCAACTTCTCCACGGAGAAAGATGGATAATCTCTTCCCATGTGATTAACTGCCTCTGAAAATCTGCCAGAGGGTCAGCTGTGGGTCATACCTGACTCTACAACAACAACAACATGCATGTGGAATTTGGACAGTGATTAAGGATACAGAAAAAAGACTTGATACCTTTGGATTTTGGTGCTGAGTAAGAGTACTGAACATCTGTTGGACTATCAAAACAGCAAACAAATCTATCTTGGAGCAAGTGCGATCAGCATTCTCCTTAGAAGCAAGGATGGCAACGCTTCATCTCATATTTTGGGCATGTTGTCAGGAAGGACCAGTCCTTAGAGAAAGACTTCACACTGGGAAAGGTCGAGGATCAGAAAAAAAAGGGGGTGGGAAGTAAAACTCAACAAGATGGATTGACACAGGGACTGTAACAATGTGCTCAAGAATATCTGTAAACTTTCATTAAAATTGAAAAAAAAGATTGTTATGAGTTGTAGTTGACTTGTTGATGTACTTGTTCACGTCCATTCCACTCTATGCTGTCATGTGTCACTTTTCATTCTGAGTTGTTCCTTCCTGCAGATACCTCTAGATGTCTTTCTGCATTTGGTCAGGAGTCCTTGGAAAGAAAGGTATAAGATCAGTATTGGCAGCAAAGACCTCAAGCTATGTTGATGGTTTCCAATAACACAATTGTGATGCCATGAGATCTTTGAAATGTACAGAAGTACCCAACATTCTAGATGGGGAGACAACATAATTTCTCCTCTATAGGCCTACTTCATACTGGATGCCAACTACCAGAACCTTCCAGTTCTGGTGTTCTGTCACTTTGTGAACAAATGCAATAGTGATATAGACTTGAAGCTTCATGCTTCAGTGTTGATCATCCTCAACTGTTTGAAGAGGTTCCCTCAATTTTTTTTCCCCATTGCATTTTATTCTTTTGAGTATACAAGTTTTACCCCTTTCTCTGCTTCCCTTTCCCCAATAGGTAACTATGTTTTTTGGTTTCTTGTTCATTCTTATAGTCTGTCTTTCATTTTAAAAAGAAAATTTAGCAATGGGAAGATCAATCAGTGTACTTTAGACCTAACGATATTGAAGATATTTGTTAAATGGGGTCAAAGGAAAAATCTTAGTCTCTTGCATTACAATTCTTTAACTGGTTAGCCTGGAGCATTCACCTACACATTCTTATACTTTTTTAGTTGTTCATTTCACCATTAGGCCCAATTTATGAAAAAGGCTCAGAGAACTTATGCCCAAGCAGAGGAGTGCACGTTAGCTGCTGAGACTTTTGTAGTGATTCGGGGAGTGTGGCTACATTTCTACGGCCTTGGAGGCCATATACAACAGAAAATGAGTAAGGAAGGCAGTTCATAGGCAAGCAGGGAATCTTAGGCCACTTAGAAAGAATGGAACCCTCTCTTCTGATCATGATTATGTGTGGGCTCAGTGAGTACTTTTTGGTGACTAAACTAATCATTTCTTTTATAAGGGCCAGCTCAATGAGGCAGAGGTTAAAGATGTCCCACGTGTTCAGCTTTTCTAAACTTCTAAACCCCTGAATTGTTTCTTACACAAATACTCTCCCTCCCTTCTGCACTCCCTCGGCCTTGGGGGTTTGTAATTCCCTGCAGCATCTCCAAGAACCCATAAGCTGTACTTAGAGTTAAATGGTGTTTTAGAGTACAACTCAGGATCAGGAACATCTCCAGATACCTTTTCTGATTAGGTCAGCTTCTTCTGGTTCTGTGCTGTTGGCCCTGCGTGAGCACACCTTCTCAGGCAGGTGTTCTAACTCAGGGCTCTGCAGTCAGCCCGCCTGGTTCCTAACCTCACCTCTACCACACTTTTCTACTCTTGCACTGCGTATTCTCTCTGTCTTCTATATTACATCTATTTGTCTATATACCTCTTGAGTTTAGGATCCACAGAGAACGTGTATCCAGAGAACATTCCTTGTTTCTTTCTTTTTTTCTTGAAAAGTAAAAAAAAAAAAAAAATCTTTCATTGTTAAACAATCCTCCTACCCCAATCCACTCCACTATGCAGCTTTCATTCTGGACTCCTACCATGACAATAATACCTAATCATATACTGCTTTTAAATAGTTTTCTCCCTCATCTGTTTCAATGCAGTATACATTATTTATCCCCTCTATTCTTAGTTTCCCCCCAACCCAAATTGTCAGTTTTGATTTACAACAGTGGGATTATGCAGTATTTGCTTAGATATTTCACTCAGCATAACATCCTCAAGGATCACCCATTTTGTATAATAATTCACAAGTTCCTTGTTTTTCAATGCAGCATAGTATTCCATTGTGTGAATATACCACAGCGTCTCTATCCATTCATTTGTTGATGGGCACTTGAGTGGTTTCCAACCCTTTACTGCAGTAAATATGGGTGTGCATATATATGCTTAGGATAGCTCATTTTAAGTTCAGGAGTATGGAAAAATCAGTTTCCTTTATAAAGTTCCATACCTAATATTTTCATGGTTCCATTCCCACAGCATGACACATCTTATTTGTGTTATTAGTAAGCTTCCTAGCTTTATTTGCATAGTCCCACCCAATAATTTTATGTACATTATAGAACCATGGTAAGGAACGCCATGTAAAATTTTTCCATTACAGCTCTTGGTCGCTTCTAGCTTTTACAATCATGGTTCTCTTGAACTTGGAAGGTAACTTGCCCCTCCCACTCATTTCTTCAGTTCAAAGCAGTTATTAACAGTTTATCCTCTAATTGGACAGCGTCAGCAAACCCTCAGGGAGAGGCAACTCAGGTCCAAGCCTCAGACCTGCCAGAGTTTCTGTCTGATCTGACTAGGTTCTCCAGAAGTCATCTTGACCACATCTTTTCTGATGTCTGGTGGAATTTAGCTGAGAGAAGGCTATTTCCTTGCTCTGAGAATCATGTGGTGTCTGTATAATGAAATGTTTGCAGAACTTTAAGTTCAGTCCCTGTGATTCAGCCCAGCAGTGCCCCCATTAGTCCACCCTTTTGCAGTTACTGCTTCTACAAGTGCAGATTTTACAATCACAATTAACCCTCAAACTGAATCATAAAGTCTTATCAGCATCTCTCTCTCTGCCATAAAGCATAGTCTGCATACACATGTATAGCAATCACACCCCTCCAAAATCATGTCAGACTAGGGACCCATGATGATTTTATCTCCTTCTGCTGTGAAGGCAGCCTTAATCAATGCCCAAGGCAGGCAAGTAATTGCCTTTCAGATAATGTGTCTTGTGCTTCAGTATCTGGAAACTTTTGTAGTCCCGGGTCCCCAGCATCACTGAAGGATGGCGTTCTCATGATTTCTGCCAGAAGCTATAGTCTATATAAGCGTGTGTGACATGAGCCTCCAAAATCATATCTGAGTGTGGGTCATAAGGACATCATATATCTAAAATAGAGGACTCTGTTCAATGAACCTTAACCCTCCTTTATGCCCTCCTCATTTTGAGTGGCAGGACACCCTTAAAGCATGTAAGCCAGTCACTTCACCCTTTCATCTTTTCCCATTTTGCATACCTAAATTCTAAATTGCCTCTTCTGTCAAACCAGCCCTCAGAGCACACAAGCATGCTTCTTGCTGTGAAGAATCCTCTGTTTCAGTTGGAACTGGGAGCATCTGCATGCATAATAGAAGTTCAGTCTAGAGCAAGCCATCACATCACAGCAATCTATACCAACTTGCAATGTTAGACACTGTTCTTTGAGGGTTTGTTCAGCTCATTGCTAGCCTCTATGGCCTAAGTCAGTGGGTACCAACTGTAAATGTCAGAGTCAACATATCTCTCTGCACTTCTGACAAGCCACCCCCTAAGCCCTCACCCCCCATGGGTGTTGTACCAGTGTGTACAATGTGTACCAACTAAACATGTCCAGACTCAGCCCATCTCACCATCACCGTCCCTCCCCAACATCTGCTCATCTCATGGTCCAGATCAAGCATGTTGTTGTTTGCTGTTGTGTACTGTTGAGTAAGAACCGACTCCTAGTTGACCCTCTGTGGGTTTTCAGAGGCAGTTAACCACACAGGAGGAGATTGTCCTTCCTTTTCTCATGATACCAAGCTCTTTATTCTCTGACTTCCTTTAACTTCCAGTCCTATAAGGAGTTTCTTCAGATGTTGTTGTTAAGTGCCTTTGAGTCAAGTACAACTCACGGTGACCTTATAAACGACAGATCTGAACCCTTCCTCTCTTGTGCCATCTCCATCAACTCTGAAACACTAGAGCACACTGCTGCAGTCACTGTGTCAATCCATCTCATTGAGGGTCTTCCTCCCTTTTGCTGACCCTCTACCTTCCCAAGCATGATGTCCCTTTCTAAGGAAGACCCTTTCTTAACAACATGCACAAGTTATGTGGATGAAGCTTTGTCACCTTTGCCTGCAGGGAGCATGCTGGCTGTACTGGCTTTTCCTTATTAGAGTGTTTCTCTGGCATTATGCATATTTCAGGCCCCATGATGATGTTATTTCCTTGCCATGAAGACGTTCTCAATCAATTCCCAGAAGCAGATATGTAATTGCCTTCCAGATAGTGTGTCTTATGCTGCAAAATCTTGCAGCTTTCTAGCCCAGAACCTCAGTGGCCCCCGTGGGATGGAGTTTTTATCATTTAGGGTATAAGCTATAGTTGCATAAACACGTATGATTTGTTGTTGTTGCTATCTGCCAATGAGTCATTTGCAACTTATAGCAACCCTATGTACAAGAGCCTTAAATGCCGCTCTATCCTGTGCCAACCTTGCCATCTCCGACACACACATTTCCACCACTCCAATCATAGAATCGATCCATCACATTGAGAGTCTTCCTCTCCTGCACCGTCCCTCCACTCTCCCAAATATGATGTCCCTCTCCAAGGACCAGCCCCTCCTCACAACATGTCCAAAATGTGTCAGACGAAGCTTCAGAATCCTTGACTCTAAGGAGCATTCTAGTTTCACCCTCTCCAGGACATACCTGCAAAATCATATCTAACCATGGATCATAGGGATCTAATGCCAGAGAGAATGAGACCACGTTCTGTTATTTAAACAAAGTCTGCTGTTGCTCTAGTCCTCAATCCAATACCCTTCTCTTCTAGGTTTTCTTATGGATTGGAGCAATATTCTCAAATGTGGAAGTGTGCACTCTAAAATCCAATAGACTACCCAAATATTGGACACCCCTCACCCTCCCCACCCCGCTTAGTCTTGAGGGATAGCTAGTGACAGTAACTTAACCTTCTTTGCCTGTCATATGGTCCAGGTAGCCCTGCCAAATAATTGCCAAGGCTGTCTCTTGTTTGTGCAGGGACTTAGATTTTTGCTTCATTTATTCATGGTCACATGGGACACTATTCAAATCATCCTACTTTGTTCTTCAGTGTTTGATGTGAATGCACTATCATAAATGTAATGTATCATCACACTTGTGAGCTGCACTAAGTCCAAGCCGTTCCTAGTCAAACTAGACAATTGGTGATTTCAGATAACCCGTAAATGGATATCTTTCCCACAAGAAAGCAGATTGAGAGTGCTTCTTTTCCAAAATTGGGATTGCGGGGCGGGGAGGAGAGGTGTGTAAGATCCACCTCTGAAAATCATTCTCGATTTGTCTCCTGCATGTTCAGCATCTTTGGTAATATTTGTGGAACAGCTGAAGCCACAGGTGACTTCATGAGTCATCTTCCTTTTTCCCAGGAGGGACAGGATTATTATACAGAGAAATCTCTGGCACTAACACTCTCAGCATTCACATGCCTTTAACCAAAGCGGCACTCTCCTTTTGTCTACCAGGAACTCTATGCTGTTTCAAGGTAACAGCTGAAATTGGGTTGAGGCAATTATAATGACTCAGATTTGCCATGTCCAATCAATACTTGCCTAAGGGCAGACTTACATGCCTTCAGTTTTATTTCAGGTAAAAGGAATGTTCCTTGAATTGGCATGATCTCTGTTCCAACAATACATTCAAGGAAGGGAGATGCAACTATTTTCCCCAAAATCTGTTTAAATCTTCCACTTTCCATTTGAAATTTCATCTTCATACCAGCAACAACTGTATCCCCTCTAACTTTAGGTTCAACTTCAAGTTTTACTGGCAGGTTTGGGATTATAGTACAATGGGCTCATGTATCCAGAAGCTGTGAGTAGGTCTCTTGTCCACCCATGGGCTACATGTATATATAACATTGCTGGTCTCCTGCTAGCTGCTGACCCAAAAATCCTGTCCTTTACATCAATCTTTGCTTTGATAGACTAGCTGAGCCTCTACTTCAAATGGTCCTAAGTGGCAATTCTCTCCATTAAATTCCTCCCAACTGAATTGAGGAGAAAAGACTTGTTTAAGTCTCTTGAGTATTGGAAAACCAAGAGGACTTTTTATTGGCCCATGTAACCTCCTACAGTGCTGCAAATTGAAGCAATTCTTTTACACTATAACACAGCCCCATCCCGACCGAGCTTCAGATGTTTCCTGGTTCTGTTCCCCATTGCTCTCATGTATGACTCTTTTGGTGATCAATAATTTGGGGGTTATTTCCTGTTATTCTTACATGATCAATGATTTATCCTTTCTGATTTGATCTTAAGACTAATGGTCTTGGCCTCTATAGACTGGATCTGGCCTTGGTTCAGTTATATAGTCCATGCCTACATTCCTTTTCCCTGCCATTGATGCTATTACTGATAACAGCAACCAAAGAATTGTCTGTTTTTCCTTATTATTCTATATTTGGACATGCATCAAACCAAGCATTTCTTCAGAAGATCTACCACTTCTCCTTTCTATGAGTAACTTTTGCCTTTACTAATTGACTGCAGCATAACAGCTGCTTCAATCCATGAGTGTTTTTCATTTCATCCAGAAATCTGTTATGCTCACTGGAGGGTCATTGGTTCCAGTCCAGCAGCTGCTTCAAAGGGAAAAGATGGACAGTCTCTTCCCTTAATGATTGTCAGCTTCAGAAACCTAATGGAAGGATCACTAGGGATCAGAATCAACTCACAGAACTGAGTGTGCTTCATTGGATTAGGAACTGAAAGGTCCTGTTCTCTCATTTATCCTCTTATTTCCGAAAGTGTGTCTTCCAGTGAGTCTGGGTCATTAGAATAAACCTATTGTTCTGATACCAACTATTATAGATTGTGCCTGTTTAAAAATTAGTTATGTTAATGAGGCATGATTAGTATAAAATGTCTCTTTATTCGATCTCTTCAGATATGGAAAAATTATTAAATGCAAGCCAGCAAGCAGAGATGGTGTAAAATGCATGTGGATTTAGTCAAAGAACCAGGAATAGGAACCTCCTTTAAAGCCTTCATCTAAAGTCAGTACTCTGAATTTGGGCTTTCTAAACTGTGAAAAAAATAAAAGTAAATTCCTATTTGTTAGTCATCCATTTAATGGTATTTGTTATAGCAACAGTAGACAACATGAATAAGTGAGTAATTTCTTTTCTAAAGATCAGCACAAAGCTGGTTGCTCTGAGGTGGAGGTTAAAGGTGTCCTAAATATTTAGCTTTTCCAAACCACTACACCACTCCATCATCTCTAATATCGACTGTCACCTCAGTTCTTGCTCTCCACTTCTTGAGTTCAGTGACCCTCCGCAACATCTCACAACTTAGAACTAAGAGATCAGAAACAATTCAGGATACAGTTCTTGATGAGAACAGCTGCTGCTGGTTGGTTCTTTGTTGCTGAACCCTACTCACAACCTTGTGAGTGTGGAGCTGCCACATAAGGTCTCCAGTCTATAAATGTTCATGGAAAGAAAGTGCTTCTACTTCTCCCACAAAGCTGATAGCTTCAAACTGCTGACCTTAATAGCCCAACACTAAATCCACTCCATCACCAAGACTCCTTTAGATATTAATGACATTATTCTATAATATCCACATTCTGGAGGATCACCTTTGTTTGGAGTGGACACATAAATATCTTCCAGTCAGTTTCCCAAGTGTCATCTAAATTTTGTGGTATAGGCAAACGAGCTAGAATTCATTCTATATAGTTGTTAGGTGCTGTCAAGTTGAGTATTACTCATTCTTGTTGTTGTGTGCTGTTGAGTCAGAACTTACCCATCACTGAGCCTCTGGAAAGTTTTCAGAGACAGTTAAATCACATGGGAAGAGATTTCCTATCCTCCAATGGTGCAGCTGCTGGTTTTGAACCATTTGCCTTCAGGATTGCAGTGCAGCTTCTTGCTACTAGGTGAGCCCTATCCTGCACCTCTTCATGATCTCCCCCGTGTTTGAGGCCTTTATTATAGTCACTATATCAGTCCATCTCTTTGACAGTCTTCCTCCTTTTTGCTGAACCTTTACCTTTCCCAAGGATGTCTTTTTCCAAAGACTAACTGGAGACGAGTATTAAGAGTACCATGGACTGCTAGGAAAACAAACAGATTCATCCTGGAAAAGGTTAAACCGGGTGGCTCCTTGGAGGCAAGGATTCTGAGGCTCCGTCTAACATATTTTGGACATGTTGTAAGGAGAGACTGGTCCTTGGAGAAGGACATCATGCTTGGGAGGGTGGAGGGACAGCGCAGGAGAGGAAGGCCCTCTATGAGGTGGATTGATTCAGTGACTGGGGTAATCGGGATGGGAGTGTCAGAGACCGTGCCATTGGCACGGGACAGAGCAGAATTTAGGGCTGTTGTACATAGGGTCGCTATGAGTCGCAAGCGACTCCACAGCACATAACAACAACAGCCCCTCCTGACAACATGCTCAAATACGTAGCAAGAAGTTTCACCATCTTTGCCTTTAAGGATAACCTTGGTTGCATGTCTTCCAAAACAGATTTGTTTATTCTTTTGGGAGTCCCTAATCTTCATCATCATCACCATTCAAATTATCTACTCTTCTTTGGTTTTTCTTATTCTTTATCCAACTATCAGATGCATAGGAAGCAATTGAAAATAACCTGGGTTGGATCAGGCATGTCTTATTGTTGTTGTTATGTTCTGCTATGTCACTTGTGCCTCATAACAACTCTGTGTACTACAGCCCTAAACTCTCCCCTATCTTAAGCCAACTTCATTGTCTCTGACACATCTACTCCCATTACCCAGTCACTGAGTCAATCCATCTCATAGAGGGTCTTCTCTTGTTCTGTTCCTCCACCTTTCCAAGCATGATGTCCCTTTCCAGAGACTGATCCCTCCTTGCAACATGCCCAAAGTAAGTCAGAAGGAGCTTCAAAATCCTTGCCTCCAAGGAGCAAGAACAAACCTGTTTGTTCTCTTAGCAATCTATGGATACACCTTAGTCTTTAAATTAATATTACTATTCTTTAAAATATTAAGTCCTTTATAGCATATTTCCCCAGTCCAGTGAAACATGTCTTTGTGGTTGGGTGGTTTGGGGTTGTTTTTATTTCCCTTTTTATACCAATTTCTTTACAAAGTTTGAATGCATTGTTTTTCACAAAAGATTCTTCCCATTTCCTTCACCGTCTCACCCATTAAATTGTGCAACCTTGTGATTAATAATAACCACCCTCTGCCATTTTCACCATTCTGCTTCCACCCTACCACCTGCCGTGGATCCTCATTCTACAATAACTGTTTTATACAATATTTGTCTTTGTGAGACTGAGTTCATTCACTCAGCATAATGCTCTCCAGCCCCTCACAAGTTAGGTAGTAATTTACAAAATCATTGCTCCTGCATGCTACATAGTATTCCATTGTATGAATGTACCACAACTTCTCAATCCATTTGTTTGTGGTTGAACATCTGGGCTGTTTCCATGTTCTTGAGATGATGAATCACACTGCCATGAACATTGGTGTACAAGTCTCCATTTGTGCCTCAGTTATCATTTTCTTGGGGTAGATTCCAAGCAATGGAATAGCGGGGTCATATGGAATTTCTATGTTCAGCTTCTTGAGGTAGCGTCAAACTGCCTTCCAGAATGTTTGTACCATTTTACAATCTGAACAACAATGTAGAAGAGTTCCAAACTTACCGCATCTTCTCCAACATTTATTACATGCTATTTTGTTAAATTTTGCTATTGCTACTGGGGTGAGATGGGATCTCATTGTGGTTTTGATTTGCATCTCTCTTATTGCCAGTGATTTTGAGAATTTCTTCATGTGTCTGTTTGCCATTCAAATGCCTTCCTCTGTGAAAACATTTTCCATGTCTTTTGTCCATTTTGTAGTTAGGTTCCCAATCTTTTTATTGTGGACCCCAGGAGTATTTTCTATAAACTTTCATTATGAGACTCAGTCCTGTGTTTACTTGACTGCTGCTTCCATGATTATTCGTTTTGGGTCCAACAAAAGTGAAATCAATCATTTATTCTTCTAGCGTGATATTGCCTATCAGCCCAATAATGAAAAATTTTATTTTTTTTCATGTTGAGATGTAATCCATATTAAAGTCTATAGTCTTTGGTCTTCCTCAGTGCTTCAAGTTGTCTTCATTTTCTACAAACAAGTA
>NW_006399893.1:5952928-5972744 GCF_000299155.1 Elephantulus edwardii | reverse complement strand
TGTTGTACATAGGGTCGATATGAGTCGCAAATGACTGACAGAACAACAACAACAATCTCTATCTCTATCTATACCTCTCTATCTCTATCTATCTAATCTATACACACACAGAGGAAACTCTAGTCATCAGCCCAAAAGCAGTTAATTCAAATTCACTAGCTGTTCCACTGGAAAAAAATGAGCAGTTTCCTCTCATGTAATTTATAGCCTATGAAAACACACTGGAAGGTCAGCTATGAGTTAGTTCTAACTAAACAGCAATGAATTAAATACTCTGTATAGAGCAGACTAAGAGAGGCCCTTGAGGCTTGGCCTAGGGTTTAAGAGATTCAAAAGCTTGGAAGGAGGAGTGGCATCCACTTCCATAATAGCTTGCCTCCGGAAACCCTATAAACCTGGAGAGAGGATGAAAGACACCCAAGCATTGAGGACTCTCCTTCATAGGGTTGCTATGAGTCGTCTGCGACTTGAGCACTTAACAACAACAACAACAAAATGATTTCATGTATGGAAACTATCCATCAGTTTTATGAGGCTTTAAGTCTTTCTAGGAAGAGACTGCCTCATCTTTTCCCAGCTTGTTCTAGGATTTCTTGAACCTATTACTAACAACATTTAAATGTGTAAACATTTTAGCAACACAATGACCAAGTGGTCTGTTTGTTCACAGTTACATCACCAGTGCATCAACAATGCCTGGCATAGAGATGACGGCTAATAAATATCTGCTGAATGAAAGGCTCTGGCCTTATAATACATAATTCCCTTCACTAGCAACTCATTTATTTCCAGAGCAAGTGTAGATAAACAAGTATTCCTTGCTCTTTTTCTTAAAAGTTAAAAGGAGAAAGGAAAAAGAAAGGAATTTTGAACAAAATTGTCATTTCAGAACTATAAGCTATCTCTTTAGTTTTCTTTGGAGTGTAAAGTTCACATGCATAATACAGTCAAATTACAAATGTTATTCAAGAGAATTCCCGTTGGATCATAAGATGGGGGGAGGGAGAAACAACCCAAAATCACCTAAGCCTTGCCAGAGCGTTTTAATTCTACATTTTTTAAAAAGACAAAGTGAAATGAGCCTAATTCGCTGGTTCCAGAGTGAGATGGTATTTAGCCTGGATAACACTCCTAGATTTATGACTAACTATGTCAAATTATACTTTTCCTTTATTTTCTTTTTGAAATTGACTACTATAATGTTCTGTACTGCTGAGAATGATTTCTTAAAAAAACCAATTTGATCATGATTTTGAGAGTGAAGAGAATGCAAAACTCTATACTTTGGACCCTAAAACACCTGTG
Source organism: Elephantulus edwardii (assembly GCF_000299155.1). Taxonomy (NCBI): domain Eukaryota; kingdom Metazoa; phylum Chordata; class Mammalia; order Macroscelidea; family Macroscelididae; genus Elephantulus; species Elephantulus edwardii. The sequence goes on along the minus strand of NW_006399893.1, from coordinate 5,971,439 downwards.
TTTAGAATTAGACTGAAGAGAAAGAGCAATATGAGCTTCTTTGAAAGGGATGTGCACTTCCGAAAGAAAGAATTGACAATCAATATTGAATTGAAATGGTGGTGGCAGATTTTCTTGCTAGTTTAAAAGGATATAATCTCAGTATTTTTCCAGGCAAGATGTTGGTTTGTTGCAGTTACTGTTAATTGCTTATTTTCATGTTTGATTTTTTAAAGGCTTACTTTATCAGGTTAGAAAAGGTCTTGTTTATTCCTAATTAACTTAGAAGTTAATTGTTTTTGTTTTTTAGAAATGGATATTGGGTTTGATCTAAAATTGTGTATGCATCTGTTATAATGTTCACGTGGTTTTTTGTTTTCATCTGTTAATTTAGTGAATGATATTAATTTGTTTTAAAGATTAAACCATCAATTTATAGTTGTGATAAGTTTTATGTTATATATACTGATTAATTTAGCTTATTAATCTTACATATTAATCTTACATAAGCTTCCTATACCAATATTCATTAACAATGTCTTTTCAATCAGTTTATAGTTTTATTGTCTTAGTGTTTCTTTGATTTGCCCTTTCTTATGCTTTACTCTCAAAATAATAACTAGTTTCAGAATTATTAGAAACTATTCATCTTTTTCTATTTTTTGTAAGAATTTGTACAACGTATAATTATCTAATAATTGGATGGGAGAAACAGCTCATATAAATCTGTCTCTCCCTGATGTTTTCTTTATAGGCGTATTACTAAATTTCAGAATAGTTATAAAAGTTTTCAGAGTATTTTAACATATTCTGTTTTGATGGAAGGGGAATATACCCATATTTTCTCTTTCCCCCTGTTTATTGGTGTAAACCAATTGATTTTATTTACTTGATGTCTTTATAGTATTTTTTATCTGTGTAGGGAACTCTAGTGGCCTGGTCAGTGGTGCTGCCAATGGAAGGGCAGGTAGTTAAAATCCACCCACTACAGCACGGGAGAAAGAGATGCACACTCCTCTGAACAATTTACAGCCTCTGAAAACCTGCTGGAGGATCATCAACTCTGTGTCACCTATGATTGGACCACAGTGTTGTTCAGTCTGTAGAGTCGAGTACAACTCATAGTAACCATATGAACTACAAGGTCTCAACTCTGTCCTATCCTGCACCAGCCTCACAATCTCAGTCCTGCTCAAGCCCATTGTGGTAGTCATTGAGTTGACCCTTCTTGCTGGGAGTCTTCTCTTTCTCTGATCCTCCACTTCCCCGGCATAATGTTTCTCTCCAAGGACTGGTTTTCCCAAGAATATACCTAAAGAATGTGAGACAAAGTTTCACCATCCTTGCCTCTAAGAAGTACTCTGATTGTACTTCCTTCAAGACCAATTTGTTTGTTCTTGATGCATTCCATGAGCTATTCAATACTGTTCACGGACACCACAATTCAAAGGCATCAATTATTCTTCAGTCTTATTTATTCATTGCCCAACTTTCAGATGCATAAGAAGCAATGGAAACTATCATAGCTTGAATCAAGCACACTTTAGTCTTTAGACTGTCATCCCTGCTTTTTAAAACCTTGGAGAGGTCTTTGACAACATATTTCCCCAATGCAACACGTCTTTTGATTTCTTGTCTTCCTGTTGCCATAGATGTTGGTTGTGGATCAAAATAAAATTAAATCCTTGAGAACTTCAATCTTTTCCCTGTCTGTCTTGATATTGTCTGTTGGTCCAGTGGTGAGGATTTTTGTTTTCTTGATATTGAGATGAAACTCAGATTGAAAGCTGTAGTGTGTGATCTTTAGCAGTAAGTGTTTTAAGTTCTCTTCACCCATTTCCTTGGATGAGGCACCAGGGTTGGTTTATTGTACCTGTTTCTCTCTATAGAACATTGTATTATATTCTTTGAAAACCCAAAAAGAATATACAATAAGTTACTAGAAACAATAGGTAAGTCTGACCAAATTACTTTTCTAGTAATTTTTTAAAGTTGATTGCATTTCTTTGCAGCTAAAAGAGCAAACAAATACATAAACCAAAACCCAAACTTCTCACTATTGATTGAATTCACACTCATCACAACCCCATATGTTATAGAGTAGAACGGTTCCTTAGAGTTTTGTTGTCTGTGATCTTTATGGAAGCTGTTCACCTTGTCTTTCTTCCACAGAGCCACTGGATAAGTTCAATCCAGCAGTCTCTGCATTAGCCAAGACTAAATAGTTTATTCTGTCCAAGCATTTTTCTCTGTAGCATTAACAATAATTGTTATAGTTGTTAGGTGCTGTTGAGTCATGCACAATTCACAGTGACCCTATGAATAACAGATCTGAACCCTGTGTCATCCTGCACCATCCTCTTCATCTTTGACATGTGTCACTGCATCAATCCATCTCATTGAGAATCTTTCTCTCTTTCACCAACCCTCCACCTTTCCAAACATGATATCCCTCTCCAAGGAGAAGCCTCTCCTAACTACATGCCCAAAGTATGTGAAATATTTGAAGCTCTGTCATCTTCACCTCCAAAGAGCACTCTGGCAGCACTTTCTCCAAGACATGTTTGTTCTCTTTGCAGTCAATGGGATATTCAGTACACTTCTCCACAGCTCAAAGGCATCAATTCTTCTGTCATACTTAGTCACATCCATAGTCACACCCTTTGTCACATTTAAGTGACAAAGGTTAACATTATTTCTATATGTGAGCTTCCTAAGAAGAAGGCAACAATGTGTAGGGGAAAGTGTACGAATTACCAGAGAGGTGATTCAAGTAAACTAATAAATAGGAAACATTTTATAAAGATTGCTTTTAGATACTATAGTATTTGATTGCCAGAAACAAAAGTTTGACAATATCTTTGTTAAGAACACATAAATTGTGTTATATGTTTTGAATTTTTAAAATATAAGTTGTCCAAATCACATTTGGAATTTTTTTTTAAAGATGATCATGTTTATGCTGCTTTATCCACTGGCTCAACTCCTGGGAATATGCCCTTCAGATGCCCTAAGAAGTGGGCACCAAGACACATACTAGAATTTTTAAGTCAGAGAACTTGTAAGATAGGAACATTTTGAAACAGACAAAAATGTTAATTGATATGAAAATAGAAAATCAAGGTAGTATATAATGCTGAAAAATGAAAAACCATGGTTCCATGCAACTCTTTGGAAATGAATGAATTAATTGACTGACTAAAGCAAGTCTTAGAATACTACCCGCAGTATGATACCAATTTCATAATGCTCGGTAACAAAGCAAACATCATAATTTTAGGTATATATGTATGTAATAGGGAGTTCTTGTACTCTATCGGGAGTTGAGTTGCTAACTCAGGCTGTCGGTTATTAGAATCACCATTTTCCACAGGAGAAAGATGGGCATTTCTTCTCCCATTTGATTTACAACCTCAGAAGCTCGAACAGAGATCAGCTGTGCATTGGTTGTGACTCTATACCAATGAGAGAGTTCTAGGAATATACTCCAAGGAAATTAGAACTGAGACACAGACAGATATTTGTACACCAATATTTATAGCAGTGTTATACATTATTGCAAGAACATGGAAGCAGTCCAAATGTCCAACCACAATCAAATGGATTGAGAAATTGTGGTACATTCACATAATATATATTATGCAGCACTCAAGAGCAACAATTCCCCAAAATACTGCACAGCTTGGGACAGGCTGAAGAGCATTATGTTGAGTGAACTGACAAATACAGCACAAAGTCATTATTGATAAAATAGAAGAATAATTAGTAAAATGTGTATAGGAGTAGGGGCAAAACCACAGGGTTATGTAGTTCGGTAGGTGGAGAGAGGGTGGGAAGGAAATTGGAAGGATTCAGGCAAAAAGACTAGGTAATGATGGGCAAGGTCCAATGGTGATTAATTTTATAAAACATAAATACATGAACCAGAGGCATTTGTCAGAACAGAGCAAGGAGACACTACATGGTTCAAAATTGGGAAAGGTGTCCACCAAGGATGTATTCTGTCTCCACACACAGGCTTGCCAAGAGTAGGAGATGACTCAATGGAAATTGCTTTTGCTGACATATATGGTAAAACTAAAAAGGAAGAAAGCAAAAATGATAATGATTATAATAGTTGCTACTTCTGTAGGGTAGGTTGAGGATGTGATAAGGGAACAGCAAGGTAGGTATGTAAATTTTTAATATTCTATTTCTTGGGTTGGGTAGTGATTCTATAATTATTCCTTATATTAGATAAAAAGCATTAATGAAACAGAATCAGAACTTACAAATATGATAATTTGTAATGGATGTTGTTGTTAGGTGCTGCTGAGTAAGTTCTGACTCACAATAACCCTGTGTATAACAGAACCAAACACTGCCCAATCCTATACCATCCTCAGACTCTCCTGCTGGGCTTGAACTCACTGCTGTGGTTCTCTCTCTTTTTCTGCTCACCCTCTACTTTTCAAAGCATCACATTGTCTCAGCTTACTGGCATCTCCTGAAGACCTGCAAAAGGGCATGAGACAAAGTCTGTCCTACCCTCCTCACTTTTAAGAATTTTTTTTTACTACACTTCTTCAGAAACAGATTCTAGTCACAAAAGAGTTTTCAATGTGGAAAACGATTCCACCTTGGATTCTTTAAAACTCATTAAAGCAAGTAAGACAAGCTACCCAACTTTCATTATAGACAAGTCACCTAAGAATCAGGACCTTTGGGCTACTCTAGAGGTCATTAGAGACTCCAAGAAAAGGTAGAAAGATGACAGCAAGATCTGATTCAAGAGGGCTCAATAGAGAATATAATAAGAGGAATTGGGGAAAGTAAGTGTATAGGAATATGTCAAGGATTTTTGCTATGAAGAACACAGTAAATAGAGTCACTGGAGATCTTATTTATTTAAAACATGTTGGAAACTGGACCAAATTGGTTACAAATGGAAATAATCCAGAAGAAAGTGGGAAATGCTAATGATGTAGAAGCTATAAGGGATATAATATATTCATAAAGTAGTTGTCTTATATATTTAACACACACATACATACACACACACACCACCGAAGGAAAATTTCAAATGCACTGCCATCTAATTAGTTCTAATTGACAGCAACTGTATATTGACTTTTCAATCTTAATGAGAGGACACTGCCCATCTTTCTCCCATGGAGTCCAAGTTGGATTGGAATCACCAGAGCCTTTGATGTTTTGATTAGCACTGCAATCGCCCTATACTGACTGTGTCACCAGAGCTCTTTAGAGTGAGTGAAGATTATGAAAATTTATGGGAGAAGGTTGTTAGATATGGGTGGGACTTAGGTTGGTAGATATGGGTGGGACCTTGTCAACTTTCTGATTTCTTTAAAGCAAATTTATCAACTAAAAAGAAGTCTAGATAAGGAGATGTTTGACTTTGAGAGAAAGAAGCAGCTTTAAAATTGATATGCTTAGGTGAGCTCTGGTGGCCTAGTGGCAAGAAGTTGCACTGCAACTCAGAGGTGCGTGGTTCGAATCCACCAGATGCTCTGCTGGAGAAGGAGGAACAATCTCCTCCTGTACCAGTCAGATCTGATTTGACGGTACACACAAAAAAATAATGAAATAAAATTTTTTAAAAAGGGGGAAATTTATTTGCTTAGCAAATTCTCATGCAGAAAAAACTGGGGAAAGAGATTTAAGCCCTGAGTTGCAATACTAAGAGATGCTAAGGACAAAATCTTGATTAATCCAGGAAACAACAAAAAAAGATTGAAGGAAACACAGGTCACAGAAGAATTGGCACATGCCCAAAGTATGTCAAATGAAGCTACAGAATCTTTTCCTCGAAGGAGCAACCTGTTTTCACCCTCTCCAAAACAAAACTGTTTGTTCTTCTAGCAACCCATGGTATATTCAACACCCTTTTCCAGCACCACAGCTCAAAGGCATAAATTCTCTTTCTATCATTCCTAGTCACTGTCCAGCTCTCTGACACATAGCACGCAAGACTATGGCCCGGACCAGGCACACCTTAGTCTCCAGCCTGACGTCATTGCTCTTGAGTACTCTTGAGAGGTCCCTGACAGCTGACTTTCCCAATGCAATTTGTCTCTTGATTTCCTGGCTGCTGGTTCCAAGAGTGTTGACTGTGGAGCCAAGCAAACTAAAACTGTTAACTATCTCCATCTCTTCACCATACATCCTGATGCTGCCACTTGGCCCACTATTGAGAATCTTTGTTTACTTGATATTGAACTTCATATTGAAGGCTGCAGTCCTTGACTTTCTACAGCAAGTGCCTCAGGTCCTCCTCAATTTCAGCAAGCAGGGTTGTATCACCTTCATAACACAGGTTGTTGAAGAGTCTCCCTCCAATCCTGATGCCACATTCCCCCTCATACAGCCCAGCATCCTGGAGGATCTGTTCTGCATGTAGGTTGAAAAGGAAGTATGGAGACAGAGTACATCCCTGGCAGATGCCCTTCCTGATTTTGAACAATGTAATGTCTCCTTACTCTGTTCTGACAACTGCCTCTTGGTCCAAGTATAGGTTTCACATAAGCACAATCAAATTTTCAAGGACTCCCATTTTCCTCAGAAATCAGCCACATCTTGTTGTGATCTTAGAGAAAGTAAATGTTCAGTAAGTACTTTATTGAATAAATGAGAGACTCAGTTAAGCAGTTAACCACACCCAGCTATCTCCATGGACTGAGGAGAGAAATCCATTTCATTGTACACTAAGGTACCCATGTCCCCTCGAAGGCAGGAGGGCTTCACACACAGAGGTTGAGTTTGGATTTTGAAATCATTTTGGTGTCATTTGGAACCAAGTTTGGTGATTGCTGGCAGTAATAGCACTTTTGATCAAAATTAAAATGTGGCTGTGGAGTAAACAGATTGATAAACTAATTCTGAAAACAATTTGCAATAGAAAAATTTGCAAAATGAGTTAGAAGAAATTTATACATCTCAAAGTGACTATATTCAAAGGAGCAGTGTCTGTCTAGGATCTCTAAATTCAGTGTGTCACTTAGTCTTTAAAATGTCACAATTTACACCTTTTATTTTCAAATGGGAACAAAGAATTATAAATCCTAGAAACCACTCTGTAAATCAGAGATTTCCCATCCTGAGGTTCTTAGATCATAATGACATTGTAAGGAAGTAATGGGAAAGTTTGCAAAGTCCAGAGGTAAAACCACTGTAAATGAAACGGAAAGGCGTAGAGGATCCAGGGAGGGTGGTCTCAGTGATGGTGGTTATTATGAAGAAAAACAGAAAATACCAAGACCCCAAAACCGTCACGCACAATATGAATGGTGTGAACAGACTGCAGCTTCCACCACCAGGCAAGTTGGGGAGCTACTTGGATGCACCACCGTCCAGACTCTTTCTTGGGGGAAATAATTGTCTCTCTGGAGCTCGCATGCCCCTCTAGCTTGACCTGCTTACAGCTTATTATTCTTGCTGCATCTGCCTCCTTCCCTGAGGCCAACTGGTTGCCTAAAAAGCATCTTCGCACCCCCTGGGAGGGGAAGTGGAGGCTGGAGTGTCCTTTAATTTCTGGGTCCTTGGCAACCAGGAGTGGTGCCAGGGAGCAGCTGTCATCCCACACTGCCCGTCAGGAGCCCTGCCAGCCTGACACTGGCCAGGCAGTCCCTCCAAGGACTCTCACCCTCCTCTCCATCAGTGCCAATTCGTATTTTGTATTTTTTTCATATGGCACAAAACATTGTTAATGGTGACCTGTTCTTGTGCAAATGGAGCTAAACTTATTCTTCACAAATGGAAAGACCTTTAAAAAAAGAAATCCCTGCAATGTTCAAATTTCTGTGCAGTTCACTTAATTGGGGAACATTCAAGGCCAATGTGTCAAAAAGCCTGACAGATGTAGCCACCGTGAATCATGCCAAAGCCAGAGTACTGCCACCCCAGTGTCATTTGTCATCATATATTCTTCATTCCTTTAACTTTCAGAATGAAACTCAGGTTAGAGTCCAGGTTCCCTCACCCCAGTGTGGCTTCACCTCTGACCTCACCATTGTTATCTTTGGAGTCATAGGGTGATTTGAGTAATCAAATTATGGAAAGAATGTGTCCTATAAAAAAGTGAAATGGTTTGAGTGGGATTTTTACCCTTGGAGACCACAACCCTATTTGTGTGTTCACCTCTCCGAATCAGCTCTTTGAGAAGTGAAACCAGAATTCATTTTCTGTGCTTCACTTAGCGCGGTATCTGGTACATCTTTCGGGACTTCCTTCTCTCTGGCCACTTAGGAGGAGGCAGGGTTTAGATCTGTTGTTTGTAGGGTTACTACAAAGTCTTTGTCATACCCAACAACAACAAAACCAAAATAGAATAAAACTGAGATTCAGAAGTTATGATGTGTCCTACTTCTCTAATCAATATTTGCACCAAGATTGTCAATTATATTTGCTTCCTGTGCTCTGAAGAGTTATTTTCATGACAAATCTCACTGAGTTCTTCAGCCAGGTATTCATAAGCAGTAAGAACCATTAATTGATACAACTAACTTATTGCATATTTCTATGTTCCTTGTCCATCTTCTAAATTTATTTTCAAGAACATACGAGGGTGTATAATTTTATAATGGTGCTATTTTTATACTTAAAATATTAATTTAAAGAAAAATAACAAATTTGGTCTTTTATTCTTTTATTGATATTTTAATGAAAGCTTACAGAAAACTTGGATTTACATTCATTCATTTTTGCACATTTTCCTCCCCCCTCCCCAGTTTGCTTTTCTCTTTAAAAAGATTCTTGCATTGTTGCACAATTTCCTCCCTTCCCCTGCCCCCCAGTTCACTTTGCTAAGCACCTCTTATTCTGGACAATTGTCATGCAGATAATACCTAATCATATATTTCTTTTAGACAGTTCTTTCCCTCATCTATTTCAGTTCAGTATTCATTATTTATCCCCTCTTTTCTTACTTTCTCCCAACCCGCATGTCAGTCCTGTTTTATAACAGTGGCATTATGCAGTATTTGTCCTTTTGTGACTGAGATATTTCCTTCAGCATAATGTTAAAGCAAGAAAAGATGTGCATTCTGATAGCCAGTCGGGTTGGTGTGGGGTGCAGAAGCCCTGACTGTTGAATTGCTGTAGGAAGCTGCTTTGCATCTGGAATTGTGCTGTCAGTTCATAGAGATACAGGCTGCATAGCCGTGACTATATTCTCACCCAGGGAACTGCACACAAGTAAGCAGTGAGCTTCTCAATGTGGGATTTGAAATACGGGCTAATAAAAAACACAAAATGACAATTTACTCATAAAAGTTTGAAACCACTGTTCATATTTTTCACATTTTAACAAGCCGGCAGAGAACTAAACTTACACAGCTATGATTAATCTGTTTTAAAGAAGGAAAAGTGAAAGTTTGATGGGAAGAAAAACGTTTTTCCAAACAACTAATCTGAAAACCAAAAAGACTCTCCTTTCTCCTGTTGGCTTGGAAACAGCTATTTCTCTATATTTCTCGACTTCTTTTTTGTTTCCCCAAAGGGTTTAAACTTTTATTTAAATGAAAAGTCATTTCCCAGTTTTCTACAGTCTGGAAAACAGATCAACTATATCAAAATGAAAAATGCCATCGTATACAAACCTTAGTTTCCTTCAGGACATGGAAAAAGAGATGAGACCTTGACCCATGGAAGCCTCTAGAAAGGTTGCAAAGGCTCAGCTAAAAACAATGATGCCATTTTTCTTTCAAGTTGTGTTAGTTACTTCCATTTCATGAGAAACCTATAATGCTTTAGAAACAGGAAATATGATCTAATACGATATTCCCTGAGAGAATTTTGCACTCTGAAGAGCAGAGAATGACAAGATGATTTGGACTATTTACAATTTAAATGCACAGTTTTTCCAAAGGAAGATGTAAATTCAGGTGGCAGTTATTACAATACACGACTCTGAACTGCCCCCCATGCCTCACTGGAACACATCTTGGCAGATGGCTCCAAAATTCACCTCTTTCAAATTGACTTCTCTTTAAGAGTACCCTGAGCAATCTAGGGGACACCATGCCATAGATCTTCCTGGGACCTATCTTATCACATCTTCTTTTAATTAGTGTTATTTAAAGAGTTATCAAATGTCAACCCAGGAGAATTTCCTCTTAGTTTTTATTTTCTTTCCTTCAATATTGATACATTTTTTCTAAAGTCTCTGTTTATGAACAATGAGCATAAATTTTTATGCTCTCTGATAATGATCCCAATAGAAAAGGCTATGGCTATAGAGTCTGAACCACCTCACCTACATACATTCTTTAACTTTGCTAAGCCTCAGTTTTCCACCCTTTACAATTGGCATTAAGAGAGCTCTGGTGATGATGACATAGTCCATAGAGAATTGTGCAGCTGACCCAAAATTTGAGGCTCTCCAGTGGTTTGAATCCATCAGAGAGAAAGGGAGAAAGATGGGCAGTCTCCTCCTATAAAGACTGTTAACCCTATAACCCAGTGCAGAGTTTCTATAAGTGGAAACCAAGTGGAGACAGTGGGTCCTGGGTTTTCTGTGAGAGGCATTAAAGAAGCCACCTCCATAAAGACATGCTAATTTAAAGGAGATGTGATTTATGCTGCCCCTGCCATAGTGCTGTGAGGACAGGAAGCACTCAGTAAATGGCATCTTGAGCTTTACATTCACAATGGAACATCCAGTGCCACCAAGCCTTTTGTAGCTGTGACCTCCTGGTCATTAGAAGACTGAACAGGTCAACAGGTCAACCCAGCAGACTCTGTACTGGCCACTGAGCAATGCCTATGCCTTTATGTGGAATCCTTCTCAGTTTTGCACACAGAACCAGTCTATTTGATAGGATCAGGCTATGTCCATGTCAATAAATGCTTGCAATTTTAAAGAAAATTTATGCAGCATCACCTTTGTTGCAGATTCCTTTTACTGAATATTGAGTAGTTAAAAACAAACCAAGAAAAACAACAAGGTTTACTACCTCTTAGTTGGGTAAAGCCAGAATACGTAAATGAAAGTTAACTACCAGGGGACATAGTATTTTGAAATATTTTCACTCTTTAATAGGAAAATTTTTAAAAGCTATGGAGAAGAGTTTATCTCTCGGAAATGAAATCTTTTTAACAGGTTTTAATATAAAAAGAAATTAGATTATTGACTGGTCTGGCCAGGAACACAATAGAAGATTTTGGGGTGAAATGGAAGGGAAATGTAGAACAAACTCAAATTCCCAGAGAAAGTAAATAAAGAGCAGATTTACTGATCCAATAAAGATTAGTGAAATCCCTACTATCATAGTCTTAAAATATGCTTGGATTTGGGTATTTCTTAGAAGCCACTTTTCATCCAAATGATAGATTAGTCTGTAAAGGTAAACAGTATCACCAGCCAGTACCATGCCCTCTTAAGTAACCAACTTTTGTTGTTGTTGTTGTTGTTGTTGTGTGCTATCGAGTTAGAACTGATCCACAGCTGATGGTCCAGTGGGTTTTCAGAGGTTATGAATCCTACAGGAGGTGATTGTCCATCTTTCTCTCCCAGAGAATCTGGTATATTCAAACAACCTTTAGGTTGGCAGCATTAACTCCTTACCCCTCAGCTACCAGAGCCACCTTAAATAATCAACTATGGGAAACCAAATAGTCTACATTTACTCTAAAGTGAAGACAAAAGACTAAGATGAAACAGAGAAGCTAGATATATGGGATCAGAACAAAGAGAATAGAAATAAGGAAAATATTGATACACTGGAAAATGTACTTAATGGATGGAGCAATTTGTATCAACATTATTAAGTGGTATTCTACTTCTCATTGTAAACTTACACCTAAAACACAGTAAAATACTATATTAAAAATAATTAAACAATAAATCATTAGGAAAGACTTAAAATTACATTCTGTTTAACAAATTAAAAAAGGTTAAATGGGGGAAATGCAAATGTACTTGATGGTGGCACATATGGAGGTAACACGAATGGCAAAAGGTGTCTGTCTTTGTATCTCTATTTCTGGTACAGGCACAATTTTATATCATAAGGTTCCCAGTCTCAAAGACTTTAAAAAAAGTTTCTGTTTTCATTTCCTGTCTTGTGTGCTAAAGGTCATAGCAAGAAACCAACAGAACTGAGACTGGCACGTTTTATCTTACAAGAGACACTGAGAATTTGTCTTGCACTATCATTCACAGAAGGAACCTGGTGGCATAGTGAGGAGTTCTGGGGGTGCAGATGTTGGGCTTCTAACATATACGGTTGTATGTTGGGCTGCTGGCCAAAAGATTAGCAGTTCAAATCCACTAACCCCTCTATGGGAGAAAGGTGAGGCAGTGTCTTCTGGTAAAGATGGAAATAAGGGTACACCGTGTCTTCTTTAAGTTATCACACCTTTATGGAACCTGGGAGACCAGTGGAAGGTCACCACGAGGCAGAACAGATCAATGGCTGTAGGTTTGGTCTTAGAGTGGCAGCTAAGTCAGTCAAATGTTGAACTGGTAACCATAAGGTTAGCAGTTCAAGCCTACCATTCATGCCAGGGAAAAGAAAGGAGACAGTCTCCTCCCATTAAGATTTCTAGCCTCAGAAACCCAGTGGAGGGTTGCCTTGAGTTGGAATTGACTCAACAGTAGTTGACTTAGATTCTAGTATCCTTTGTTTTGGAATTTTGACATCTGACATAGGAGCCACAGTCAGGAAGCAGGTAAGCAATAAAAAGAAAGCTCCCTGGATCCAAAGGCCATGTCTCCCATTGAAGGCCCCACATCCCATGAACTTCTGACATTTCCATCTTCCCCAGATTACTCTCCTCATTACTGAACCAGGTGTCTATCCTGACAGATCTTTTGGAGAGGTGCTGCTGTTTGTGCTCAAGTTTCTCACTCAGAATAAACAAACAAACAAAAATAATAATAACAAATGGTTTATTCCATTTAGTGAAGAAATGGCTTCCTTCACCCTAAGTGGACACATGATTCAAATGTGCCCGTAATTTTGTGGAGGGTCATGCTGGAACCTGTACAGTGGCACCTGAGCTCAACTTTGAGCCAAAGTTGTGGGCCCACCTACCTTTGATGACTCCACAACTCTCTAAAAAGCCAATGGTATTTAACTGATTTTAGGAAAGCTGAGAGTTGATAATACTTTGTTCATTATGCCAGATGGTACCCCAGTTGGCAAGCATTTAACTTCGTCTCTAACTCACTCGCTTGTTTGGTTTTAATCCCTATGCAAGCAGAGGAAGTTAAGTCATTTATATCCACAGCCCACCAGGTGTGTTCCCTGAGCATATTGTGGGGAGAGATACTAGCTGGGAGTAGAATCCTGGGCCTAAATCCAAAATTTTGAAGTTTTACTAGGGAATTGAATTTTAGTTTCTTTATATATAGGGAAAAACTTTAAGAAGAAAACTTTAAGAGTTTGAGGCCAAGTACACTTTTGCAAGAAAGTATTTATTACAGTCTATTACAACTGAAAAAGTCATCAAATGGACCAGTACCACTGAATATGGCCTATGTGTTAATCTGTACATCAGGAGAAATTCCCGTGTATTCTCACTCAGAATAAAAGAAAATAACATTCCAGCATTTCTTTATACCCTAAATATAATCTCACTTCCCTTTCTGGTTGTTTTTCCTTTTCAGATGAGGTGTTTTGTTTTTTTTGTTTTGTTTTGTTTTGTTTTTTACTATTTTGTAGAATTAATGCAAACAACGTTTCTTAGTTTTACTCAATGTGCAGTTAAATACATGTCCAAATTTGCTCCCATTCCCAACAAAGGTGATCCAACTGAATGTGGAAACTGTCAAGCAATACCATTAACATCACATGCAAGTAAAATACTGCTGAAGATGAGTTAAAAATGCCTGGAACAGGTAGGAAACTGCCAGAAGTTCAAGCAGGATTTAGAAGAGGCCGTGGCACCAGGGACATCATTGCTGATGTCAGATGGATCCTGGCTGGAAGTAAAGAATTCCAGAAGGATGTCTATTTGTGTTTTATTGATTACACAAAGTCATCTAACTGTGTGGATCATAACAAGTTGTTCCTGACATTGAGAAGAATGGGAATCCTGGGATATTTAATTGTGCTCATGTAGAACCTATACCTGGACCAGGCTATTGTGCAAACAGAGCAGGGTACACTGCATGATTTAAAATTAAGAACAGAGTAAGTCAGGATTGTATTCTCTCCCCATACCTATTCAATCTGTATGTTGAATAAATTATTCGAGAAGCTGGACACTGTGAAGAGGAATGTGGCATAAGGTTTGGAGGGAGATTAATCAATAACCTGTGTTACGCAGATGACACAAACTTGCTTGCTGAAAGTGAGGAGGACTTGAAGCATTTGTTGCAGAAGATGAAAAAGTGCAGCCTTTGGGATGGATTGCATCTAAATGTCAAGAAAACAAAGATTCTTACCACTGGACTGATAGGCAACATCATGATGGATGGAGAAGAGACTGAAACTGTCAACAACTTCATTTTGCTTGGATCTATAAATAACACCCTTAGTAGCTTCAGTCAGGAAATAAGGAAATTCATTACACTAGGAAAATCTGCAGTTAGGGACCTCTCCAAATTATTGAGGAGTAATGATGTTAGTTTGAGGACTAAGGTGCAGCTGATTCAGGCCATAGTCTTTTCTATCTCTTGCTATGCATCTGAGCTGAACATGAATAAGGATGACAAATGAATTCACACCTTTGAACTATGATGATGGAGAAGAGCACAGAACATCCCATGGACCGCCAAAAACCCAAACAGATATCTTGGAAAGGGTGCAGCCAGAGCCCTTTGGAGACAAGAATGATGAGGCTTCACTTCACATATTTTGGGCATGTTGTTGCTAGGAGGGGCTGTTCCTAGGAGAATGATATGATACTGAGAAGGGTGAAGGGTTGGCAAAGGAGAGGAAGGCCCTCAACCAGGTTCACTGACATGGTGACTGCCACAGTGGGCTGTTGTATGTCAAGAAATGTGAGGATGGTGGAGTGCAGAACAGGATTCAGACCTTTTGTTCATAGGGTCACTGTGAATCTTACTTAACTCAACATAACCTAACAACAACAACAATAGTTAAATATTTTTATCCTTAACCTCCCATTTTTTAGGTTTAATAAAGGACAGGATGGTGGAGAGGAAAAGGCCAAACAAAATCAATTTGCCTTCCTTCTTACCATTAGGCAAAAGAACCTCCTATGTATCTATTTTTAAAACCTGAAATTTGTGTCTAAAATGCTTCCTTTTAATGATGATGAGTATTACAGACAGTACCACAAACAAAAACCTAGAAAGTTGTATCATAGTAGAATTAATAACACATTTTACTTCTGTATGAATTAAGCTTTGCCTCATGAGTTCTTGGAAATGAATTAACTTCGTAGATAAGCACTTGAATAAGTAGTCATTGTATTCTTGGCCAAAAGAAGTAATTGGTAAAGCTGTACATCTCTTAGACAACACTTTTCTGTTTTCTCTAATTAAACACAAAAACAAATGGATAAACCTACAAACTTTTTGGTCTCTTCTTGCATTTTTATGAAAAATATTTTCACCTCACTTTTTGTTGAGTTTGAGGGAGTGGCATCCACTTCTTAAACAACATGGCTCTGGGCACGCTATGAACTTTGATAGGTGATTATAGCTCCAGAAAGGCTTCAGGCCTTTTGTTTATAGGGTCACTGTGAGTCGTGCTCTACTTGACGAAAATCAACAACAGCAAACATATAGATGCTGAGGATGGTGCCTGAGAGGAGGGATGGCAGGTTGCTGGAAATGGAAAGGATAAGATGACAGGGACTTTCGCGTTGATCATAGGCCACTTTGTTAAAGTCTTTTCTGATTGCCATGGAGACTGTTCTCACTCAGAGCTAACCTTCTAGTGGGTTGCTGAGGCTGTAAATCTCGCCAGAGGAGATTGTCTGTCTTCTATTTGCAGAACTGCTGATGCATTTGAACTGTCAGAGATGTGTTAGCAACACCCCATGCAGAGTGTACCCTGAGCTCCCTCCCCTTTCATTAACTAAGCTGATATTGTAGCTACCAGACAATACCTGGGCTTGCTGCTATTATTGTCCAATTTGTTCCTGTATTTGAATAAGTGGAAAGCAGTTTATATGTTTGTTTGTTTGTTTGTTTGTTTGTTTGTTTTTCTAATCATAAAACTAATTACATCTTTCTGCTACTTGTTTTTCACCATGTAATAGAAGTTCCTCATTCAATATTCATTGATTCAAGAATATTTATAGAGTTCATACTAATTTAATAGGCAACATGCTATGCATTGTGTTGCTGGAGCTAAAAAGAAAAGAAAAAAAATCTCTGCCGTTAATAGAAGTTTTCATAAGGAAAACAAATAATAAACAAACAAAATGTAGTGTGATTTCAGATGAGGATATATGTTATAACAATGAGATACGTAAAAAGTAGGGTGGGTGGATAAGAAATAACAAGGGAACAACATTGAAATTTAACTGTTGAAAAAGGGGCCCTTTGGGTAGAGGGTACAACAAATGCAAGGCCTCAATGTAGGAGTGTGCTTTGTGTGTGCATACCAGGACAGTTGTGGCTGCGGAAGAGCTGTTGAGAGGAAGAAAATGTTTCTATTTATTGTGATTTCAGTTGACCTTTACAGAGCAAATTGGCTTTCCTTTCAACATTTCATACACACTTTGTTTTGTGACATTAATCACAGTCTTAATATTGTTGTAGCACTTGTCCTGGTTCTCCCCTGTGATTCTCATTTCCATCCATCCTTCCAGCCTGTCCTTTCTAGCCTTCTGAGGTTTTCCCCTGGGAAAATTCTGTGCTTTTGACCTTGTATGTTGAACTTCAAGAAAGGACATGTCACCTTGGTGTTACTGGTCATCTTACAGACCATTCTTGGTTTGGGGTGAAAGGTGAGTCATAAGGGTAAGTTTTGATCCAGGTTGGGAGGGTGACTCAGGACCACACTCTCCAGGGTTCCACCAGTCTCTGTCACACAGTCAGCTTGGCCACTTTTATGTACTGAGTTCCACTTATTTCTCCCGTTCTCTCTAGAACCTTCTGCTACCTTCTCCTATGGATGGCTTTTCGAGTGGTTAGTGTTGGTGGCTGGGCACCATCTTGTTCTTCTGGTCTCAGGGTCATGGAGGTTAAGGGTTGTGAGGCCTATGAATCCAAATGCCCAGTTAATTCTATGTTTCTTTGCCTTTCTTCTTTCTTCTTTACTGGTAAGAATAAAATTAGTACAGAGAAAAAAACCAGAAGCCTAATCTCCTAAAACCCTGTCGGCTGTGTAAGAACTTTAGATTTTATTCTTAGTAATTAGAAGCTATTGAAAGACTTTGAACAGGGGAGTGATATAATCAGATTTATGGTGTCAGAGGCATGCTGTGAGTGCTGTGTGGGGACAGGCTACAGAGAGATGAGAGGGGATGTCTCACGGGGAGAGGGTGAAGTTAGGAAATTATTGCTAGCACCCCAGGTGGGAGATGATGGGAGTTTGCCCTAAAAATGGTAGTAGGGAGAAAATGGTGAAGAAGGGGTAGCTTCAGGATAAGTTTTAGAAAGAGAAGAAACAGAATTTGCTGAGTATATCAGCCAGAGTCCAGCATGGAATGAGAAACACTATACTTTTTTTTTTCATGGAGGCAATTTAATAAGGAAAATTGGTTACCCAGGTAATAGAGGAGTTGAGATGCTACACAGGGGATAGCCATTAATGCAGAGACTAGCAGAATCAGGGAGTCCCAACCACCCCCTAGAGATGGAAGGATAATGGTAGTAGGTGACATCTAAGCACAGGAGCCTGACCATCCAATTGAAGCTAGTTCTGGGGAAATGGCCACCTGGCAGAAGGTGCAGCTGTAAAGATGAAGGAGCCACTGCCAGGAACAGCACAAGAAAGAGAGTGGAGGAAATGCCCTGTTTTCACCCCTCCTCTTATAGCCTGGGCTTTTCGTAGTGTCAGCTGGCATCTAAACATCTCCAGATGTCAGGAAAAAGTGGGAGCATGGAAAGAAATACTTGATTTCTGTATGTGAGACATCAAGAGACTGGCCTCACATTGTTGTTGGTGTGTACCATTGAGTCAGAATTTACCCGTAGCTGATCCTCCAGTGGTATTTCAGAGGCAGTTAATGTCACAGGAGGAGATTTCCCAGCCTTCTCCTGCAGAGCAGCTGGCTGATTTGAACCATGTACTTTCAGGACTGCAGCACAGCTTCTTACCACTAGGCTACCAGATCTCCCTGATCATGTTTTAGTCACATAAAATAATAGAAGTACTTATCCTATACATATATTTAGATACTCTGAGATAGTTAAATGTTGTTAGGTGCCAGCAAGTCATCTACAACTCATAGCACACCTTTGAACAACAACAACAAAAACACAAAGATCGGAACCCTGTTTCTATCCTGAGCTCACACTTCCTGACACAAAAAAGCTCATTGCAGCAGTCACTGTGTCAGTCTACCTAGTCAAGGGTCTTCTTCTCCTTCCTTCTCCTTCTCCTCCTCTTTCTCCTCCTTCTCCTCCTTCTCTTCCTCCTCCTCTTCCTCCCCTCTCCTCCTCCTC
>NW_006399893.1:5881579-5952701 GCF_000299155.1 Elephantulus edwardii | reverse complement strand
CAACATGCCCAAGGTATGTGAGGTTAAACCTAATCATTGTTGCCTCCAAAGAGTACTCTAGCTGCATCCTTTCCAAGACATATCCATTTGTTCTTTTGGCAGTCCGTGGTATGTTCAGTACTCTTCAATTCTTCTTCTATCATGTCTGCACAAAATCTGGGGGCTCTGATGTCATGGCTGTTCAGCTTAACCCAAAGGCCCAGCCTCTGCTGTGGTTTGAATCTACCCGCGGTTTGATGGGAAGAAGGTGGACAGTCTCCTCCTGTGCAGTTTAGAGCCTCTGATGCCTAGTGAAGGGTCAGCTTGGAGCTGGAGTTGTGGCTCCACTGCAGTGGGGTTTTGAGACCTAAGTGGTGGTCTCTTTCTCACCCACACAGTATGACCCATGGCCCCTCCATTGCATATAAAATCCTTATCCTGAATTCCTCTGGACAGCTTCTGCATGCTGAATCATTCTAGCTCTGTTACCTTCAGATCTTTTTCTCATTCAACAGATGAATCCGGAAAGTTTAGCCTTAAGGCCAGATCTTTGAATTGAAGCTTGGTTATGAGGTTCATCTGCCATGGCTTTGTTTTGTGCTTGTCTATGTGTCGTCACCCACCCCTGCCCCCCTTCCGGAGCCTTTCCCATCATTTCCCAGAGTGCTCTGGGAGCCAGGTCTTCAAAAATGTAGCTAACACAAACATCTAGAATGATCTTTACCCACTGAGTCTTCCATTCTGGGCAGGGATTCCATCATATGGGCTTTTAAAAGGGAAGCCAAAGATCTCTTTGCAAAGAGGCTTTTAAGATGAAGTCAGGTGTGCTCCACACAGTAGTCCCACCTTTGTTTAACCCACCTGCACCTCCCACCAGGTGCCCCAGCACTGCTTCCTTCAGACCTGCCCGCTAAGCAGGGCACTATGTTTCTCAGCTTCCTGTTAAGCCTGTCAGACCCATTCCATTCTCCTGAAACAACCATCTGGGGGCTTATTTTTAACCCTCTGTCAATGACTCTGTTGAATATAAATTATTGATTTAATGAATTTAGATAGCAATTTATATGATTATTACCAGAAAATAAAGCCTTTTAAGTTTTTGAGGTTTTTTTTTCATTCTCTCCAGTGGAATAACAAGTTATTTTATTATTCAAATGGGGCTCACTTCCTGCTGTTTTCAATATGATTTTTAATAAATATGTAAATCTTAAAATTAATTTACAGCATACTTTGGGAGGCATGATTTTTGAAATGACAAAAATTTGATGGATTGTAGAATTATCCTTCTTAAAATCATCAGTCACAGTGAATAGGATGTATCAACCTCTTAACATTTTATAGCTTTTTCTTCATCTTATCTTCTGTTAGGGACTTACTTAAAATTGATTATAAAACAGTGGATTTCTTGGGTCATAATTCACTCACAGATTAATTAGATTCCCAGTTAATATCTCACTATCGCAAGGGGCGGGGGGGTGGGCAACAGTGTTTTAACTCTAATTGTTCATGGTTGCAGAGTGAAGCAGCGCTGATTGCTTATTCCCGAGTTATAGTAGCTACTGCACTAATCAGTGATCACGTTCAGACCACATAGCCCTTGACATCATTCACCACCGTGCACCTCTCATTGGCCCCTAACAGATCTTTATTGGACCTGCCCAGGAGACCCAGCTGCACTTGATCACTCTTTGTGGATCAGTTCTTATTTATTCCTTTTTCTTGGCTTAAAGTGACATTTTTGTAGCCATTCCTACATCAAGAGGGGGTGGTATAGGGCTTCAAACCAGTTCATCATTGTTAGACCCCTTGCTAAGAATTTGTGTTTCTGTCTCAGATAGACCAAATCTGAATCTTACCCATTTTGTGTATTTGATTATTGTTCATGGCTGTTGAGTCAGGGCCCACTCATAGCTAACCCTCCAGTGAGTTCTGAGAGGCCATAATCATATACACGGGAAGAGATTGCTCATCTTTCTCCCATGCAGCAGCTGGTAGATTCAAACTTCCTGCCTGTGGATTAGCAAAGCAACTTTCTACCACTAGGCCCAAACACATAAGAATCACTGAGAAAATAGAGATTCTGATTCAGTGTTTTCTGAGTAGTCATTTTGACTCTGTGGCATTGGTTTGAGCTGACATAGAGGTCTACACTCGGCAGACCCAGACTTGAACATCTTTTTCCTGGTTCTCTTCCAGCGGGAGCAGCCCTTTGTGTTAGGAAGCCCGTGGTGACACCCACCAGGAATATTTAAGGGACAACCTGCCAGTAATTTCTTTAACACTGATTTAAGGGGAAGTATTTTTCCCGTAAAATCACTTCAGAAACTACAGACACACATTGCAGGGAAGCCATCTGCATTGAGTTGTGCATAGAGAAACGTCAGCCCACTCATAGTTTGCTAAGTTAAATTCTGGATTTGTGCAGAAATGAGGAAAAGATAATTATCCCTCTTCCACCTTCGCTCCTATAGTGGTGCCAGCTCTCTTCTGTGACAATTACTACCTGTTGTGTAGTCTATGTCTTTCGCTTTTCATTTCTACTCTATGGGACGTAGGTGAGGCCAGACAGCTCCTGAGATGACCTTAAGTCTTCACAGAGTCCTCAATCTGGGTAATGGACCTGCTTAAGACACCCCTGTGTTGATGTTTTGGTTTTTTTTTTTGTTGTTTGCTGCCATTGTCCTTGGCCCCTGACGATCTCATGCACAATGAATATGGACAGAATTTTCATGGCTGGTTTTCAGAAGTAGATTGCCAGGTCTTTTTTCTTAATCTACTTTAGTCTGAACACCTAACTGAAACTTGTACACGCAAGCTTCTGCTGGCATACAGGTGGGAGCTGTACTTGAAGTGCATTGGCACAGAATCAAAGCTGAAGCAACCCTGCTCCCGTATCTTTCTCTAAAACACCAAGAATCAAATCCACTACTGTGCAGCTTCCTCGGATTCATGGCAACCCTCCGTCAGGATTCCAAGGCTGTGGGTTTTAATGTGAACAGACTACATCATCTTTGTGTCTTGGAGTACCTTGTGTGTTCACACCCACCAGTTAGCATTATAACTCATAACACACTGTGCCAACAGGACTTCGTGACTCATTCTAAACCAGATCACACCCACTACTACAGAGTTGGCTCCATTAGATGTCTGAGGCTGTAAATCTCAACAGGAGACTGCCTCATCTTTCTCCCTAGGAACAGTTGGTCGGTTTGAACTATAGACCTTCTATTAGCCATTCAGCACTTAACCTGCTACATCACAAATCTCCTGAAATTACTCCAGGCCTCTGTAGCTCTCTCATCTACTTGAAGACATCCAGTTCCTCCAGCTCATTCCTGTGTTCTCAAACCATGATTCTAAGGTAGTTCTTCTTTTCATTCTACTGGCTATGAAGATGAGATTCCCCCCTCCCTTCACATAAGAGTATTTGAGTATTTTAGAAACTATCACTGGCCTCTTCAGTCTTTTCCTTGCTAACTGCTATAATCTCCACCTGTCCCCATGTTGTCAGCACTCCCAGGGCATTCTTTAATGCTGCTTTGTTTTTCAGGGAGCTAAGTTTATGGCAATAGAAATGCTTCCCTGAAAGTAGAATGTTAATCAAATTGTTTTAAAAAATCAAAGTCTGTTTTCCTGTTTACTTTGCAGGGAAGTTATTGTCTTCACTTTCCAGATACAGGAGCTTAGATGTCTTCTGTTGATTAGATCAGTGACTACCCCTTAGGAAATAAAGGGATGTTCCACACCAGGCAGTACAGCTTTTGTCCTTGTGACTCACTAACTCTCAAAGACAATGAAGCACCATGTCCATGTAACTTTTAACTTTATTAAGGAAAAAACAGTTGAGGTGAAAGCTATGGATAAGGCGAGGGTAGAAAAAATACCAGTAAACAAGAAATCTAGCATACTTTGCACATACTGTCAGAAGGGGCCAGTCCCTTGAAAAAGACATCATGCTGGGGAAAATGAAGGCTCAGGGACAGATAGGAAGACCCTCAACAAGTCAGTTTAAAGCAAGGATGGTAACAATGAACTGAAGCATATCAGAGATGGCTAGGACAGTACGGAATAGGGCAGAGTGCAGATCTGTTGTTCATAGGGATGCTGTGAGGTATAGTCAACTCAGTGACACCTCACAACAACATTATCATTAAATCCCTCCACCAATCTCATTAATATTTGCAGATCACAGTTGTACTATGCAGTATTCTGGCACATGGTTCCTTCATGGGATACTGAGCCATGGTGACCAGTAAACACAGTGATGGATAACTGGTGCCATGATGGAGGCATCGGTTGATGCCAGCTAGTAATCATACACTTGACTGCTCATCAAACAGAATTATTCAAAAGAGGTCTGGCGATCTCATGGTAAAGATCAGCCATTGAAACCTTGGGGAGCACAGTTCTGCTCTGAAGAACTATGGATGTACATGAGTCAAACCAGCCACTGGTGATGGAGCAGCACCATGAGAATGGCCTGCAGGAGGTGAGGAGAACAGGAGAGACAGTGGTCAAAGGGCAGGATACCTGGCCAGATACGGATCCATAGATGGGGATCTTCTACCTGAGTCTTGAGTGGTAAGCAGGTACTGACTAGGCTGGAAGGTGGGGAGAGAGTCTGTGCAGAACAGGGCAGCCAAAGCAGATGCACTTACCCCCTCTGTGTGCTCCACACTCAGCCTGTTACCAACCATCCTCAGCCGGCTGGCTAATCGCTTGAGACCTCTCTGCGTATTGACTGTATTGTTTTCAGAGTGTTGAGGAGAAGTTTCTGTGTTATTGATAAAATCCCGTATTATGTGTGTTCTGATTACTTTACAGATTTGTCTTTTTTAGACTCTGGCCCTTCATTGCTGTTGCAGAAAGCCCAGGGAGCCCACTGCTCCTGGAGCTTGCTGGAACAGAAAGCTTCCCGTTTCTCATCTTCTCCCCATGACCTCACTCCCTACCAGAAAACCAACCAGTTCTCGGAACTGATTTTGACTCTATGACCCCACCCCTACCAGAACAGAATTGTGCCCCAAAGGGGTTTCAGTTCTTGAGTCCATTTTACACAAGAGCAAACCATGGCCATTACTGCCCAGCTCCGAGTCATGGTGACCCATGTGTATGGGATTAGAACTGTTGTGTGGCATTTTCTTAGTGACTATTAGTGACTGACAGCTGAAACATGACAGCAATCCTGAGGATGGCGCGGAACAGGACAAGGTCCAGATCTGCTGTTCCTTGGATTGCTGTGAGTGGCAGTGGACTCTGGGACCCCTCACAGCAAGTCTTCACACCAGGACATCTCCAGGCTTTGATTTCAGTCCTCGTTCTGTGCTAGGTGCTCTCCATCTGAGTCCTGCTCCTCAGGGACTGCATGAAAAAGAAATAAATAAAATAAAGTAATAAATTAATAAAGTCCCTGAGGATTTGCAAGACTATCAAAATCCTTTTTATTTCTCAGTTTGTAACTGAGTGAAAGTTTAAATCCTTTTCATTGGGAATCATTTCTACACAATTTGTTTATAATATGAATTATAATTGATCTGTGTGATTAATTCATTACAATGTCTCATTACTCCTTAATGTATTTTACCTTTCCCTTCACCCAATTTCTCTGCTGCTTTTTACTCCTCTCTCTCTCTCTCCCTTTTCATTTCTGGAAATCTTCAAAGGATGATTCTATCTGTGGATAAGCCTTTCCTTAGCTTTTGGTAATTTCAATAGTATACTGTAATTGCTCATTTGTGACTGCCTGTGTCTGTGACTGACTTTGCATGACTCCCTCTCTATTCACCCATTTTGTGCTGTGTTTCACAAATTTTCTACTATTTTTTAGTGATGCTTAATATTCCATTGTGTGAATGTAGCACTGAAATGTCTTTAGTGCTGTAAGTCTTTGTGGAAAGCAGACAACCACACCTTTCTCCCAGTTAGCTACTTAACCACTGCACTACCAGAGGTCCTTTGACTTAAACCAGTGTCTGAGAGAGTAATCTTGGGGAGTGGGTTCTGTGAATGACAGGCCAGAGGGTAGTGGGCTTCCCAGCATTCCAGCAAAGGCAGCAGGAGGAAAGCAAGCGAGAGGGAACAGCCTGAGGGTAAATAATCTCTTCTTTAACCAGGTGTCCCCTGTGTGAAGTATATTGACAAACTAGGTGTAGTGGATTTGTGTTTACTGGTCTACCAACAACTATCTTGATGCATAAGGGATGGCTTTTGCATTGTTTTGAGTGAGAAAGAGAATCTGGAAGTATTATGGGGATGTTTGGATTTTATTTAAAAGGCACTTACTGTCCGTTGAGTACCAGGTAGAGTCTCCATCCTTCTAATAGGTTGTTGTGAGGGGCTCTCAAGTCGAATTTGACTCATCACCCTATAAACAGCACAATGAACCCTGTCCTATGCTGCACCATCCTCATCATCTCATGAACTTGAGCCCATAGCTGCAGTCACCACGTCAATCCATCTCATTGAAGGTCTTCTTCTCTTTCCATGAAGAATCCAACACCTAACCAGGAAATCTCTTGCTTGGTTGGATCACGTTAGATATGATAGGTTGTCATGTGGAAAAGGCACCAATTAATTACTGGCAGGTTTTGTCCAACTCACATGTTTGCTTTAAACAAAGTAAACCTTGCTTATATAAATTCTTTGTTTCTGCTTACCATGAAGAATCAGAAGAACGGGCCCATATTCACACAAGACAAAAGTCAGCTTGGCTGGAGGTGGCAAGAATGACGCTGAGCTGGAGCTCTGCAGCCAGACTCCCTTGAACAGGAATTAAATCCTGCTTCAGCCTGGCTGCCCTAACTCTCGAAACTTGGGCCAGTCACCAAGCTCACTGTGTTTCTGCTACCTCTTGTACTAAATTGGATAAAGACGAGGTCCAGTGATACAAATGGTTAGCACATTTCATCTGCTAAGTGGAAGGTTAGTAGTTCAAGTCCATCCTGAGTCTCCTCTAAAGAAAGGCCTAACAAGCTACTTCCAAATGAATGAGACACTTAAAGCCATCTAGGGTCCAGTTCTGCTCTGACTTAAGAGTTTGCAGTGAGCGAAAGCCATCTTGGGTTGTTTGTTTGTTTTGATAGGACTTAGCTTTTCTGAGCAGTGTAGGGCACCAGAGCAAGTATCACTGCTGGCATATAGTGAGTGCCACACAGACATTTGGTAAATAAGCAATAGATGCCCCCTGAGAGGAGTGGCTGTGATCTGGCTCACCACAGCCCCTTCACCCAGGGGCCTGGCCTGTGTATCTATGCTGACGCCATCCTTCCTCAGGGCCTGGCATGTGTTCCTCTGGGCTAGAGTCAGGCTGCCCACAGCCTGTGGAGAAAGGAGAGAGTTTCAACAAAGATGAGAAAGAGCCCGGGGGGCAGGAGAGAAGGTGCTCCTGCTCCTGAAAGTGAGGTCTGTGTCTTCAGTTTTCCACCGACAAGCACCAGAGCCATGGAAGGGTGGACAGATGACGTAGCCCTATACAGCTAGCTCCATAGTCCTGTACCCTAGTTGCTTGAATCATGGCCGAATCCCTGTTTCAGCTACAGCTCTCTGCCTCCAGTGCAAAGCTTTGCTTCCATGGGAACAAAGAAAAGAAAGGTTCCTTTCACCCCTGAGCATTTGCTGACTTATGTGGGGAATGGAAAATAGAGTAGGGGAAGGGATACTCATTACTACTGATTTTAGCTCCTTGGGCTGGGTCAATAAGAACCATGCTTTTCCTAGTGTGGAGGTGGCAAAAACCAGGGCTTTCTTTCCTTCAGTTAATTTGCTCATGAGTCAAGAGGTTTCAAACGTGCCCTGCCTGCTACCTTAGAAACATTCATTTGCACCGTTGCTGGGTGAACGGTTTCTGTGTCTTCACCAAGGTCCTCCCAAGGACTGTGCTCCTGGACTCCTGTTGGAAGGAGCCTCCAGTCCACGCACAAAAAAAGCACGCACACTCCCCGTCCCACTTGGAGCGTGCTGCTGCCCATCCGGAGATGAACATATTGACGGTTTCACAAACATCTTCCCTCTGTGCAATTTTTTTCCTTCAGGCAAGAGAAAGAGACCTTCTCATTATTTATCTTGAGCGTTTGATAGGCCTCCTTTGAGAAGGTCATTGTCTGCTACAGCAAAATAATCAGGGGATTTCTGGACAAGCTGGCAAGAGAAAAATGATTCATTATTTCAAGAATTATTTTGCCTTCAGTCCCCAAAATGGATGAAGGTTTCTAACAATACGTAAGCTAGAGCAAGGCTTAACTTTTTATATGAAAGGTTTTACTTTAAAGGGAAAAGAAGCTCAAACATTACATTTTTAGCTCCCCTGTAATAGAACAAGTGTCAAAGCAGCCCACCCATCCTCCAGTTGGTTTCTGGATATTATTGTGCTACACCTCCTGCAAAGGAGGCCTGACTGGCCTCTTTTAGTCTCATCCATTTGGGGGAATAAGGGCAGAAGGATTCCATTCAGTTCAATTCAAGCAGCATTCTGATATTCTGATCCATTTTGGAATGTTGAGACAGGTGACATGATCCTCCATGTGCAGGCCCAGCCTGACCGTGCAGTGCTGTGGCCTTGTCACACGAAAGCATTCATCTTCAAAGAAGTATATTTGACCAAGCCAATTACGATTCATAGCAGCCCTGTGAACAACAGATCCAAACCTAACTCCATCCTGCTCCCTCCTTGCAATCTCTGCCCCGTCCCAGCCCATTGTTACAGTCACTGTGCCATTTCATCTCATTGAGGGTCTTTCTTTCACTGACCCTCTGCATTGCCAAGCATGATGTCTTTTCCCCCCCAAAGATTGGCTCCTCCTGACAACATTCCCAAAGTATTTAAGACTAAATTTCATCATCCTTGCCTTTAAGGAGCACCCTGATTATACTTCCTCCAAGACAGATGTGTTTGTTGTTTTGACAGCCCATGGTGGTGTAGTCATTATACTTTCCTAATACAATTAACATTCTTTCACTATTCAAAGGTATCCACTGATCCTCCTTATTCATTCTTTAACTCTCAGATTCATAGGAGGCAATTGAAAAATACGATGGCTTGGATCAGACACACTTGCATTAACACTTTAAAGAAGTTCTTGACATCAGATTTACCCAATGCAATAGGTCTGTTGGTTTCTTGACTGCTGCTCCTACGGTGGTGTTTGTGGAGCCAAGTAGAATGTAATCATTGACAGCATCAACCTTTTCTCTATCTATCAATTTGTTGTCATTATGTACTAGCAAGTTGACTGTGGCTCATAGCAGCCCTATTAAAAATGGAACCCTGCGGTATCCTGTGCCATCCTCACCATCTCCTACACACTTGAACCCACTGCTCTGGTTATCATGGCAGTCCATCTTGTTGAGGCTCTTGCATATTTGTCTAGTTGTGAGGAATTTTGTTTGATGCTTTTGGGCTGTGGTGCTGGAGAAGAGTATTGAATGTACCATGGACTGCTAAGAAAACAAACAGGTTCATCCTGGAGAGGGTTAAACTGGGCTGCTCCTTGGAGGCAAGGATTCTGGGGCTTCATCTAACATACTTTGGACATGTTGTAAGGAGAGACAGGTCCTTGGAGAGGGACATCATGCTTGGGAGGGTGGAGGGACAGCGCAGGAGGGGAAGGCCCTCTATGAGATGGATTGATTCAGTGACTGGGGAAATTGGGGTGGGTGTATCGGATACAGTGTGATCGGCACAGGACAGAACAGGGTTTAGGGCTATTGTACATAGGGTCGCTATGAGTCGCAAACAACTCGACTGCACATAACAACAACAACAATATTGACGTACAATCCATATTGAAGGCTATAGTCTTTGATCATCTGTAGTGAGGGCTTTAAGTCTTCTTAATTTTCTGTAAATAAGGTTGTGTCATCTCCATAACACACGTGGGTGATGAGTCTTCACTCTATCGTGATGCCACATTTGCATATAATCCAGCTTCTCAAATTATTTACTCAGCATCCAGATTGGAGAGATATGAAGGATAGAACCCTGAGCTATGTCTTTCCTGATTTTAAGTTACTTAAAGTTCTACTTTTACGTGAGTATCTATCCACTATGCATAATATTGTAAAATGTACCAAAACGAGTTGCCATGGAGTTAACTTTGACTCGTGATAGCCCTGTCTATCAGATTATTAGCTGGGCCTCAGAAGATTTTTTTTTTCCATGGCTTGGAAAGAAATCTCCAAGTATTTCTTCTGAATCACCTCTGAATCCCACCTTTAAATTAGCAAACAAGCATGTTAACTAATTGTATGATCCAGGGGGATTGTATACCAATGAAGGAATTTTTCTTTTACTTTTCAAAGAGAGGAGCGAACTGTGGGGGGAGTGGTGGGCAGAGAGAAAAGTGCAACAATGAATGAATGACAATCCAAAAATCTCTGTAAATATTCATTAAAATTAATAAAATAAAATTTTTTAAAAAATATAGTTTCATGCTAGGACATTACAGTAGCCTGTCGCGACAACTGTTACTCTGTGTTATTTCTGCAATAAAGTTTGTTTAGCAAAAGCGCAAGCCAAGTACCCAGAGTGTGGCCATGTGACTGACAAAGATACTGAATTTTAAAGGGAAAATGAGAGAGGCTGGTGATCAATATGACCTTGGCCACCCATGAGCCCAATAACTTATGGAAATAATGTAAAGACCCTGTGAACTCTTTTGCCTGACAGAAAGGTTTTTAATAATATTTTAAGAAAATCAAAAGCACACATTCCTTGGATGTTCCTTACAGATTAGATCTGAAATGAAGCCCCCTGAGTTACACAATTAACTATTGATTTTGTTGATCCATATTTAATTCTCACAGCCATCCAGTCACATTTACATAGTTGTACGAGGCAGGCATACCTTGCTTAGAGTGCGGTGCCTTTTGCTTTTACATTAGTTTAAAAATTAAATTGTTCTGTGCATGTGAGACAAAAAATAAAGTTTATTTTTATTGTCATGCATGGCTGATTTAAAACTCATCAAATGGTGTTGAGCCAGCCTAGATAGTTTATGAAGAGAATAGCTTTTCTAATGTGATAGTCCGTTTGCCAAATGAATATATTTCAGGGAGCAGAGAAAGCCAGAAAAGCATCAGTGTGCTGCCTGGCTGTAGCATTGTGTGCTGAAGAATCTGTAACTTAATCTGCCTACAGGTCAATGTCTTGATTTGTAGATTTGTTGCCTAATAGGCAGCCCCATCACTGCCTTTGAGAATGGCATCAGTGTGGTGTTTATGCTCTCATTCAGAAGCACCAAAGCATATTACCAAGATCCCCTCTGTCTATAGGAGACAGGAATCCAAATTAGGGTAAATTATCTTGAGACTGGCTCAGACTAGATTAAAGCAGCATGGACTGGCTAGAACTTAATAACTACCCGTTGGGTCAGGTCCAGTTCACAGTGACTCTCCACTAGGTTTCTGAGGCTATCAATCATAAAGAGAGGACACTCCCCCTCTTTGTCCCACAGAGCCCCTGGTGGATTTGAACCACTGGAGACACAACATTTGGGTTAGCAGCACAACTCATTACAGACTGTTCCCCCAGATGTCCATTATTGGCTGAAAGAAGGGTTTAAAGGGCACAGTGAAACACGGTCTGGTCTTGTCCCATCTTGGTGACTGGAGTGCTCACATCTGTAACATCATGCTATCCTGTTAGTATCCACAAGTGCTCCCTTCTTGCTCCGTTTTCCTCTGAGAAAATTATAAGCTCTTTATCCTACAAATCCTCTAAATATGGCCAGTTTGTGGGCTAGATCTTGTAGTGCATTGCTGTCCAATTGGAAGGACTCGTAGCAGTTTTTTGGGAGGCTGGATTCACATAGGAGAAGATTGCCCGTTTTTCCTTCAGCAGAGCTACTGGCAGATTCGAACCACCAGAGAGGTGGAACCGTTGGGTTAGCAACACAATGCCCTTCTCACTGGCCACCAGTGCTCCCCTTGCCAGCCATATGAGTATTCATATTTAAAATATGCAGTGCTTGAAAGAGCAATCAAAGGGAGGAAAGGCAGTCCTTAAAAGGGGGTGTATATTTGCTTTTATTTATAATGATGTCTATGCCAAAAAAGTCAATCCTTAAAATGGTGTATGTATTTGCTTTTCTTTACAATGATGTCTACACATGAAAGGCAGAAAAGCTGACTGACCTTGCTCTCATCAGCCATCATTACTGGGCCAGCTCTGAAAAGAACAGATTCCGAGAGCTCAGCTCCTAACCTGCTAAAAATGTTGGCTACTATTGCTGTGATGGAAGATGAAAAGTGACTCTAATGACACAGAGAAATGTGTTCCATTTAATTAAACGAATTGTAAAAACTGATGTCAAGCTGACTTGTTTTTCCAAGTCTGGGAGCTCTGGTGGCCTAGTGGGTAAAGAGTTGTGCTGCCAACCCAAAGGCAGATGGTTTGAGTCCAGCTGCCCTGTGGAAGGAAGATGGCCAGTCTCCTCCTGTGCAATTTACAGCCTCTCTAAAAGCCCACAGTAGAGTCCGCTGTGAGCCAGTTCTAACGTCAAGGCACAAAACTATAACAACAACATAAAATATTATAGCTTTTCATTTCTTTAGCGAAATCGACCAATACCTATTAAGCCTAAAGGTAACCAACCTGGATTTGAAGTTAAATGTGTGGACGCATCTATCAGCTGTTAAACCAAAAATAAAAGATACACATTTTAAAGAGGCATCAGCAATAACCCTGACAATATAGTTTGCAGAAATCACAGGTGTATCTTTTACACTTTAACATAACAGTTTTGCATCTTTCTCCTCTTCCCAAATGCCTGTCTTTGCTGTGAGCAAGGTTTGTGATTTCTTTGTGTTTCCCTTTTCTTCCTCCTCCAGAGCACTGGGCCCCCTCTTCATTCCCTATTTTCCATATGGATAACTTCCTATCTCTTTGATAAAAAGACTCTGCTTTCCTCCTATTCTTTTAATCTAGTCTTTAAATGCCTGTTGGGTAGTGTTTTATCCCAGAAAATGCATCCTTTTCCTTTCCACAAGATGCATTATTTTCTAGGAATCCTAAGCTTCTTATTGGCTTCTTCTTACATCCTTTGTTCTTGACAATAAATGTACTTTTTCCCCTCTGGGTACAGGGGTTCCAGCTAAGGTCATTGAAAGTCATTGATCATAGTAAAGGACAGCCATACAGTTAATAATACAGCCATAAAGGCACATCTCAGCTGAAAATCACTCTCTCACCTTATGAAACCTGTTTGCCAGGGAGACCCTGAAGAACATTCAGGACCCCAGTCAGGAAACAAAGAGATCCCCTGAGTCACAGCTCCCTGAGAGAGGGTGAGCAGAGAAGGGTTCTCTGTTACCAATGCGTCACATTAATTTTTCAGAAGGGCAAGTGAAGAGTAATGTGTCCAGTTGAGGTAAAAGAAGGAATTGAGCACTGGGAGAGAAAGTAATTACCCAAGTTGGAATCTGACCAGGTTAACAGGGTTAATACCACAGCTCTTGAGAAAAGTGTGGAAGGGTCTCTAGTGTTCACCAAAGGTCATTCTATCTATTTTTATGTCTCATCCCCAAAGCCACTCTGCCAGGAATGCGGCGAGAGGTGGCATTAAGGAAGAGATTAACTAGTGCCTCTGAGAAAAGAGAAATGACTTCAGCTACTGCTTTTCCCTTGAGGTCAACCTGCCCCCAGCAAATATCACTTACCACAGACTTTGAATTGTGCTAAAATCTTCAACTAAGATACATACCTCCTCCTCTCTCCTACAACTCCTGAGTATAGCACATAACTCTTCCCTGAAGCACTCTTCCCAGTGCCTAATATTTGTTTATCGGGGGAAAAAGCAAAAGCTTGTGTCTATCACTCTTTCAGCATTACCTCAAAATCCTGGTTTAGACAGCCCATCTCTTCTACTGAATTATCTTCTTCCAAATGGAAGCTCTTTCCCTCTATGACATCACATCCCTTCTATTTCTTCACTTTTGGAGAGTCTTCTCTGCCCATCTCAACTCACTACAGTCTCTGAATTGTCCTGCTCTTCTAGGTTCTAAACACCCTGTGACAGCCTAGTTGCATATCTACACCTTATATAGTGACAGGTGTTGGGTGTTGTTGGTAGGAGTGTTGTGACATCCTTCTCCCCACTTCTGGGTATTGATTTCTCCTCTTCTGCAGTTGTTGTGGCTGCTGTTGTTCAGCGCCATTGAGTTGAGTAACCTATGAATGACAGATCTAACTTGAGCCAATAGCTGCAATCCCTAACAATTCTCACTCCCTGTCCCATTCACTTCTTCCAAAGGGGAATGGGGACGACTTAACCAGCAAGTTTGGGAGGGCACAGAAAATGCTTGGCCTTGCCTCTCGTGCGGTCCTTCCCTCCCTGTGGGATCAGGCTACCTCTCAAAAACATTCTGTTCTCTTCCCCCTGCAAATGCAAACTTTGTCCCCCTAATCCAGAGATCCCAATTACTGAGGGATAAGCTGTTTCTCAGGACTAGAAAGTGTCAGAAAACCCACTTCTTTTGGAGAAGGAAACAATGTTTTCCAGTGTAAAGTTTCTCAATAATAAAGCTTATCTTCTGACCTCCCAGCTGCCTATCTCTTTTCTTTTCATTTCATTCAGAATCAAGGTGAAGAAGACGGTTGTTAGTGTTATTTATTGCACCACTTCAAATAGTACTAATAGGTGCACAGAACACACTAATTAAGAATTTTGTAGGGTCACAGAACTTTATAGACCTAGCAGAGTCTAAAAAAGACAATTTTTTAAAAAATCTTTAAAGAAAATAAAGTTTGGAGGGGTTATGCAGCTAATTAGCACAATGCCAGGAATTGGACACAGATGTCTAAATACCTGGTCTGGTGCATGGGGATTAAAATCCAAACTTCTGTAGTCAGTTGCTTCTGCTCTATCCAGATTTTCTAACAACTTATTAGCTGTGCATATGTGGACTAATATTTAGACCTCTCTACTCTCTGTCTTTCCACTTGTATAAAGGAAATAACAAGAAAGAAAAATAACAATGAGGTCTCATATGCTGTCTTCTGGGGTTAGATTAAATCATTTGTGCAGTGCATAGCAAAATCATTCACAGTTGTGAATCGGCCTGAGTCTCTATAACAATCGAGAAATAAGTGAAAATTATTAAATAATATTACTAATATTACATGCAAGTAAAATCCTGCTGAAGATCATCCCAAAATGACTGGAACAGTAACACTGACAGAGAACTAACAGAAATACAAGCTAAGTTTAAAAGAGGAACATCATTACCAATGTCAGATGGATCTTGGCTGAAAGCAGAGTACAAGTGGAATGTCTGTGTGTGTTTCACTGACTATGCGAAGGTATTTAACTGTGTGGGTCATAACAAATTGTGGCTAACATTGAGAAGAATGGGAATTCCAGAACACCTGATTGTGCTCATGTAAAACCTATACTTGGACCAGGAAGCAGTCCTTGGAACAGAGCAAGGAAATACTGCATGATTCAAAATCAGGAAGGGAGTATATCAGGATTGTGTGCTGTTTCCATAGCTTATCAATTTATATGTAGAGCAGATCATTTGGGAGGCTGGACTTTATGAGGAGGAATGTGGCATCAAGATTGGAGAAAGACTCATCAATAACTTGTGTCATGCAGATGACACAACCTTGCTTGTTGAAACTTCAGAGGACCTGAAGCATTAACTACAGAAGGTCAAGGACATTCTCCAGTATGGATTAAAGCTCTACATCAAGAAAACAAAGATTCTCAACAATGGGCCTATTGATAGCACTGCAATAGATGAAGAAGAGATTGAGATTATTAACAATTTCAGCTCCTATGGTTCCACAAGCAAGACTCTTGGCACCATCAGTCAGGAAATCAAAAGATGAATTGCATTAGGAAAATCTGCTGTCAAAGACCCCTCCAGAGTGATGAATAGCAACAGTGTCAGTCTAGGACTAAGGTGCGCCTGATCCAGACCATCATCTTCACAATTACTTGCTATGCACCAGAAAGCTGAAAAATAACTAAAGATGACAGAAGAAGAATTAATGCCTTTGAATTATGGTGCTGGAGAAGAGTATTAAGCATACCAAGGACTGCCAAGGGAACTAACAGGTCTACAGAGATTGATGCCAAGAGTCACAATTGTGAATGTTTTTGGCTGTGCCCTGCACAAATGATCTCATTTAACCTCTAGGAGACAGCATATGAGACCTCATTGTTAAAAGCCTTGGAGGCAAAGATTCTGAAGTTCTATCTCACACACTTTGGGCATGTGGCCAGGGGGGACCAGTCCTTGAAGAAGGACATCATGCTTGGAAGGGTGGAGGGACAGCACAATAGAGGAAGACCCCAAATCAGATGAATTGACACAGTAACTGGGGTAATGGAGGTAGGTGTGTCAGAAACAATGAGATTGTCTCAGGATAGCACAGGGTTTAAAGCTAGTGTGCCTAGGGTCTCTGTGATTCACAGTCAACCTGACAACAACAACATATGATTAAGTTGTTGTTTACATTCATTTGTACTGTGACCTTCAGCCCTGCCTATAACAGTGAGTGCTGATTGAGGAATGATGCTTAAGTTCAATTTCACAAGTGGAGTTGATCTCTTCCTTGCATTTTATGATAGTTGTTACTATGTTTGTTGCTGAGTCCCATCAAGTAGGAATCGACCCACAGCTTACCCTCTAGAGGGTTTTCAGAGGCAGATAATTACATGGCAGGATATTGCCCATCCTTCTCTCACAGAGCAGCTGGTGGATTTGAACTGTATGCCTTCGGGATTGCAGTGCAGTTTCTGGCCAACCAATATTGTCAAGAAATAATAGAAGGATAGACACTTGTTTGAAATAATGGAAGAGCATTCTTCATCTCAGAAGAGTAATTGGTTGTGTTATTTCAAGAATTTGCTATTTCTTGCTTGCTGTGGATGGGATTTTTTTGTCTGTCTACAGCACTGAATAACACCACCACCACTTGCAATTTGTAATATTTGAAATGTAATAGCAGATCCTGGTTTATGACTCGGGTATCTCTGTGTCTTTTTTGTATGTTCTCCCACAGTTAACCCAGCGTGGCCCTCACTGCTTTCCTGATTTCTTGTTGTATCTTTCCTGATATCCCAGGTATTTTCTAAGATGGATTTTTAGCTGGGAGAAGAAAAATGGTCGCCAATTCCATGTTAGAAATCAGAGCATTAAGTTTCTGGATTTGGAAATGTCACTGTTTCACAATTAGTACCTATTTGTGTAAAATAATTTAATCTCTACAAAAGTATTACACATGAAATACGGCTAATCCAGACTCCCTCACCAACCAGGTTAATGTTGAAAACAAAGTGTTCTCTTTAGAAATGAAAAGCTTTTTCTAACTCAGGTGTAAAGCTCTTTGTTGTTTTTGTTATGTGCTGTTGAGTCGCTTGCGACTCATAGCAACCCTATGCACAACAGCCCTAAACTCTGCTCTGTCCTGTGCCAGTCGCTCCATCTCCGACACACCCATCCCAATTACCCCAACCACTGAATCAATCCACCTCATAGGGGACCTTCCCCTTCTGTGTTGTCCCTCCATCCTGCCAAGCATGATGTCCCTCTCCAGAGACCTGTCCCTCCTTGCAACATGTCCAGAGTATGTCAAACGGAGCCATAGAATGGGTGGCATAAAAGGTTAAGCATGGGGCTACAGTTTAAACCCAGCCAGAGATTCCTTAAGGACAAGCCTGGTGGTCCTCTTCCCAAAAGTCCCAACCAGGGAACCCCCACACCACCCCCCAGCCCAGGTTGATTCTGAAACACATGGTCTCTCTAGCAGCACCTGTTGACCAGTTTGACTGAGATAATACCTTCTGGTCATACTAGTGTGTTGTTAGATGCTATTTAACTGACTCCAACTCAGCGACCCACTGCACAACAGGACAGAACAAAACCCTGCCTGGCCCTGCACTTCTGCAAAAGTTTGTCCGTGCCAAGGCCACTCTGTCAGTCTGTCTTGTGGAAGGTCTTCTCTTTGTCACTGACCCTCTCCTGGACCATGAGTGCAAGTGGAGACCTTAAAATCTCCTGGGTTAGGCAAGGCTTTGTTCGTGACAGCCGTTCCATTCATGGCAGAATCTGAAAGAGCAGAAGATCAGACTGTTGGGTTGACTGCTGCTGGTTCTGCTCGACACTACGTGAGAGGCACCTTCAATGGCATTTTCCTTGAATGCCCTTTCTCTTTCTTGCTCGGGATCTTAATTCCCATTACCCTTCAAAATCATTTCAAGAGCCCCTCCTTTGCGAAACTGCCGCTGAGAATCGAGACCACAAGGCTTCTCACAGAAAGCTAGTCACATCATAGATTGATGTGATGGATTGACTGACTACTGACTGCAAAGAATTAAATTAGGTAAGGTATAATTCTCAAGAGATGTCTGGAAGATGTCACCAGCTCCTTCTTGCTTGAATTATCACTAATAATGCCACGGTTATATTAAAGACGGGAAAATATTCTAAGAATATGCAAAAACTACTTATTTCAAACTTGATAACGTATTTTAACCTTCCCTGTGTAGTCTAATGCTTGTTCCCAAGTGCAGTAAAAAGTCCCACCAAAAATTCAGCTGTACAGCTGTTGCCACCTATAGGTGACAAATGTGTTATGTTAATTTTATCATAATTCTGACAAAGTGCAGAGTGCAAAGACGATGGAGACACTTTCATGGAACCTCACCATTCTTCTTAAATACTAATAATCATTGGGACTGTTGCTAATAACACTAATATCTGGTCATTTTTATCACCAGTACTCATCTTCCAGCTAATATCGATTAATGTTTGTAAAGTACTTTTCCGGGATAGAGATTAAGAGTTAAATTCTGCAGGAAGACAACCTCAGTCCAACCCCCAGCTCCACCACATAGTCCATGAACTTTCTCAAGTCTCAGTTGCCTGGAAATGCAGATACTAATGGTCCTTAACCCTATAGAACTGATGTGTGGATCAGAACAGATAATCTATATAAAGTGCATAGCCCAGTACAAGTATACTTCATTTTACTGTGCTTTGCCTCATTGCTTGGTGCAGATACTGCATTTTGATAAATTGAAAGTTTATGGCAACTTTGTGTCATCAAGCAAGACGATAGGCCTCTTTCCCCTGCCTCAGTGTATACCTACTTCATGTCTCTGTATCACATTTTGGTAATTCTCTTATTTCAGATTTTTTAATAATGCTATTTCACACTTAATAGACTACAGTATAATGTATACATAACTTTTATATGAGCTAGGAAACGAAATATTCAAGTGACTCGCTTTATTGCAATATTTGCTTTATTGGGATGTTCTGGAACTGAACCTACAATAGCTTCAAGATGGGCTTATAGATGTACAGAACAAGCACTCCACTTGGTTAAGCTTTTAACTATCATTGCCATGGCTAATTTGTCAAAGACCTTCACATAGAATGGCTAGTAAATTGTTGCCATCTACTACATTACTGTTTGACCCCAGTCACTCCTTATACTTTCTATTTAAATATTATTGTTTTTGTTATGTGTTGTCAAGTCACCTGTAACTCATACTGACCCCATGTACAACAGCCCTAAACCCTGCTCTATCACTTGCCAATCTTAGTCTTCGACATACCTATCCCCATTACCCCAGTGACTAAATCAATCCACCCCATCAAGGGTCTTCCTCTCCTGCGCTGTTCCTCCAACCTCCAAGCATGACGTCCCTCTACAAAGACTGATCCACCATGCAACGTGTCCAAAGTATGTCAGACGAAGCTTCAGAATCCTTGCCTCCAAGGAGCAGCCTGGTCTCACCCAGTCCAGGATGAATTTGTTTGTTCTTCTAGCAGTCCATGATATATTCAATATTCTTCTCCAGTACCACAACTCAAAGGCATCAATTCTCCTTTTATCATCCCTAGTCATTGTCTAGCTTTCTGATACATAGCAAGTAATTGCAAAGACCATGGCCTGGATCAGACACACCTTAGTCTCCAGACTGACATCGCTGCTCTTTCAGTACTTTGGAGAGGTCTCTGACAGCAGACTTTCCCAATGCAATTTGTCTTTCAATTTCTTGGCTGCTGGTACCAAGGGTTTTGATTATGCAGCCAACAAAACCAAAGCTGTTAATAATCTCAATATCTTCACCATCTATCATAATGCTGCCAATCATCCCAGTGGTGAAAATCTTTGTTTTCTTGATGTTGCGTTTTAATCCATATTGAAGGCTATAGTCCTTGACCGTCAGGTCCTCCTCAGTTTCAGCAAGGAGGATTGTGTCATATTGATGACTTCAAAAATTTTGAAAAATAACTGAGATGTTTAAGATAATGGGAAATCTGTTGAGGCTGCTTTGATTTAATATATGCCAACACTTTTTTAAAAATCCAGACATTATAAATATAAGCAGATATGGATCTAGATTTATGGCTTCACTTTAAGAATCAAATGATGTGGACCCACCACAGGGCACAGCTGCAGGAAGCTGCATCTACATGAACAGTGCTTCCTTAAATGAGGCACATGCTCTTGACTTTGACTCAGTCTCTACTGCTCCCTATTAGTGCCTGGCATAGGATTGAATGCCAGTTACTCTGTATGGTTGGTCACTCTTTCCCTGTTGTGGTTCTTATAGTTAAGAGCTATTTCTTGCTTCAAAGATCAAAACTGTGCAATATAATTACTTGAGAAGACCATGTGATTTTTCTTATAATTGGCCATTCTTTCATTTTTCATCACCTCTCTGGCTATGGTAGATCTTTGTTATAGGTAATGAAAGATACAAATTTGCAAACACGAAATATTTAGAAAACATAATGTACTATTTGTTTCTCATAGATTGGGGTCATTTTAATAATAACTAATTCTTCTATATTCTCTGCCTTAAAAACAGAACTATTTGTGAATCTATCTTCCTTCCAAGACAAATTATTTTCAGACTTTGACACGTATGGAAGTCATCTGGCAAGGTTTTAAAGCCACAAATTGTTGGCACCCCAAAGATATGACTTAGTAGATCTGCATGGAGTCCTGGTCATGTAAAAATTAAGTGCTTAGTAAACTAACTGAAAGATTGGTGGGTGTCACCCAACCCAGAAGTTCCATGAGAGAAAGGCCAGGCAATCTCTTACCATGAAGGTCAGGACTAGAAAACCCTATAGGACAGTTCTGTCTGTCCTTGGGTCATTAAAAGTTGATATTGACTTCGTGGTACCCAACAACAACAGGTCTTGGGGGAACCTGAAAATTCACATTTCTCAATACACATTCTGAGAACTACTTTGTTCAACTACGTAGCATTCCCATGGCTGTGGAGTGGGAACCAACTTGTGGCAGACCTTCTGCTGTGTTTTGGAGTCTATGAATTGTGCAAGAAAAGGCTGTCTGTCTTTCTTCAGAGGAGCTGCTGGTGGATTCAAACCGTCAGAGAAATCAGGTCTTTGACTTAGTAGTGCAACTCCCTACAGACTATACAGTCTCTCCTGTCATTATTTTACTGTGTGTCAGGAGCCTACGACGGTATTTCTAGCACGTACCTCAGTCTTGAAAGAAGAGTGTAGAAGATGATACATAAACACTCAGCAAAGTCAATGAGAAGATAAAGCTTAGACCCAACTATAGGGTCATCCACTCACGAGTCCTAAATTTTATTTGTCTATGTGTCTTCAACTTTGGAAACTTCTCCCTTTTTCTTGATAGCTTTTCTAATAAGTATCTATTGAATGGCTTTTGATATTAACATAGACCAGAAATAGACCAAGAAAATGTTTGTAGTTCATCAATGAAAAGCAATGGAGAGGACATTCAGATGAGGAGAAAGTGACATTGGATACCCCTTATTTACCTATGCTTGGTATAACAGAAAGATAAGCTCTGGTAGAGCAGTGGTCAAAGCTAACCACAAGGTTTCTGGCTTGAACTCACAATACTTCTGCAGACAATGTGGCAGTCTGCACTTTCTGCAGAGGTTTGCTGCCTTGCAAACTCTATGGGGCAGTTCTACTCTGTCTTACAGGATTGTCATAGGTCAGAATTGGCTTGGCATTGGGTCTAGAGAATAAGTTGTGCCTGATTCAGGCCATGGTCTTCACAATTACTTGCTATGCATCAGAGAGATGGACAATGAATGAGGATGACAGGAGAATAATTGATGCCTTTGAGTTGTGGTGCTAGAGAAGAGTATTGAATACACCATGGACTGCCAGGAGAAGAAATAGGTCTATCTTGGATAGGATGAAATAAAATTTCTCCTTGGAGGCTAGGATTTTGAGGCTCCATCTCACATATTTAGGGCACGTGACCAGGGGAGATCAGTCCTTGGAGGAGGACATCATGCTTGG
Organism: Elephantulus edwardii; assembly: GCF_000299155.1. Lineage (NCBI taxonomy): Eukaryota > Metazoa > Chordata > Mammalia > Macroscelidea > Macroscelididae > Elephantulus > Elephantulus edwardii. The sequence goes on along the minus strand of NW_006399893.1, from coordinate 5,930,447 downwards.
AAGGGTGGAGGTATCATTCTTGGAAGGAAGACCCCTGGATGAGATGAATTGAAATGGTAACTGGGTCAGTGGGGGTAAGTGTGTCAGAGTCAGTGAAACTGGCTCAGGACAGGGCAGGCTTCAGTGCTGTTGTACATATGGTCACTATGAGTCTTGGGCAACTCAGTGGCACATAATAACAACATAATCAAAACATTCCTTTATTTTTGTTTGTATGGGGTAGACTGGATGTGTGCAGGCTCAAACTGACCCATCAGGTTTCATGGATGTGACCTGGAAACAGACTGACAAGCTTGTCTTCTGAGACACCTCTGAGTGGCTCCAGTGGCCAGTTTTCAGCTAATAGTTGAGTGTTTAAATATCTGTACTACCTCAGGACTCCTAACTATTTTCTGATCTATTTTTTTTAATATCGTGGTATGTAATTATTGAGGAAAAACAATGCTTAAAAATTGCCATGGCATAAAAAGAGTCCTTTGCATGGACTTTTCCCTACTGATGGAGCCACTTTTCTATAATCAGCTGGTAATGTGTTCCTCAGCTGGCCTCTGGTTTCAAGGTAGACATTGGAGATTGAAAATTAGCTCAGTGATCATCCATGAAGAGTGTAATGTAATAAGCATGGTTCAAGGATGATTTTCAGTTATTCCCGTCCAATTATACCATCTCCCTCACTCAGCAGACAAATGCTTCCACAGCCTGTGATTGGAAGACTGAAGTCTCTGCTTTCATTTTTCTTTTCTCTACTAAATAGTTAGTATGAGAGAAACCATAGAGTATGGATTCATAGGCTGCATCTCTTTTTTCCTGACCAAAATCCAGTTTCCCGGTTGCACCTTTGTGTTACATGTGAAAGAGCCTTGGACAGAAACATAATACTTAAAGAGAATATTTGTTTGGCAAAATGAAAACAAACCAAAAAACCCTTAAAGGACACCTTGTCCTTTATCTCACAAATGCATGGTTTTGTGGAAAGCACAAAGGTATGGACAGCAGCTGGGCAGGAATGGAAATCCTGATTCCTGTCACTTGCTATAAAGACTCTGAATCTTATAAGTGTCTCTGAACCTTGCTAGTCTCATCTTTAAAATAGGAATGTCCAATTTGCAGGTGTGTGAAAGGTCAGGATTGGGACTCAAGCATAGGTCTATCTGCCTACAGGACTTGAATTTTATTCAACAGTGTCTCTTGTGTTCCAAAACCTTCTTTCTTTTTCTTGATATCCTTTGCAGTATCAGTCAAATGGACTTGAGATTAACATAGACTAGAAAGAAGCACTTGTTGCAGAATATCAAGGAATGCAGCCTTCAGTATGGATTCCATCTCAATGTCAAGAAAACAAAGATTCTCATCACTGGACCAATAGACAATGTCATGATGGATGGAGAGGAGATTGAAACTGTAAATAGCTTCATCTTGCTTGGATCCAGAATTAACACCCTTGGTAAGAGCAGTCAGGAAATATGAAGACGCATTGCACTGGGAAAGTCTGCAGTTAGGTACCTCTCCACATTATTGAGGAGTAGTGATGTCAATTTAAGGACTAAAGTGCATCTGATTCAGGCCATAGTCTTTCTGATTACTAGCTGGCTGTGCATCCGAGACCTGGACAATGGAAAAGAACTGACGCCTTTAAGCTGTGGTGTTGGAGAAGAGCACCGAACATTCCATGGATGGCCAAGAGAACAAACAGATATGTCTTGGAGATGGTGCAGCTGGAGTGCTCTTTGGAGGCAAGAATGATGAGGCTTCACATCATATACTTTGTGCATGTTGCTAAGGAGGGACTATTCCTTGGAGAAGGACATGATGCTGGGAAAGGTGGAGGGTCAGCAAAGAAGAGGAGGCCCCTCAATGAGGTGGATTGATACAGTAACAGCTTCCATGGGCTCTTGTGTGCCAGGAAGTGTGAGGATGGCGCAGGATAGAACAGCATTCAGCTCTTTTGTTCATAGGGTCACTATGAGGCGTGTTCAACTTGATGGCACCTAACAGCAACAACAAGAAAGAAGCAAAGTTTATTGCTCTTCGTTTATGCTTTTCATAGTTACAGATAAAAATATGTTAAGTGTTTTTAAGATAGTCAATGCTCAGTAAAAGGTAGCTAGGATTATCATAAAGGAGACCTGGTGGCTCAGTGGTTAAAGTATTCTGCTGCTAACCTAGAGCCAGTGGATCAGCAGGTGCTCAGCAGGAGAAAGGTGAAGGAACTTGATTGTGTGATGATTCCGAACCCCAGGAGCCAGTTCTACCCTGTCTGTTGAGGTCCCTCTGAGTTACTCTCAGTGGCGGTGGGTTTGGCTGTTTGGTTTATGACTGGCATCTCTAAGTCCTTGTGCCTACTTTATCCTTGCATTCAATGACGTTTGTGACGGAGGAAGAGTATGAATGTGTTATCAGCTTTCAGCATCTTTATGCTTTTCACTGCTTTTTACTTCTGCTTGCCTTTCTTCTCTCCTCTCCTCAGACCTGGACTGTAGGGGGCCAGTTGAATAAATAAACCTGTTCACATTTACAGGGCTTACCTACAATCATTACTGAATGTGACAACAGTAATTCATGAAGCCCTGGTATTGTTATATGTGCTTGAGTCAAGTGTGACTCATAGTGACTCTATGAACAACAGATCTAAACCCAATTCTGTATCACACTTGAACCCATTGCCCCATCTGGTTGAGGGTCTTCCTCTTTTGCTAACCATTTATACCTTTCCAAGGATGATATCTGTTTCCAAGGAATAGTTCCACCTAACAACATGCCCAATAGATGGGAACACTCAGCACCTTCTCGAAAACATATCTGTTTGTTGTGTTGGCAATTCATGGGATATTCAGTACTCTTCTCCGACACCACAACTCAAAGGCAGCAGTTCCTTTGTAATCCATATTCATTGTCCAGGTAGTGATGAAAAAGACCATGGCCTGAATCAGCAAACATTAGTCTTTAAACTAACATCATTGCTCCTCAGGACTTTGGGGAGATCTCTAACAGCAGACATTCCCATTGTAAATGTCTTTTGATTTCTTGACTACTGGTGCCAAGAATGTTGATTATGGATTTCAGTAAGTTGAAATCATGACAATTTCTATCTTTTCTCCACCTATCATGATGTTGCTTATTGGCCTGGTTGGTATGACTTTTTGTCTTCTTGATGTTGAGACACAATCTATGTTGAAGGCTGTAGTCTTTGATCTTCTGTAGCAAGTGTTTATAAAGTTCTCTTCACTTTTGGTAAGCAGGAATGTGTGATCTGTATAATACAGATTGTTGATGATGAGTCTTCCTCCTAACCTGATGCCACTCTCTTCTTCATGGAGCCCAGCTTCTTGAGTGATTTACTCAACATAAAGACTGAATAGATAAATAGAATATAATTCTGAGACTCTCCTTTCTTGATTTTAAACCATGCACTGTTCCCTTGTTTGAAACATAGCTTTTTGGTTTAGATATAGACTTTGTAGGAACAAAATGAAATGTTCTAGCATTCTCATTTTTCCCAATCTTAACCATAGTTTATTATGCTACACAGAGTCAAATGCCTTTGTCAATAAAGCATAAAACGACATCCTTCTGGTATTCTTTGCTTTCTAAGATCCATCTGGCATCAGGAGTGATATCCCTGCAGCCATGACCTCTTTTAAACTCAGCCTGAACTGGCAGTTCTCTGTCAATTTACTGTTCTAGCTGTTTTTGGATGATCTTCAACAATATAGTACCAACAGAGAGCTCTGGTAGCACTAGGAGTTAAGCATTGGACAGCTAATGGAAAGATTAACTCCTTGAACCCACCAGTTTTTCTTTAGGAGAAAGATATCATTAATATCACATGCAAGCAAGATTCTGCTGCAAATTATCCAAAAACGTTTGGAACAATTCCCACAAAGATTTAGCATATTGGAACTCCTAGGGGTCAGATCAGCTCTGTTCTATAGGGTGACTTTGAGTTGGCACTGATTTCACAGCAGCGGAAGTAGGAAAAAATAGCAACAATATCCTATTTTGTCCTTGTTTAAATTATATTACAAGAACATCCTACAGCAATCAAACCCCAAATCAGTCGCTGCTCTGTGGATTCCAACTCATTGGGTTTCCAAGTTATAAATCGTTCCTCTATCTATTTGTTAGGATTTGAGTGAAAGTTTATAAGGCAAATTAGTTTTTCATACTTATTTTGTTTCATGTTGTTGTTATTGTTATGTGCCATCAAGTCGCTTGTGACTCATAGTGACCCTATATACAAGAGCTCTAAATGCTCTTCTATCTTGTGCCAACCTAGCCATCTCAAATGCACTTATTCCCACCACTCCAGTCACAGAATCTATCCATATCATCAAAGGTTTTCCTCTCCTGCACCGTCCCTCCACTCTGCCAAACATGATGTTCCTCTCCAAGGACCAGTCCCTCCTTGCAACATGCCCAAAGTATGTCAGACGAAGCTTCAGAATCCTTGACTCCAGAGAACATTCTGGCTTCACCCTCTCCAGGACAAGCCTGTTTGTTCTCCTAGCAGTCCATGGTATATTCAACACTCTTCTCCAGCACCACAGCTCAAAGGCGCCAATTCTCTTTCTATCATCCCTATTCACTGTCCAATTCTCTGATGCATAGCACATAATTGCGAAGACTATAACGTGGGTCAGGCGCACCTTAGTCTCCAGCCTGAAGTTGTTGCTTTTCAGTACTCTTGAGAGGTCCCTCACAGCTGACTTTCCTGGTGCAATTTATTTCCTGATTTCCTGACTGCTGTTACCAAGACTAGTGCTGACTATAGTGGAATCAAGTAAACTAAAACTGTTAACTATCTCAATCTCTTCACCATCTATACTGATGCTGCCAATTGACCTACTGGTAAGAATCTTTGTTTTCTTGATGGTTGTTTCAGTACATCTTTGTATTTCTTCCCTCTTCTTTGTTCTGGACAGGAAGAGACCTGTAGTTACACATTACTTAGCTGATTGTTTGCAAGTCAATATTCACCACAGTAGGATGTAGAACATTGTCTTATGGACTACATTATGCTGGTTGACCTTGATGTCTGCCAAGATTATGGCCTCAAGGCTTCAAACCAGCAACTCATTCCGTCAGGGTGTTTACTTGTAAAAGCAGTGTTCATGGCTTGTATGGGGCGAGCAGTACTTGAGCTTTACTAACACAACAAGAGAGAAGAATTCCCACCAGCAACATCAACAGCAAAACCTGATTCCTATGATGTCAGACCTGCCTTCACACTCCAGCATCTACTTCTGTCAATCCCAGGGCTCTCACTACACCATGTCTAGATTCACTAATCAGTTGCAATGACCACACAGAGCTTATAGATAATATTCATGCTTATGGGGTTTATTAGGAAAATGACAGATTATGACAGATGTCAGAAACACTTAGGATACAATTCCTCAATCAGGGCAGTTTCTCCATGGGTCTGCTCACTGGGAGACTTCCATCTGACCTTCAACCTCATGGCATTGGTCCCTGTGTCTCAACTCTGGATGAACTACAAAGCTCTCCTGGTTCTGCCAATTTTGTGCCCTTTAGCCCCACTCCACCGGTAAGCCCAGACTAAGGTTCTATACTCTGCACCCTGGGTAGCAGGTTAGCATTGGTCTCTGGTTCTTTACCATCTCTGCTGCTGCTGCACCTCAGTCTTGGCCTCAGTCTCAGACAGGAATCTCTGGGACAAAAAGGCTGGTATCATACCCTGATTTTTCTTTATTGATGGTAATAAGATTCCCATTTTCTGCCTCTGAATCTGCTTAATGTAAACCTGGTAGGATAATAAACTAATATCCTATTAGCAGTCTACTCACCTTATATTTGTATGTTCTTCCCTAAATGGTGTTATTTACTTTATTGATATTATTCTTATCAAGCTATCTAATATCTTTGGTGGGCCACAAAGAAATCCACATTTGTATAGCCCATACCACCCATATGGTAAAACCCAAAGCCAATGGCTAGAAAAATCCATATTGAATAAGTCAATATAGCATATTAGTTATGATTAAGAAAAACTTGAGAAAGCATTGTCCCTGTTTCCTCTGCTATAATACGTGGAGATATTGTTCTTATGCGAAGCCTATACTTGGACCAGGAGGCAGTCGTCAGAACACAGTAAGGAAACACTATATGGTTCATAATTGGGAAAGTTGTTCACCAGGGATGTGACCTATCTCCATACATTTTCAATCTGAATGCAGAACAGATTATCCGGGGGGCTGGGCTCTATGAGGCGAAATATGTGTGGCTTCAGAATTGGAGATAGACTCACCAACAATCTGCATTATGCAGATGGCACAACCCTGCTTTCTAAAATTGAGGAGGACCTGAAGCGCTTGCTGCAGAAGGTCAAGGACAGCAGCCTTCAATATGGATTGAAGCTCAACATCAAGAAAACGAAGATTCTCCCCACTGGGCCGATTGGTAGCATCATGACAGATGGTGAAGAGATTGAGATTATTAACAGCTTTAGTTTGCTTGACACTAGAATCAATATTCTTGGTACCAGCAGCTAGGAAATCAAAAGGCGAATTGCACTGGGAAAGTCTGCTGTCAGACACCTCGCCAAAGTACTGAAGAGCAATGATATCAGTCTGGAGACTAAGGTGCTCCTGATCAAGGCCATGGTCTTTGCAATTGCTTGCTATGCATCAGAAAGCTGGACAATGACTAGGGATGATAAAAAGAGAATTGATGCCTTTGAGCTGTGGTACTGGAGAAGAGTATTGAATATATCATGGACTGCTAAGAGAATAAACAAGTTCATCTTGGAAAGGGTGAGACCAGGCTGCTCCTTGGAAGCAAAGAGTCTGACTTGTTACAAGGCAGGATCAGTTCTTGGAGAGGGATGTCATGCTTGCGAGGATGAAGGGACAGTACAAGAGAGGAAGACTCAAGATGAGATGGACTGATTCAGAGCCTGGGATAATGAGCAGGGTTTAGGGCTGTTGTACATAGGGTCAATATGGGTAGTAGGCAACTCGATGGCACATAACAATAACATTCATAGTGTCCTAGTAGTAAGAAGTTGTGCTGCAATCAGAAGGCATGTGGTTCAAATCTACCAGCCGCTTCTCTGAGCAATCTCTTCCTGTGTGATTAAGTGCCTCTGAAAATCTGCTAGTGGGTAAGCTATGAGTCAATTCTGACTCAATAGTACACAGCAACAACTTAATTATTTGAATGTAGAGATACCATTCATGAAAACTATGTGTGCTCATAGGTGTGGTCCTCATCACCTGGCCGTGTCTGTTCATCTTGCCTGTTAGTCATGGCTGTAAGTCTTAACAGGAGACTGCTTCATCTTTTTCCAGCAGAGCAGGTGGTGAGTTCAAACTGCCATCCTCTCAGGTAACACCCTAACACCACTACACAGCCAGAGCTCCATTTCTGTAAGGAAAGGAAGCTCTGGTGAAGGGAGCTCTGGTGGCCTGGTGGTCAGGAGTTGTGCCTTCAACCCAAAGGCACAAGGTTTGAATCTACCAGTTGCAGAAAGGGAGAAGGATGGGCAGTCTCCTCTTACGTGATTTACAAGCCCCTAAAATCCCATTGGAGAATCAGCTATGAGTTGGTTCTGACTCATAACAACAACATATAACAACAGCGACATTAAGAGTTTGAAGGCTTTGGGCCCCTGGAAGCTTTACTCTCAGATACTAAGATTTCTTTCAAACATCTTACATCACATAAAAGTACAAAATAAAAACATGGCATTGCTTCTAACAAGTGCTTCTAACTTTAATAAGCACTTACATTTCATGGCAATTTAAAATATTTAAATGCCTTTTTTTTCCCAGAGAACCTTAACTTTTGGCTAAAATTCAAACCCTATCTTTATTTAGAGACAGTACAACAAGAACTTAGCAAAGAAAAGGAAGAGTCTGAAACTTTGATTAAGAAAAATAAGGCACTTTACCTGAACAAATTTCAAATAGATGCATTTAAAATGATATTAAGTGGCACTTAACTGGTTTGTGAATTGGGACCTATTTATCTCAGTAAAATGATTAAAGTCTTGATTTATCCCTAAAGTTGGCTTTATTATTACATTTAATTACACTAGAAGATTGTTAAAGACTTGTAGGTTCTCTCTATTCCTTTAAACTGAACTTTATACAGACAATAATTGAATATTGGATGGGATAACTTGATTTTCCAAAGAAATATGTTTCTAATATTTTCCTCTTTTTATTGCAGAAATCGAAACAAGTTGAAGAAATAAAAGAAGAGCCTGAGAATAGATTATCTAAAATTTCCCTGGAGTCATTCAAATTTAACAGCAATGCTATGGTTTTATTGGAAAAAGAGAGGAACTCTCTTTGCGAGGTTGAAGGACAAAAAGAAGAAAAAGAAAAAACTGAAGAGGCATCTTTGAACAGCTCACATAGGCCTGGAATAGACAATATGGAATCTCTGAGTGATTCTTTATTTGATAGCTTCTCTTCCTGTGCAAGTCAGGGTTCAAATGATATATAAAAGCCTGTTGCCCCCATCCCATACCCCTTTAGTGAGCTGGGAATGGAACAATTAAGAAATATGATGGTTGGGGGGAGGGACAACAATAAACTATTACAACACCAGAGCTTATCTTGTCAGATTAATGGCAAGTAACCCACTGGAGTTGGTCTCTGACACAGCAATAAATATAGACTCCATCTGTTGTGTTTCATAAAAACTAAATGTACACACACGCACGACATGGAAGTCTTAATTTTGCACTTTTTTTGAATTCTTGTACAGAAGTTGTAAATTTTTTGGGAAAGAAATTATATTTGTAGTGGAGGCAGAAAGAATGACAGCAATAAATTGATTCAGTGTCATGCTCTTGAAAGGATGTTTTAAGCTTAGACACTAATGATAATGTATATATATATATATATTCATTTCCAACTGGAGCTTTTTGGTTACATTCATTAAATGAGTCGTCGACTTATTTTCAGGTATACTCAGTAAACTCTGAACAGGGCCTGCTGGAAAACCACAAGGAGCTTTCTACTTTTCATCTCACAGTCTAAACTTGATAGACATTCTGATTCTCATGAAATTTCAAAATCACTGCCAGAGAGATTCACGTTGTAGTAAAAAGTGTAATCCTGCTTTTATGGAAAAATGGAAAGGATGTGACACTGATGGAAAAGGATGTGTGTGTCAGAAATAGTCTAAGGCCAGTCTGGGCTTTCCCTCCACATGTTTGTCTACTACTAATGCTTCTCTGATTTTCTGAACACTGTTGATTTTTAATCTTCCTGGTCTTTGAGCTTTGGTAGCCTAGAGGTAACAAGCTGAGCTGCAGTCCTGATGGCACGTGGTTTGAATCCAACTGGGCAATCCAGAAATAAAAGCCAATTCCTACTTGTGATATTCACTTTGTTTTAAAAAAAAAACATAAATAAAATGAATGGTTGGTGCTACAAAAATCACTACTTTTTAATAGTGCTTTTTCTATAAAGACTGTTTATATGTAAGGATAAATTCTATTTTAAAGGTTATGTGTATTTTTCCTAGATGTGGACTATTTATAATTATCTTTGTACAGGAACTTGTAAACTAGGCAGAATAGAAATATTTTTAGAACTATGGCTACTTTAGCACACACTTATTTCTTTAAAGAGTATTGTATGATCAGTGTTACACTATTTGGTTAATTTGTGCAATTTGTTAATTTGAATTTTGTTATCTTAAATGAAAATTATGTAAAGTTTCATTGCTGTTCACCCTTCTGAAAATCCTTTTTGTTTCATTCCTGAATAAAAGTTTTCTGACAGTTATACCTATGGACCCTTTAAAAATCTCAAAACTCACTGTCATCGAGTCGGAACAGATTTCATAGTTTTCCAAGGCTGCAAATCGCACTGGAGGAGATTACCCATCTGCATGCCATGGAGCCTCTGGTGGAGCTGAACCGTCCAAAAGCAGTAGACTTTGGGTAACAGGGAAACACCACCAAAGCTTAAAATAACTCCTTAAAGGACCCTTTGGCCCAGTCAGTTATTTGAATTGTGACTCATACAATTCAGGCATGGATTCCCCCAAGAGTAAATAAACGGGGACCTTGGGCTCTGGTAATAGTAATTCAGCATTGTAAGATCAGAGTCTGCAGACAAGCGAGTAATGGTCAAAACATCCGGGCTTCCCCAAGGGGTTAACGACTAGAAAGGAAAGGAACGGGGGAGGGGGAGGCAAAAAATCGCCAGCGGCAGAAAGGAGAGATCTTCGGGAAGGAATTACTTAGAAGTCATTCAAGCTGACTTCCAGACCAGCCCTGCAGAATGGGAAACAAATGATCAGCGTCCCAGCGAGGGGAAGCTTCCCTCAGGTGGACAGAGGGGAAGAGGGCAAAGCTGGAGGGCCGATTTCCCCAGGAATTGAAGTCCCCGAGGATTTGAAGTGAAGGCGCAGGAGCGTGCCAGATGGGAGGCGGGGACATAAAAGCGCGCAGTGGGCCCCGGGTGCCAGCACCACCTGCAGCCAGGGTTGGCAACGAGGTGGCCCCGGAGTCCCCCGAGCCTGCCAGGTGGGTAGCCAAGACGTGGCAGAGGGAGGCGGACTGGCGGGGGAGGGGCCCGGAAGACCACGCCTGGCAGCCAGTGCAGGTCCTGGACAGGAATGATGCCTGGCGAAGAGGACTAAGACCCTGCGATCTTGGGGACAAGATGGAGACACCCAGCGTTTTTGGAAGAAGGGGGAGGAGAGGCAATAGCATTTCTGGTGAGAGCTTGTGGAGGTCGTGCTGCGGACGGCCCCTCCTAGAACAGGCGGTCAGGGTGGACGCGCCTTGAGCACCCTTCCCCGGGGCGCACTGGTGGATGAGCGTCCGAGGGGATCATCGCGAGCCCTGCGACCAGCCAGGTCCCCACCACTCTCCTTACCACCCTTCCCAGCAGATGAAGCCCAGCGGGACAGCTACCGGGGAGAGGGCTTCTCCGGTAGGGGGGCGTGGCTGTGCCGCGGGCCCCGGGAGCGCGTGGGTGCGCAACTTTGGGAACCCGCCTCCCGCACGCCGAGGGTTGCGCCCCGCTCCGGCTGCCTGCAGCACCGCAGTCCAGGCTGCATGGCTGGTCCCCGCCGTGCGGGTGGCCATCATCCTGGGGGCGCAGCGGGTATGAGTCGGGTCTTTACGCACCGTGAGCCAGCTCCACCCGCCTCCCTCTTCCCCATCTCACCAGTCCCCCAGCGCGCGTCTGGCGGGTCCCCGAGGCCCCTGCTACTCTCTCAGCCCCCAGTACCCTCCTAAACTAACCATCCTGCTCGTCCCCTTTCTGGAGACTGGTGGGGACCGAGGGGCGGGCGACAGGAAGGGGGTGGGGAGCTAGGGGTGTGGAGAGCCCGGGTCCTGCTTTCCCCGCCCGCCACTGCCACCGCCACCCCCACCCGGCCTCGGCAGCAGTCACGTGGTGCCAGGAGTGGGAGGTAGAAGAGGCGAGACTTTTTTGGGTGCTCTGGATCGCCAGTAGTTCGCTTCAGTCTGTCACCAACTCCGGAGGCGCCACGCACGAGCCCAGAGCACGAGCGGGCGGAGCGGCGACCCGCAGCCGGGAGCCCGGGCCGGGCGATGCGGACGCCGCCGGCGGCACCTGCGGCTCCTCTCGGCGGCGCCCAGCGTCTCGGAGGCAGCAGCGCGACCCCCGGCAGCCTGGGCAGCCACAGCCAGTGAGGCCCAGGCAGCCACTGCCGCCGTCGACGCCTCTGATGCGCCTCCCCGTTCGCGGTCCCGCGGCTCCGGGAGGATGTGGGTCCTCGGCATCGCCGCAACTTTTTGCGGATTGTTTTTGCCTCCAGGTAAGAAAAAAAGCCTCAGGGGCCAGAAGGCAGGCGAGGTGCCCCCATGGCACAGCCCTGCGTCCCCGAGCGTCCTGCTCGGATCCCCGTGGGGCTCGTGCGCCCTCCGGTCTGGCGGTGGCGGCGGTCCGAGGCGCCGGGCTGGGAAAGTCTCCCAAGTCCGCGCTGCGGGGAGAGCGCGGGTTCGTGGGTCCCTGGCGTCCTGGGCGGAAGCATCGGGAGCAGAAGGTGGCCTGGAGGGAAGGGGGCTTTCTGGCCGTACTGGGCTCGGTGGAGGAGAGAGGCGGCCTTCCCCCCGCGAAGCCCACCAAGTTGCTGTCAGGTATCACCGGCCAGCGCAGGGGTGGCGCCGCGGTCAGGTGAGTGGCGCCCGGAGCCACCTGAGGTTGGGCGCGCTGGCTTGGCTGTCGCGCGTGGAAGGCGACCGAGGTGGGATTGGAGGACGGTGCGGGGCTCTTAGGGGGACGGGGGAAGGGGTCATTTATGGCTCGACCCGAGCAGACCAGCCAAACTGGCGGGAGGAGTCGTGCGGGCGCCTCGCCTCTGTCCACCTGGCAGTCCAGCTCGCGCCCGAGTTCCGCAGAGCCAGCACTCCAGCCACGGATCCCAGCCACCAGTTGCCCCGAAAACTAAAGTCCCAGGGAAAGGAGGTGGTGGTGCAGGAACCCAGGCCTGCTCTGCCCGCTTCGTCCACCCGAGAGGGCTGCCCGGACTGCGCGAGGAGACAGGGGCGCAGCAGCATCGCGCGCCAGCGCCTCCTCCGCGGTTCCGGGGTGCTCGTACCCGGAGCACTGCAGCCACAACGCCAGAAGGCTGATTTCAAACATTAAATAAACCTGGAAAGGCGGCTGAGAATGCGATCGTGAGTGATGCCAAAATAGTAATTAAGTAATTTGTAACCAATCAGCAATTAGGCAATTCTTCTGGTACAGACTAGCTCCGACACACGTATCTGAGACGACTTGACTTGTTCCGGTTGTATTCCTTGCCATTTAACTTCCTTGGAAAAGGGCAGTGTTGGATGAGCTTGTTGCTGGTGGAGCTGCGGTCCTGGAGTAGCTGACCAGAATCTCACTTGGGCCTTCGGGACCCTCATTGCCCGCGATGCCCCCTGCCGGCCTCAGCCACATCCCGCCCCTGCGTGGAGACCCAGGCATTCCGGAGGCCGGAGCAACAGGGAGCTAAGGCAGGAGCTCTTGGGGCCAGATCTGAACCTAGTTGTGTCTGTCCCCCAGGCTTTGCGCTGCAGATCCAGTGTTACCAGTGTGAAGAATTTCAGCTCAACAACGACTGCTCCTCCCCCGAGTTTATTGTGAATTGCACAGTGAATGTTCAAGACATGTGCCAGAAAGAAGTGATGGAGCAAAGTGCGGGTAAGGGCGGGCGGCTCCCCCCACCTCATCAGAGGACAGTGGTGCTGGGCGGGAGAGAGGGCCTTAAATCAAGGGAAAGGGGACTAAAGTTGATTTAGCGCGCCCAGGCGCCTGCACACACACACACACTAGTTATCTCAGATTTACAGTGCTGGGAAATGGAGAGTTCCAAGTTACTTTAATCTCATTAGAGTTAATTACCAGGGCTTGTCCCCAAGGGACTTGGGAGGGGAAGTGCATTTAAATTAGTGGCTTTCCTCTTTATTTACTCCCCCCTCCTCCCACTCTTAAAAGCTGATCAGAAGGCTGAGTAAAATCCAATAACCAGGGCCTGGCTTGGGCAGCTACACAGGAACGTGAGATACGGAGCTGGTGGAAGTTCCCAGAGGTCAGAGCTTGAAAAATGTGTTTTGTCATAGAGCCACATCATATAACTTTGAAGAACACTACAGGATCTGTATTTCATTTTCCAGCTAATGCATCTAATTCCAAGCACCAACTGCTAAGCTCTTTAGAGGAATGCAGTTCTCAGCTCCACCAGTTTAGCTGCTACCTGGTGGATGGGGGTGTGTGGATGTAATGGAAGGGGAGAGGGGGCTTGTGGAAGTGGACACTCCTTAATCCAGTCTTCTCACTGGGGTGGAACCCCCTAAATTTGTTGTGACAGAAATCAAAGTTTGCTGTTCTTAGATACCATAGAGTCAAGTATGATTCATTGATTCATCGTGACCCGGTCAGTGAGCCTTGAGCCATCCTGTGCCTCCTCCTGTCTGATACACTTGAACCCATTGTTACAGTCATTGTGTCAGTCCATCTTGTTAAAAGTCTTTAATCAAAGTTTACTAAGTGTAATTGGGACATTTGTGGAATGGGAGAATTGTGGGTTCAGTTCCAAGGTCAGAAAATCCCATTAAAGGCAATTGTGCTGTTTCTGATGGTTTCTTAGTCTGTAGGGAGCAGTGCTGCTAACCCAGAGGTGACATCTCTTTAGTGGTTCAAAATCACCAACAGCTTCCGGAGAGAAAGATCTCCTCCTGTGTGATTTACAGCCTTGAAAACTTGCTAGAAGATCAGCTATTTCCCAACTTGATAGCAATGAGTTGGATTTTGGATTGTTGTCTTTGTTTTTTGTGTTATTTTTCATTATTACATAGATTGGAAATGATCTCACATGGTAAATAGTGAACCAGAACACCAGAACCTTGCTTTTCTTCCATTTGGAGAAATGCAAACAGACCTCAGTGACTTGTTAAGGGGTTCCCTTAAATCAGGCAAATTGAGGTAGTGGTTCTAGCTTTAGAGCACACACCTTGGGGACAGTGTTTCATCTCAGAGAAAAATCTGGAAATGTGTTTTTAATCATATTTAGGCTCCAATGGTCGCTTTCCACAGTACTGTGGGGTGGGAATGGGAGGGAGGTGCATGTGCATGCATATACAGTTTAATGTTACTTTTATCAGCCAAGGTGCAAATTCTTTCTGTCAAAATCATTCCGAGCCAGACCTGTTCTCAAGAGTCACTTGTCCCAAGTAAAGCAATATATATTGTTTTCTTATACCGTGTTTGACTGTTGGTGGAAAAAGAGTGTAAGAAAGCAAATTAGTGAGGAATCTTTTGCTACAATTGTTATGGATGATTCTGTCAAAGCTTTTCTTTTTAACTTGTGTTTTGTTCCCGAGCATTATACCTGAGCAAAAATTTACTGTGCTTGAACCAGAGGAATCACAGTGATTTTAGTCAGAAGCACTTTGAACATTTTTATTACTGCTTTCAAATATGTGCAGCTTTCTTCCAGGCAGCCATTGAGAGCCAGGCAAAATGGGGACATACTGTGGTCACCTCAGGAACTTCTTCAGAATCCTTGAGGGTATTGCCTAGCTAGGACTGTGCTTTAGTGTGCTTACCTGGGAGATGGCTGAAACAAAGAGAGAAAAGAATGTGGAGTCAGATTCCAGTCAGTTGAAGTGTCTTTTTCCTGAGCCACCTCTTTTCCTTTCAGAATGTGTAGCTGAGATGAACACCACACGCTCCATTTTCAAAGGGTTGCTTTTCATCTGCTTCATTCCCTCCAAACCAGGCTGTGAGGAAGACAGGGCAGGTGCTGAGGCTCCCGTTATGCCATCCATCAGAAGATGCAGCACAGAGAAGCTTAGGCACATGGCCTGAGCTGGACCTTTCCTTCAGCTCTGTCCAGATGGGCACCTCCTCTCCAAGCCAGCCTCCTCTGACCATGTGTTAGAGGTCAAAAGGTGGAAAGAGGCAGATGTGAAAAAAAAAAGCAATCTCAATTCTGGCTTTTGAGAAACAAATGTAAGATGATAGAGTGAAAGAGAACACCAGTTTTGAATAGGATGGATAGGAGGCAAAGCATTCTGAGCCTCCCTGAACTCATTGTCCTGAGCCCACTCATAGCTGATCTCCAGCTGCTTTTCAGAGGCTATACGTCACCTGGGAGGAGATTGTGTCTCTTATCTCCCACTGAGCTGCTGGTGGGTTTGAACCACCAGAGGGACACCACCTTTGGATAAGCAGCACAACTCCCTACAGACTGCACCACCAGAGATGAAGTCAGTAGAAAGCAGTTAAATAAGTGCATGTATTTCATAGGTGGCTGACACTTGCAGAGTTCTCCTGTTTCATCTTCATGTAATTGCTGGACCGTAACCCTCCTCTTGTCATGAGGGGTGGATGGAGCATAAACCTAAAATTCTGGATGCTGAATGGCCACAGTGTAGTGAGAGCTCTCATCAGTAATGGGAACTCTCAGCCCTTGTGCATCAGGCCCTCCCCTGGGGAGCTAGCTCTCCTCCTCTGAAACTGGCATTTCCTGAGGTCATCTCAGGGACAGCATTTCAGTTCATTGCAGGATCACCTTTTCTACTCTGGAAAAGGGGATGTCTGTTGACTAGCAGAATCAAAGTCAGATTTTATTTTACACTTAATCATACCTGTTGTCCTGAGAATCATAGGGTGTAAGAGCTGTAAGATCCCATCGATTCTTAGAAATCATGCATGTTGGAAATCCCCAGGGAGCTTTTCCCCAAATCTAACTAAAGGCTTGGGTCTCCTTGAAGAAGGCCAGTCAGGCAAGCTGTGGAGGGTCTAGGTGTTCTGGAGTATCTCAGGTTGATTCTGGTTTCAGTTCTCTGAGCTGATCTGGTCCCATGTTTTCGTACTGTGAACCCTTCTTGGCTCTTGAGTAGATTCCAGAACTTGCCCCATAGAAACCTCAGGTGGAACTGACTGCTGTTGTTCTCATGTAAAGTGGCTCCGGAGTTCCAGCTGCTGACCTTTTGGGGTTAGCAATCTAGCATTTAACCATGACACCACCAAGGCTCCTTTGTTATGTAAGAGAGGAAGAAAATAAGAGCCAGATCCAGGTCCACCAGCCAATTGTGACCATGAGGCAGTAGAAGACTGTTTCTGGGAAAGCAACTTGGCTGTAAGACCAGCTGGCCAACACCTCACAGAGTGAAGTACTTGCCAGGGTCACTGCAAGGACCATCGTGGTAACAGTCTAAGGCCTGGGACAATGTTCATGTCCCCCAGTCCATCTGACACCTAGAATGGACTGCAGAAGTGGGCACGCAGCTGAGGCAGGATGTTGGAATAACTTGAAAGCTGGTCAGAATTTTTGAGATTGACCACTTTGTGAGCTGTCAGTTTTTTTTGGTGGGTTTTTGGTTTTGTTGTTTTTTTGTTTTTAACAGGTTCAGAAAAACTAGGGCTTTAAACAAACTAGAGATTTTAATGAACCAGGCAGGTCTGACATTAAGCAGTAATGAAAGATGCTCGCTTTCCAAAATTTAGCAGCAATGTAATATGCCCAGGCCTTTGGTTAGTCCTTCCTGGATTAAGTCTGCAAACTCAGTTCTTATGAATTTGGAAGCAAGTACATTTACTTCTCAGGTGGGAAATGCACTGAAAATGAACCTTTTCCTGTTCTCCAGTGGGGCGTTCCCGTTCAGTGCTGCCATTAGTTCCTACTCTTTTCGCCTGTGGTCATTTCTAGGGTAATAGGGCTCAAGCTTGGAGAAAGAGGAGCTTGGTTCAGCTCCTCTCATTGTCCTTACTAATTGATATTTAAATGTTAGCATAATGAATAACATGTTCTCACATGCTCTGCACTTAATGAATTAGCAGCTCCTTGCCCACATCCTTTATAGTGACGTTTCTTTTGCTCAGGCTTATCATTGCAGGCCACACAATATTTCAAATATTGACTTTAATTTCAGAATCAGACACCCCCACCCTGCCCTGGAGTATGAATTTTTAAACCAGGATGTAAAGAATGTGAATTTGCATTTGTTTGACAGTGCAATCTTGTAATTAGAGTTTTTCCTCTTGACTAGATACAGTGAAAGGGGCATAATTTAATTTTTATAGACTAGCCAATTTCTGTTCTTAGTAAAATATAGCTCTGTCAGTGAGCAAAATGTTACAGGTTCTGCTAAACCTTATTTAAAAGTTAAATGCAGTATATTGAGAAAAAGTTCATGGTCTGAATCAGTAACCTAATCGATGTCTTCACCCATCCTTTGCAACATGCATTAATCTGTTTGTCTGTTTTGCAATACAAGAGTTACTGATTTACATGCCATGTTGCATTTACATTATGACTGGGTAAGTAATGGCTATTCTCGTTTTGGCTTAGTTAAGGCTTATCAATTTGGGCAGGGTTAGGCCATGCCATGTTGCATTTACATTATGACTGGGTAAGTAATGGCTATTCTCGTTTTGGCTTAGTTAAGGCTTATCAATTTGGGCAGGGTTAGGCCCATGCCTTGGATAATTTAATTTTGATCTTATTTTCTCATGAGCTAAATGAGCAATAGCAAGCAAAGGCTTGATTCCCCCACTGTAACTAGTCATTCAGTACTGGTGGCTTAGTGGTAAGAAGTTATACCATCAATTCTAAGGCACGTGGTTCGAATCTATGAGCTGCTCCATGGGAGAAAGATGGGCAGTGACTCTTCTGTACAATGAATCAGTTCTGACTCCACAGTTCATAACAACAACTCTTAATTTAAAGAAATGTGGTTATTTCTAGATCCATCTACAAATACAGTGTAGTGAGGGATGGGGTAATATCCATACACATACAAGGAAGTCCAAGGAATATCACTGTCACCCAAATATTTGCACCAACTACTAGAGCCAAAGAAGAGGAAATAGATTTCTACCAGCTTTTGTAGTCGGAAATCAATTGAACATACACTTAAGATGCATTAATAATAATAATGGATGACTTGGCTGCAAAAGTTGGGTACAAGGAAGAAGAAGGCTCAGTAGTTGGAAAACATGGACTTGGTGACAGATAAGAAGCTAGAGATAGAATGATAGAATTCTGTACATTCATTGCTAACACTTTATAAGAAACACAAACGCTGGCTATACACATGGATTTCACCTGATGGTATGCAGAGGAATCAGATCTATTACATCTGTGGAAAAGACTACATCTGGAGAAGCTCAATATCAGCTGTGAAAACTAGGCCAGGTGCTGATTGTGGAAATCAAATTCACAAGAACCAAAATTGGACCTTGAGTCTATCCCACTTGAATTTCAAAACCATCTTAGGAACAGGTAAGAGCTAGAGTCAGAAAATCAAAAGGGTTGAACTCACTCGGCATTTCTCAAGCTGAAGGAATTGAAGAACAAATCCAAGCCTCGAGTTGCAATATTAAATGATCCAGTCAGCATTAAAAGAAGATGGAGAGAGTGTATAGAGTCATTGTACCAGAAGGAATTAGCTGACATGAAAGAATTGCATGTACGGTGATGAAACAAATTCAAGCCGCTCTGAAAGAATTGGCAAATAACAAGGAACCAGGAATTGATGACATATTTCAACAAACAGACACTGCCCTGGATGTGCTCACCCAGTTGTGCCAATTAATCTGGAGGACAACCACCTGGCCAGCTGACAGGCAGAGATCTATATTTGTTCCCATCCCAAAGAAAGGTGACCTAACAGAGTGCGGGAATTATTAAATAATATCATTAATATCACATGGAAGCAAGATCCTGCTGAAAATGACCCAAAAATGAATGGACTAGCACATTGAGACCTGCCAGATGTGCAAGCTGGGTTTAGAAGAGGCCATGGTACTAAGGATATTACAGGTGATGTTAGATGGATCTTGGCTGAAAGCAGAGAGCCCCAGAAGAATGTCTGTCTGTGTTTCATGGACTATGTAAAGGCATTTGTGTGGGTCACAACAAACTGTGGCTGACTCTGAGAAGAATGGAAATTCCAGAACATTTGATAGTGCCTATGCAAAACCTATACTTGGACCAGAAAGCAGTTGTTCGAACAGAGTAAGGAAACACTGTATGGTTCAAAATCGGAAGGACGTGTCCTATCTCCATACTTTCTCAATCTATATGCAGAATAGATTATCTGGGAGACTGGGCTCTATGAGAAGGAGTGTGGCATCAGGATTGGAGGAAGACTCATCAACAACTTGTGTTATGCAGATGACACAACCCTGCTTGCTGAAACTGAGGAGGATCTGGAGCACTTGCTGCAGAAGATCAAGGGCTGAGGCCTTCAATATGGATTGAAGCTTAACATCAAGTAAACAAAGATTCTCACCACTGGGCTAATTGGAAGCATTATGATAGATGGTGAGGAGATTGAGATTGTTCACAGCTTTAGTATGCTTGGCTCCACTTCAACACTTATGGTACCAGTAGCCAGGAAATCAAAAGACAAATTGCATTGGGAAAGTCTGCTGTCAGGGACCTCTCCTCAGTGCTGAAGAGCAATGATGTCAGTCATGCGCTGCAGACTAAGGTGCACCTGATCCAGGCCACAGTCTTCACCATTGCTTGCTATGCGTGATAGAGAATTGATGCCTTTGAGCTGTAGTGCTGGTGAAGAGTGTTGACTATGTCATGGATGACAGGAGAACAAACAGGTTTGACCTGGAGAGGGTGAAACCAGGCTGCTCCTTGGAGGCAAGGATTCTGAAGCTTCGTCTGACATACTTTGGACATATTGCAAGAAGGGACCAGACTTTGGAGAGGGACGTCATGCTTGGGAGGGTGGAGGGACAGCATAGGAGAGGAAGACCCTTGATGAGATGGATTGACTCAGTCACTGGGATAATGGAGGTAGGTGTGTCAGAGTCAATAAGGTTGGCACAAGATAGAGCAGGGTTTCAGGGCTATTGTAGATAGGGTCACTGTGAGTTGCAAGTGACTCAATAGCACATAACAACAAAGTTAATTCTGGTGAATGTTTTGTCAATTCAGTGTTCTGTTTCATTTCACCTGTATTTAATATAATAGGCTCTGGTTTGTCCTTGGGTGATCCCTTCATTTGCTATCTGAACGGTAGAGGTTTGGATCTAAGAAAGATCTGGTCTTCTTTTTCCAAAAGGTCCATCATTAGAGCTCCACAGCAGCTGGTATAATTTGTCCTTGGGTGAACTTGGCACGAAGAGGGCAGGTTTTCGAATCCATTTCCCTTCACTGTCCTTGTCTTGGTTATCCAGTTCAGCTACACTGACAATACCACAGGCCGGTGGCTTGAGCAAACAGAAATGTGTGGTGTTTTGTACCCTCGCGTCAAATATCACTCATAGGTACCCTATGAACAGTACATCTGAAGTCTGCCCTACCTTGTGCCATCCTCCCAATCTCTGACACACATCAGCCCATCGCTGTGGTCACTGTGTCTGTCTATCTCATTGAGGGTTTTCTTTTCCTTCACTGATCCTTCACCTTTCTGAGCATGATGACCTTTTCCAAGAAAAAGCCCCTACTAACCACATGCTTAAAGTATGTGAGACGAAGCTTCGCCATCCTTGCTTCCAAGGAGCACTCTGTCTGCACTTTCTCTAAGACATACCTGTTTGTTCTTTTAGCTGTCAGTACCACTCAGTACTCTTCTCCAGCATCACAGCTCAAAGGCATTGAATCTTCTGTTATCCTTATTCATTGTCCAGCTCATAGCACCATAGCGAGTGATTAAGAGGACAACCGGCTAACTCATTCAGGCACACTTCAGAGGTTCCAGGGTGCTAGCTCTAGAAGACTTTCTCACTGTTCCTGGGTTCCCTGTCAGATGTGATGTGACCTCCTGTCCCAGATCTCTACTGCTTTATCTTTCTTATATCCCCAAAAAGATTAACTTAATACACTCATTAAACTAACATTCTCTCATTGGTGTAATTAAAAAGCCCATTCCCAGATGGGATTATGACCACAGAAGTAGGAACTTGAATTTAAAATATTTTACCAGGGGACAGAATTGGATCCTTAGCTGCCCTTCATACATGGCTCTGTATTTAAGATGCACGTGTGCATTCCTGTACACACACAATTATGTGGTCAGTGAAACTGCTGAGAGGTGGAATGCCTCTAAACAGCCCTCTTTTACTGGATCTAGATAGTTTTCTGCCTTTCACTGCATGTAACTCTCATCCAGTTACATTAGTCAGTTCTAATTCAAGGTTGTTTGACTTATAGCGACCCTATGTATAACCCCTCTGAACCCTGCTCTATCCTGAGCCAATCTCATCATCTCCAACACACCTACCACCATTGCTCCAGTCACTGAGTCAATCTGTTTCATCCAGGGTCTTCCTCTGTTCCATTGACCTTCCACACTCTCAAGCATGATGTCCCTCTCCAAGGACTGGTCCCTCCTTGCAACATGCCCAGAGTAAATAAAATTGAGCTTCAGAATCCTTCCCTCCAGGGAGCAGCCTAGTTTCGCCCTCTCTAGGACAAACCTGTTCTCCTAGCAGTCCATTCAATACTCTTCTCCAGAACCACAACTCAAAGGCATCAGTTCTCCTTCTGTCATCCCTGGTCATTGTCCAGCTTTCTGATGCATAGCAAATAATTGTGAAGACCAGGGCCCAGATCAGGTTTACCTCAGTCTCCAGACTAACATCATTGCTCTTCAGTACTCTATAGAGGTCCCTGACAGCAGATTTTCCTAATGCAATTTGTTTTTTTATTTTCTGATTTTGGTACCATGAGTGTTGATTGTGGAGCCAAGCAAACTAAAGCTGTTAACTAAACTAAAACTGTTAATCACATACTCTTCACCATCTATCATGATGCTGCCAATCAGCCTAATAGTGAGAATCTTTGTTTTCTTGACATTGAGCTTCAATCCATATTGAATGAAGGCTACAGTCCTTGACCTCAGGTCCTGCTCAGTTTCAGCAAGCAAGATTGTATCCTCTGCATAACACAGGTTGTTGGTGAGTCTTCCTCCAATCCTGATGCCACACTCCTCTTCATAGAGCCTAGCCTCCCAGATGATCTGTTCTGCATATAGATTGAAAAGGTATGGAAATAGGATGCATCCCTGGTGTATATCATTCCTCGTTTTGAACCATGCATTGTTTTGTTGTGGGTTGGTGTTTTTTTTTCCCCTCTGTTCTGACAACTGCTTCCTGGTCCAAGCATAGGTCTCACATAAGCATCAAGTATTCTGGGATTCCCGTTCTTCTCACAGTCAACCCTAGTTTGACTGGCAAATGCATTTGCAAAGTAAGTTCAACACAGATATAAATTCTTCTGATACTCTCTGCTTTTAGCTCTGGTATCTCTAGTACCACAGACTCTTCTAAACCAAGCTTACACATCTGGCAGTTGTCTGTTGATTTGTCTGGTTCTAGTCATTTTTGGATAATTTTCAGCAAGATCTTGCTTGTATGTGAAATGAATGATACTGTTAACTAATTTCAACACTCTGTTGGGTCACCTTTTTTTAAAATGGGAATGAATAGAGATCTCTTCCAGTCAGTTGGCCAGGTGGTTGTCCTTCAGATTTCTTGGCTCAACTTGGTGACTACATCCAGGGCAGCATCTATTTGTTGAAATATGTCATCTGATATGTAGCCAATTCCCGGGGCCTTTTTTGCCAATTCCTAGCTGACCCCAAATGTGGGTTTTTCAAGGTTGTAAATCTTCACAGAAGGAGACAGCCTCTCTCTCCCTTAGAGCAGCTGATGGTTTTTAACTCTGAGTTTTTCTTTGCTAGGCTGACATCTAACTCACCATGTCATGAGGCCAGGGTGAAGTCTTGCCATTTTCCTGTTGCTCGCATTGTGGTGGTTATGTGATTCTGAATGTGTTCTGACACCTAGCAGCCCTGTGTGGACAAGAGAGCAAAGCACTGCCCAGTGCCATGTCGTCCTCACAGCTGTTGCTATGTTTGAGCCTGTTGATGTAGCCACTGTGTCAGTCAATCTGTCACAGTGAGGGTCGCACTCCCTTTTGCTGACCTTCTCTCTACTTTGCCAAGCTGGCTGTTCCTCTCCAGGGACTGGTTCCTCTTGATACCATGTCCAGAGTCTGTAAGATGAAGTCTAGCACATTCTGGCTTCACTACTTCCAAGACAGATTGGCCCATTCTTCTGGCGATTACATACTCCGTATCCATGGCATACTCAGTATTCTTCACTAGAGCTACAATTAAGATACTTTCATTTTTCTTCTGTGTTCCGTAGTCACTGCTCCTTTTTGTGGGAAATATTTGCATTTTTTTCCTCTGGCAGTTTCACCTTACACAAGTTCTGGCTTTTGAAGGTTTTGTTTTCAGTTTGTGTGTGTGTGTGTAGATAGATACCATTTCTCTCAGAAAAACCTAATTAGGAGGAACAGTTATGCTGTAATTCTTCTGCACCCCACCTGCTCAGTATCTTTCCTCATCCCAGCAGCCTCTCCCCTTCCACAGCCTTCCCTCCCCCCCCCCACACCTGAATCAGTCAAATGGACTATAGAATATGCTTCCAGAATCAAGTGGAAGGTCCTCAAAGTAAGAGGAATGTATTTTACCTCCTGCAAAGGCAACTTCAACAGGTTAAAAAACTTTCAAATAAAAAAAGATCCACGTATCAAGAAAGACCTCCTTCTCTCTCAATACCAGCCCTGCTGAAAAGGTCTCAGTGTCAACCTCAGTAGAGTTATAGACACAGAGTGAGAGGCTGTGCGGTGAATGACAGCAGCTTTGCTGAGAGATCCAGGGAACAGGAAAGAACGCCTTTCCCTTTGGGGCAGGACACTTGGCAGGCACTTCCCTCTCGGTTCTGGAGAACATCCATCACCTTCTCCTGTCAGGCGGACCTGGCTGCGTAGGAAGAGTTGGGAGGGTGAATACCGAATGTCTTCAGTGCCCCGGTTGCTCCAATCAGTGGAGCATTTGTTTATGTTCACTTTCCAGCTGAACAGGCAGCCAGTGCTGACCTCTCATCTCCACGGATGAAACGTTTGAAGATTGATCGCGCTCTGTCCCATAACACTAATTCCTCCTGCTACCACTTCATGAAAGCTTCTATCATTGATGGTTTTCCTAATGAGTTTAAACAGAGGCTTCAAAGCGGAGGCTTTTTTCCCCCCAAGTGAAAATGAAACGAAGTATGAAAACAAAACACACCGATGGTTTTGAACATTGAAAGGGAAATCCGCTCACCTTGTATTGTTCCTAAACCACAAAGATCTGAACCAGCAGCTAGCTTGCTTTCCTTCTTTTCCTCTCTTTCTTAATTCTTTCTTTTCTTCTGGATCATAATACTACTTGCCATTTTTTTTCCTTTTGCAATTCAATGACAAAACCAGATATAATTCATATATCAAGGTGTGCGTCTACCCCCAAGCACACCACCAATCTCAAGTATTTCACTCAAATCTGTGACAATTATGCCTACAAATAATGCAATTCTCATATGTGCCGTTAATTTCCCCCTACATGCTTAGCTCTGGGTTCTGATCATTGTGATTCAGCCATTGCATTCGGAGACCGGAGGTATAGGGTATGTGCTCTTCAAAATTTATTCCTGTCTTCCTGTTTTCTCTCCCACTGCACAGTAAGGCGGGAGATGAACTGAACTAAGTGTTTTCGATAAGGTGAGACCAGAGAGAGAGAGTGTGTGTGTAATAAATTGCCTTTTAAAAGAATGCATTTAAATATAATAACACAGTGAGGGTCCAAGTCATTGGTTTCAAGCGGTTTATGACTTTGCAAATCATGAGAGAGATCCAAGAGGCAAAAGTGATAAAGTGGAGTATTGTTTTAAGGAAGTTGTGATATTTGGTCCAGCGCTTTTCATTTCTCACCAGACATGGACAATAACTTTTTATGTTTTTCTATTTCTCGGACTCTTTCGAGAAAGCGGTGGAATGAACTGGGCCGGCGCCGGAGGCAGGTGGGGCCAGGCGCTGCGCTTCCTGCCGTGGTCTGTGCCTGCTGTATCAGGGTGCATATGACTGTGCAGGGCACTTTATGATGCCTTCCACTGAGGCTGCTTCCAGAGCATCCACGGGAACAAGCATATCAAGTGGTGTAGAGCAGTGGGTTTTATGCACTGTTTTATTACTTATGTGAAAATGAGTAAGCCACTTGGGGCTCCTGTTATATCAGAGAACCTGTTTGGGAGTCACAGGAGCTTGGGTTGACGAGTTTGCACTCAGTAAAGACAGGCTGGCTAGGAATGCAAAGGGCCCTCAGCTTCACAGCCAGCCAGAGGGTCTTCAGAGAATTTCTGGGTGTTCTCAGGAAAGCCAGAGGAGTGGCCCATGGAAGCTTCTTTGAAAGACTCATTCACTTCCTGCTTAACTCATCA
The DNA here is from genome assembly GCF_000299155.1 of Elephantulus edwardii. NCBI lineage: Eukaryota > Metazoa > Chordata > Mammalia > Macroscelidea > Macroscelididae > Elephantulus > Elephantulus edwardii. The sequence continues at coordinate 5,904,708 of NW_006399893.1, read as the reverse complement.
CCGTCTGCTGGAAAGGAAAGAAGACTAAAGTCAGATGCAGACATTTTTTGTGCCAGTAGGTTTCAATTGGGAGACTCAGTTAACCAACGTAAAACCTGGGTCTATGTGTCAAAGCCACCCAGGGGTCCTGCTTGCCTCAGCGCTGTTGGGGAAGAGCTTGTAGCAGTTGACCAGGATCATGTAGGTGATGACACAAGGAAGTATATCCTGGAAGTTTTCTTTTTGTTCTGTCTTCTTAAGCCAGTAGTCTGTCTGGCACTGACTCCTTTCAGTATATCACAGTATATTTTTCTGGTCAAGTTGAGCCACAGCCCCACTCACGAGGACCCATTCATGTCTTTTATTTCCATGCTTCGGCTTTTGAAAGGACACTTGGCCTCTTTTTTCTTTAATTTTGTTGTCTCACTCACACACATACACACACCACTCTTTACATTCCCAATAAATGTTTGCCGAGTGTGTCTACTTAAAGAGGTCAAGGTCCAAGCTAAACTAGGTCTATTTCTCTGCAACTTTTAATATAATCTTAAAATAAGAGAACTCTGGTGGCCTAGAGGTAAAAAACTGCACTGCGATCCCAAAGGCATGAGGTTTGAATCCTCCAGCTGCTCCGTGAAAGCAGGATGGGCATCCCCTGTGGGATTTACCGCCCCTGAAAACCTGCTGGAGGCAGCTATGGGTGAGCTCCAACTCGATGGCCCACCACCACAACCCAAGATGAGGAAACTAACATAGTCTGGAAAATAAAGATGAAGGGAGTTTTAAAGTTAGATTACATTTTAGTTAGATTGGAAAGAACTAGTTCCTGTTAATTTTACAGCCACCAAGTTGATTCTGGTTTATGGTGACCCCGTTTGTGTGAGAGTGGAGCTGTGCACCCCAGTTTCTGAGCTCTGGTGGCCTAGTCTGCAGGGTGTTGCACACCAAAAGTGGTGCCTAAAGAGATTCAAATGCACCAGCCACTTCACAGGAGAAAGATGGGCAGCCTCCCCTTTGAGTTTTACACCTTGGAAATGCAATGGAAGGAAGGTCATTTGTGAGCTTCAGTGGTTTTAATTTTGTTTTGTTTCTGAAGTAGATCACCACACTTCTTTCCCACGGGCCTGAGTGGACTCGAACCCCTAAATTTGTGGTTTATGGCAAAGCAATTAACTGCACCAAGGACTCCTAATGCCTGCTCTCTTTCTCTAACTGCTACTGAGTCAGAACCGACTCATCTACTAGCAGGTGTCCAAGACTGTACACCACACAGGTGGAGATGCCCATCTGTCCTCACAGAGCCAGTGGTGGATTAGAACTTCCAGTGAGAGAGCACCTTTAAGATAGCCATTGCCTCTCCCTGCAGACTGCACCACCATAGCTCTCACCCTGTCCCAGTGTGAGTGGCAACTATTTAAATAACAACTCTGAAGTGAAATACCCCCTCACCCCTCCATTTTTCTAGCTTGACAGCTTGTTTCCAGTCCTGACCTGGTGTTGTTTGACATAGTGTTTTCAGGGGAAATACACACACACACACACACACACACACACACACATACACAGAACAAACAGTGCAGCCAACCTTTGGCTATAAGAGACAGAGCCAGATGGGAAGGGTTAGTGATCGGAACTCTTACACTGAAAGTACCAGCCTTAGTCTCAAACTGCCTGAAGAAGAAGGAAAATCCCTTTGCGCAGTCACATGCCCCCCTCGGATCTCCGCCCCCATCCGTCCTGTCCCGTACAAGCATGCATGTTTAATATCTATTGGACATGTTCTGCTATAGAGAAGCATCTCAGGCATTGTGCAGCAGGGTATGCTTCTGAACCATTTCGTTTACACAAATTGAACCTTACAGAAAAGCAAAGAAAAGGAGCATACTGGTTTGTTCTCCTGCCTAGCACATAGGCTGTTTCTTCACCTCTTCACTGTTCTTGCACCTCTTCTTTCACGTCACCCTTTCGTGTCACTGTCATACACCCACATGCCATTATCCCCTTGAAGCCCACACTGCTCTGGTTGCAGCGGCTCCCAGGTGGCGAGATGCATGTTTGTTTGTTCAGCTCATCAGTCTACGGGTATCCTTTTATGAGAGAATGAACCTGCCTGTGGCTGCTGTATTCTTTTATAGTGTTGCTTGTACCCTAGACTTCAAGTCCTAAATAGGCGTAAAGAATCAGTTTGATTTCTGCTATAAGTAGTGGAGACAGTTGTTGTTTATTTAACAAAGTGCTATAGAAATGGGTAGTCCAGGTGCTTGTCTTAGTTACCTGGTAATTGTTCTTGCTGTGTACCCTTGAAACCGGCCCTAGCTGACCCTCCAGCAGGTTTTTAGAGGCAGTTAATTGCATGAGAGAAGATTGCCCTTCCTCCCGCAGAGCGGCTGGTGGTGTCAAACCGAGTGCCTTCAGAATTGTGGTGTGGCTTCTTGCCACTAAGCCACCAGAGCTCCCTTGACCAGTAACTAAATAACATAATAATATGACCAAATGCCACAAGTGTGAATATATCTAGCCTCACAGTATGTGAGGCTAGAAGTCTAGATTTTGGGTGTGGCTCTGGGGAGAAGTTCTTTTGTCTCTTTAAGTTTCGAGTAGCTACTGGCAATGTTCTGTGTTTGAAGGCCCTTGGATGCGTGCATGCATTTGTGTGTGTTTTCCCCTACCCCCCACCTGCCTGCTTTCCTGTGGTGTCTTCTCTTACCCTGTGTAGGTTCTTTGGAAGTGATTGTGTTTAGGACCCACCCAACCTGCCCTTCTCTGGTAAGGGAGTCCCTGGGAGGCATGAGTATTTTGTGTTCCTTTATGGATTTTTTATGGCTCTATTTTTATGCAGATAATATGAGCATCCTGTGTATTGTTTGACAATCTCATCTTCTCCTTGCTAGGAATTTTCCTAAGCATGCTTTCTTGTTTTTTAATAGCAATATGAAAAGTTAGGATAATGTGATTATGAAAATATCTGGGAAGTGACAGAAAAGGAACACATGAGTCATTTGCACAAAAGATTAAGATGTTGGTGGATCAACTTTCACTCGTAGTGCTGCTAAAGAAAGGCCTGGCACTCACTTCTGTAAAGAGCTGTGACTAAGCTCGAACTCCTTGTTGTTGAATCCACATGGACTCATGGCTGACCCTTGAGTAGGTTCCTGTAAACCCCAAGGGAGGACATTGCTCATCTTTCCCACCACCAGAGAGGCATGGCCTTAGGGTTAGCAGTGCAACCTCCTAGGAACCTACTACATGAAACTACAAAGACCCCCAAACTGGATGAGTCTCAGTTCTACCCTATAGATATGCAGGCATATCTATATGCATAAATAGGATATATACATAAATAGGCATATGCATAAATAGGAATTGACTCAAAGCAATACATTCTTCCACCACCACCCCCTACCAAACTGTCATATGACATCATTAACTCAGAAACACAACTCATTACCATTGCTTCGGAACCAATTCATAGCAGACCTTCCAGTGAATTACCAGAGGCTGTCAATTGCACAGGAGGAGATTTCCCATCTTTCTCTTGAGGAACCCCTGGTGGGTTAGAACTGCCAGGGAGACGCCAGCCACCTTTGGGTTAGCACGCAGCACCCTCAAAACTAGGTCACCAGAGCTCCTTGTTCTGATACCATTAGAATTGGGCGCGGGGAGAGCAGCTTCTGTTTCCAAAAAGGATTATGTCCACAGGAGCAGGGACCAAGACTTCAAAACACATTTGGAGAGGATGCAGTTCAGCCCATAGCAAGATTGCTCCCACAGCTCAGAGAAGGCATCAAAGGCCCAGGCTCGCTCTCTCTTCTTGTTCCAGTTCCTAGGCATGTTAGCTTTTTGTCCTTGAACTAGCTGCCACTTGGTCATGATTGGCGTTTGTCTTCTTGTTTAAGTGACAGGATAGCACCCAGGCACTTTCCTTGTATATTTATCCTTTTCAAAAGACAACAAAAACTTTCCCAAAGCTATCCCGCTTCCCCCCCAAGAGAATTTATTTGGCTTACCTCTCAATGATCAGGGCATGGTTTCATGGCCATTATTGTCTGTAGGAGAAATGAAAGTATAATAAAGACAAACAGGATTAAGGTGACTTAATTACGCATTCTCAAAGAAGAGAGCAGGGTATGGTGATTGGGTGGTCAGCTGTCAGTGTCCACCAGATTGCTTATTGAAAAATCCACACTCAAGATGAGACAAATTCCAGCACAATGTCTACTGGTGTCCTGGGAGAAAGGGCAAAGATCAGTCGATCTACTGAACATTTTTTTATGTTATTTACTGCCTTTATGCTATTGTTGCCGCCATCAAGTCAGCTCTGCCCCACACACTACAGAAGAATGTTGCTTAGTCCACCTGCATAGTCTTCACAATCACTGGCACGCTTGAGCCAATCTTCTAGCCACTGTGTGCCTCCCAATATAGAAAGCACATCGTATCAAACAATACCGTACTCAGTTGTCATTTATAGAGATTTTACTGCTCATATGCAGAAGTAGATTGTCAAGTGTTTCATCTTAGTCTGTGTTTGTTTGGAAACTCCTGAAATATGTCTGTCCGGGGTGATCCCGCTAGTATTGGAAATACTGGTGGCACAGTTTCCAGTGCCACAGCAACATGCCAGCTAACATAGTAAAACAGAGTGCAAGGCAGTGGCCTCTTCCCTCAGCAGGCCTAAATGGAATATAAATACACAGTCCTGGGGGAGAGGGGCTGTACAACAAGAAAGAACTTTTTTCCCAAAGAAAAAAGCGGACTCTGGGGGATGAGGGGAGATGGGGAAGAATATGTGCAACAATGACTGAATGAATGGAAATCCAAGTTCTTTATAAACTTTCATTAAAATCTCAATTAAAAAAAAATCACACAGTCCAGGGACTGTATCTTGGTGCATTGTCACGTTTGGGGAAGAGAAACACACTTGCCTGTAAACACCTGTTTTGGAGTTTAGCACAAGATATGTAAGTCATTTCAGATTTCTGGTTCAGTGAATGCTGACATGTGAGAGCACATTGTAGTGTTAGCTGGTCTTCTGCCGAGGAGAGTGACATTTGTGTGGTGATAAATACCAAGATCCTTTGGGTTATAGGCTTAGGTGTTCTTGACTCATCTCATCTGAAGCCATTTTGCCACCAAGGGCTCTGTTCTTCCTATGTTTCAGTGAATTTTGTATGCAGGGCACTGATTAGGAATCTTTCAGCCCCACTATGTTAATCTTACCATTTCAGAATAAGAATAGGGAAGACATCAAGGTTAAAAATGCAGGAGTGCAGTTTCATAAGTCATTGAAGGGCACTGTTAATACTGAGATAATAAGTCATAAATATCTGTTTCCTCGATCCCCTATGGCAAACTAGAGAACACAGACACCAGCCGAGAGAGACACACGTGACTGCACGGAGCTCTTCCCAGCTCCAGATGAGTGGAGGACTCCAACTCTAATGTGAGACTGAAGTAAAGTTAACAGTTGGTATCATGCATTAGAGGTTGCTTGTTTGCTTGCTAATTACAGCAAGTTGGCATCAGTGGTTAACAGCCTTGAAAATTAAACTCAACAACAAAATTTCAAAAAGGGCAATCAAAGGCTTCTGAATAATGAAGTTAACATAGCCCTGTTACCAGGAAAAAGAATGTTCTTGTGTCTGGTTTTGAGTTGGTAGCTGTTGTTTTAACAACAGGTTGCTGTTTTCACCCTTCAGGGACATTGCAGCTTCCTAGCCGAATTGCAGACTTGTTGCTACTGTTGGATAGGTTCCATCTGGAATCCCAGATTAGAATGGTGCCCTGTCAGGGGTACTTGCTGGAATCTCTATGGCCAGCCTTTTCTTCTGCAGCACTCTAGCGTTCCTTTCAATTTCCAGTTCTACCAGGGAGGACAGAGGATTCAAGGTCTTCATGGCTGCACAGTGCAGAACTCGGCAGCTTCCTTTCTTAGCTCTTCCAGGACGGATTAGTAGCATTCTTGCTCTGTCGCTTCAGCCACCAGCAGCTTAAGTAGAAGGAGCAACTTTTGTCTTTAAGGGGCTCGTGTTCATGGCAAAAGGAAAGTACTCAAGATCCTGAGCACAGAATTGTCCCGAAAAGGTCTATGTTTCCAGATCTTCTCTGTGTATGATTGATGAGCAGTCATGGTGGTAAGCCCCTCATGGTGGTAAGGAAACGCCAGTCTTCCACAGGACACTCCCGTTAGAATGCAGACACTGCCTTGATGCCTTATGTGGTGCTGTTTAAAAGGGGGGAAAATACTTGGGAACAAATCGAAGATCTTTTTCTTAGCATTTCTTTCAAAGCTCCGTGAAAATGCATGTAGTTCATCCCAATTACCCATTTCCAAGCATTTTTCTTTGAGTAGCTGTTCTTAGTCCAGCATGGAATATTTATTGTGCTGTGATTGTAACTATGGAGCAGTAAATGCTGGGTATTTTGTGAGAAGAGGAAGATTAGTTTCACTCCCAGGTGAGCATTCACACAAGTAGCAGTTACCATAGGAGTTCGACTTTGAAACAGAATTGCATAACATGAAGTAAAGCGTAATGGACTATTAAAAGGCTCTGCTTAGAAATTTTTGTCTTTGTACCAGCACAGGGAGCAGAGGCAAAGGAAATGATTGGAAAAGATAAATGCAACATAGTCCATAAAGAGGAAAGAAAGCACACTTTATGCCTGTATTGTAACTGAACTCTTAAGCAGTAACTAGGGTGAGAAAATGAATAATTGATTTTAGAATCATACATTGGGCAAGTCTGCTGTCAGGGACCTTTCCAAAATACTGAAGAGCAATGATGTCAGTTTGAAGACTAAGGTGTGCCTTATTCAGCCCACGGTCTTCTCAACTGCTATACATCAGAGAGCTGGACAGTGAGGAAGGATGACAAAAGACGAATTCATGCCTTTGAGCTGTAGGGTTGGAGAAGAGCACTAAATGTCCTATTGACTGCCAAAAGAACAATGAGGTATGTCCTGGAAAGGATGTAGCCAGAATGTTCCTTGGATGCAAGGGTAACGATGCTAGGTAACAATAAAATAACGAGGCTGTTCTTTGGAAGGGAATGCCATGCTTAGAAAGATGAAGTGTCACTGAGGGAGAGGAAAATGGCAATGAGATGGATTATCACTGTGACTTCAGCAGTGGGCTCTCATGTGTCAGAGATGATGAGGATGGCACAGTCTAGGGCACTGTTCAGGAGGGCTGTTTATTGTACTTGACTTGATGACACCTTACAACAACAGTAGCAGCAGTAGGTTGGAAAATAACTGTACCCCCAAAGTTCCTGGGGTGGCACATAGTTTTCTGAACAACTAGGGATTATTCGCCATCCTTTCACTGCCCTATCACAGCTTAGGGATTCTACACACACCCAGCAAAAACTGTGATAGGTGGCTGTTTGGTGTAGTTCAGCCTGCAATATGCTGCTTCAGAACACCCTTGAGAATCGCTTTTATGGGATAAAATTCCAGGACATTATGCAGACGGTGTCAGTGGAACTGGTTAGAATCTAGAGGAAGCCTAGTAGTTGCCAGTCCTCTGAAAACCCTATCTGTCTTACTTAGTCCTGAGATAATAGAGAAAAGGAACAAGGCAAATGAGGACAGAAATATCACCAGCCATTGTTACTGAAAAAGACTAACCTGCAGGGAACAGCTATGGGATATGATTCACATGGATCCTAAATAGGCTTAGAATTCTAAAGTCAAGTATCTATATAAATTATTGTTTATTAGGTGCCATCAAGTCAGCAATGACCCATAGTGAACCTGTGCACAGCAGGTGTGTACTCTGGGCCAGCCTCCCTCATCAGCTCATATTTGTGAACCCACTGTTTCAGTCACTGTACCCGTACATCTTGTTGAGTCTCATCCTCTCTTTTGCTGACTCTCTACCAAATATGATGTCTTTTTCCTAGGACTGGCCTCTCTTAACAGTATGCCCAAAGTATGTGAAACAAAGTTTCACCATCCTGGCTTCTAAAAAGCACCCTGGTTGCACTTTCTCCAAGACAAATTTGTGTGGTCTTTTGTCAGACCCTGGAATATTCAGTACTCTTCTCCAACACCACAGCTCAAAGGCATCAATTCTTTTGTCATCCTTAATCATCATTCAACTTTCAGATACATAAAAAGTAATTGAAAATACCATAGATTGGATCAGGCACGTCTCAGTCTTTCAACTGACATCATTGTACCTTAGAACTTTGGAGAGATCCTTCACAACACTTTCCCACTTTCCCAGATACATGTTTTGATTTCTTGACTGCTGGTATCAAAGATGTTGATTGTGGATCCAAGTAAGATGAAATTGTGGACAATGTCTGTCCTTTCTAAATCTATCATGATGTTTTGTAATGGCCCAATATTATAGAGAGTAAGATATAATCAGATTAGATAGATAGATGATAGATAGATAGATGTAGATAGTTATTATTATTTACCAGTCAAAACTGACTCATAGCTGGCCCTCCAATGTGTTTTCAGAGGCTGTAAATCACGTGAGAGGAGATTGTCCATCTCTCTCCTGCAGAAGCTGCTGGTGGAATTGAACTGAGTGGTTTAGCAGTGCAACTCCTTGCCACTAAGCCACCAGAGCTCCCTCTGTGTATATGGAGAGAGGGATACAGAGATTAAGATTCACTGAGATTTGTGCCAAGTGATTATAGCTGGTGGCAAGTTCAGAATCCATTGATCAAGTGAAGAGAGAGTGTTCTGCCATCATACCTATTTATGGTCTAGAGGCAGAACACAGGAGAAGAAAACACCATTGTCAGCTGATTGATTACATTATATTGTGAAAGGTAATTACATTAATTATAATATGAGCAACTAGACTACTGTTTGGCCAAACTACTGGGATCCATAGCCTATGTAACCAAAAAGAAAAAAAGTAAAAAAAAAAGACATATCAGTTTTTAAGTTAACATCTTGAACTTAGCTCCTTTGCCCGGTCATAGATAAGGCCAGATAGGGAAAACATCTTTCTTTGAAGGACAAAGGAGAATACTTATTTGCTATAAGCTACTCATTTCTAAGAAGGTAAAAGGGAGAAGATGAGCTGAATGTGCCCGGTTTGTTGTTCTCAAGTCTGCAAGCCTGACACGTCACTCTTCATCCCCGGGGAGAAGAAGTCAGGAAGATAAACTATAAGGGCTGCACTAATTCAGGTCCCTCTGTATGGAAGGAAACACTGGAACTTCGGAAAAAGCATTCTCCTCAAGTCTGAGCATGAGGCTCAAATCTGCGCTATATATGTGTGTGTATATATAATGAATATTTAGGTCTGTGCCATGTAAGGATAGACATGCACTCTCACTATCTCACTATATTGGTCATCAGTATGTGCTGTGACCTAACATATTTCTTTGAAAACATTTTTTTTTATGATAGCACAGAAAGATTATAGAAACTTATCCCTTAACTGTGCTGGTCCTACTTTTTACCCATTTGCAGTCATTTTAGACTTAATGAAAAGTGGCGAAAATATTAAGAAACTCCATATAGAGTGAATGCTTGAGCCACATGAGTTTGAACTGTGCCAGTCCACACACAAGCGAATTTGTTTCTCATGAGATCACCTCCTGCTTCTGAAAACCCGCTGGGGAGGAGAGTCAGCTGTGGGTCAGTTGTGGCTCGCTGGTGTATGACAGCAACAATTTTCTGATGATCCTAAAGTGTTGAGTATCTGCTTAAATTGTCATGTAGCATTAATCACCCACATACGAGCAGCTCACCTCTCCTGTCGAAAGTTACACATGGGTTTTTGAATGTTGGGGTAGGAGTCGGGTATCCTAACTGTTCAATGATAAACTGCTTCTTCACCTAGCGTCATTTAATGTTAACAGTTTACATTGCCAAGGTGCTGTGATCAAAACCAAGACATTTACATTGGCACAATACTGCTAAATAGACCATCATCTGTTTTTGAATTTCATCTCTTTTCCCTTATCCATGCACATGATCAACCTTGTCCATGAGCCAAGTGAAAGTCTCACTGTGTGTAGTCATCTCAGGTGTCCTTTGTCTCCTCCAAACTCTAAGGGCTCCTCAGACTTTCCTTATCTTTCTGATCCAAGCCCTTTTGAAGAGTGCTCATTAGTTTTGCTTTGTTTTGCTCTTATACAGGTTTTGTCAATTTAAGTTGGTCTGCTTTTAGGTCTTTTTAAAAAAGATCAGATTGAGTTAAGGCATCTTGTTTTTACAAAAGTGACTTTCCCTACTTAGAGGGTATATTATATTAATATGTTGTCCTTGTTAGGTGTCACTGCTCAAGAATGACTTGCAGTGACCCTGTGGAAAACAGATCTCATAGCTGACGCTCATTGGGTTTTCAGAGATTATAAATTTTATGGAAGGGGATTGTGCATCTTTCTCTTTCGGAACCACTGATGAATTTGAACCCTCTCACCTGCCTGTGGATTAACAGTCCCTATGGACTATGCACTAGAACTCTACTTGTCCAATATATGAATCTCCAAGCTAATCTTCTGTTATTTAAGTTGTCCTTTCACTTTGTTGATAAAGTCTCTTGATGCACAAATTCTTTCATTTTGATCAGATTGAATTTATCTGTCTTTCTTGATCTAGGTCTGTCTTTGTAGGCTAAATCCATTGTCAAAAACCATTATCTGAAGTATTACCTCTGTGTTGTCTAAGAATTTTAGGATTTTACTCCTACATTTAGGCACTTGATACTTTTTTAATTCATCTTTGTGTGTATAGTATGAGTTCATCTTCATTCTTTTGAATGCAGAAATTTTGTTATCTCAACACTATTACCCATTTAGTTATTTTACCAAGTTCTTGTTTGCCCTTGTTGAAAATCTTCTGTAGATGTATGGGTTTATTTGTATGGGACTCTCCATTCTATTCCATTGGACTGTATATCTACAATTATACCAGTACTGCATTGTTTGACCATTGTAGCTTTTTATTATATTTTGAAATCAGCAAGTGTTAGGTCTCCTATTTGGATCTTCCCTTTAAGACTTTGTGGCCACTTGACTGCACATAAATTTGAGGATTGGTTTATCTGTTTCTGAAAAGAAAGCTGTTTTATTTGGATGGAGATTATCTACAGATAACTTTAAGTAATGACAAAATCTTAATATTAGTTCATCTATCCTTTGGACATGCAGTGCTCTTCCATTTATTTAGATCTTCTTTATTTCAATCATTTCTTACAGTTTCTGTATAAAAGTGTTTTACTTTATTTTTTATAGTTTTCACTATACAAGGATTCATTTTATTTTTTTAGATGTTACTATAAAATACTGGCTGCCTTTATTTCCTTTTCATATTGTTCATTGCTGATGTGTGAAACTATCATTGATTTTTGTTTGTTGACCTTTGCAACCTATTATAGCTGAATTAATTTATTTGCTCTAGTAGATTTCTGTGGATTCTATGCCATTTCTCTATATAGGAACATGCCATCTTTTAAAAGGAAGAGTTTTCCTTCCTCCCATTTTTATACCTGTTGTTTCGTGTTGACTAATTGCTCTGGCGAGGATTGCCTCTAGAATAATGAATAGCAGTGGTAAGAGCTGAAACAGCCTTCAATCTTCTTCCATTAAGTATAATATTAGCTGTGGGGTTTTCTACAAATGCTGTCATACTGAGGAATTTATCTTTTGTTCCTAGCTAGTTGAGTGTATTTATTTATGAAAAGGGTGTCAGATGACTTGTCTGCATAAATTAGCAAACTCATTTCTTTTCCTTTGTTTTATTAATTATGTGGTATAATCACTTAACTAATTTTGTAAACTTTAACAACCCTTGCATTCCTGGTGGCCTAGTGGTAAGACGCTACACTGCCATCCCAAAAGCACATGGTTTGAATCCACCAGCTTTTCCCTAGGAGAAGAATAAGCAGTCTCCTCCTGTGTGTTTATTGCCTCTAATAACCAACTGGTAGGTCAGCTGAAAATTGGTTTTGACTCAATGGCAAACAACAACAACAATCTCTTTGATATGCTTTTGAGTGGCATTTGGTTGATTTTTCTAAGTATATGCATAAGGGCTATTTGTCTGTTTTTTTTCATGGAGTCTTTGGTTTTAGAGTAACAGAATAAGTTAGGAAGTGCTCCTTCCTATTTTTTCTTTTAAATTTAAGATTAGATTCATTACTATAAATGATGATTAGAATTCTACCACGAAGCCATATAGTTTAGGATGTTTCTTTTTTTGAGAGGTTTTTGATTCCTGGCGTGATCATTCTTCACTTATTATGTGTCTATTCAGTATTTTATTTCTTTTTGAGAGGGTTTTTGTGAACTAAGCTCATAGGGAATTGCACTCAAACTTGAGGGTCGCACCTTTCGTGCAGTTCCAATCCACAAGTCACTCCTTAGGAGAAAGACGGGCAGATGTGTTGGGAATTTACCATGTCCTCTAAGTTTTCTAATTTGTACTCATAAAATTGTTCATGTTGTTGTTGTTGTTAGGTGCCATCGAGTCATGGGCGACTTATAGCAACCCTGTGAACAAAAGTCCTCAACACTTGCATGACTTTCATCCTTTCTCCAGGTCCGTAGGGTTTCTGGAGGCAAGCTATTTAAAGACGTGGATGCCACACCTGCTTCCAAGCTTGTTTTAATCAGGGAGTGCCATCAAACACTGTCTACCATGGGTAATAGCCATTATCACATTTGACACATCAGTGTCACAGTGTTCAGCTTCACAGCAACCACGAGTTATCTCTGTACGGCAAGTGGACACACCAGCGCTATACGACCTAAAAGAATATTTGAACAAAAACAATGAAAAACAGGCCTGAGGACCACAGATTAGAAGTCACCCATCTTTGGCTTGGTAGCATCACTTTCTGTCCACTAGGCCATCTAATCTCTCTCTATGTTGGTGTTCTTTTTGTTAAGAGTCGTAGGTGACTCATAGCGACCCTTATGAACGAAAGTCCTCAAAACTTGTGTGACTTTCATCCTCTCTCCAGGTTCATAGGGTTTCATGAGGCAAGCTATTTACAGAAATGGATGCCACTCCTGCTTCTAAGCTTGTTTTAATCAGGGAGCTCCACCAAACACTGTCCACCATGGGTAACCATTATCACATTTGACACATTAGTGTCACAGTGTTCAGCTTCACAACAACCACAAGTTACCTCTGTAAGGCAATGGCTTTACAAAAAAAAATTAAATTGGTAAGGTTTAGAAGTCTTAAGGAAACCAAGTTGGATTTGGTTCTATTAGAAAAAAAAAAGTTTTATTATTATTTGAGCCCAAGTTTACAGAGCAAATTGGTTTCTGATTCAACAGTTTATACATATTTTGTTTCGTGACACCGATTGCAGTCTCCACAGTGTAATAGAATTCTCCTCACTTCTCTTGTTTCCATTTGTCCTCCTTTCCTGTCTCTTCCTGCCTGCCAAGCTTTATCCCTGGCCAAATGCTGCCCTTTAGATTGTTGATTGTTCCAAAGAGTGCATTCCTACCGGTGTTATTGATCACCTCTAAGGCTTGTCTGTCTTTAGCTGAAAATTGAGTCACAGAAGTTATTTCAGTTCTAGATTTGAAGGTGTTAAGGGCTATAGCATTGGTAGTTCCACTAGTCTCCATCAGACCAATAAGCCTGATATTTTATTTGATTTTGAGTTTTGGCCCACATTTTTCTCCCACTCTGTCAAGGACCTTTTATTGCAATCTCTTTCAGAGGACTCAACACTGGTAGCAAGGCCATATCTATTTCGTCTGTTGTGAAGATTGTGGCGACTGAAGTGTGTGTTCCACTTGTTATTTAAGATAATGTTACTGGTGTTAGGTATAGTCGAATCCAACTACAACTCAGTGCTAACCCCATGTCCAGCAGATGGAAACCTTGCTGCATCTGATGTTATCTTCGCAATCTCTGTCCATGACATTGAGGGTCTTTTCCTTCTTCACCAACATTGTATGTTTCTAAGCATGATTTATTTTTCCAAGGACTGGTGCTTTAGGACAACATGCCTAAAGTATGTGAGATGAAGTTTTCCTTTCCTTCACCTAAAGGAACACCTTATTTACACCTCTACCAAATGTGTTCTTTTTTTCAGGCTGCAGTATATTCAATGCTCTTCCCCAAAACCATAGATCAAAGGCATCAATTCTTTTTTTGTTCTTCCATATTCATTGTCCAGTTTTCAGATGCATATGAAGCAATTGTACTTCAGGATAGAACTTGCAATTGACTCTTTGATGATGAGCACACCACCATTTTTCCTCTGTTTTTTCATTCCCTGAATAGTATGTCATGTGATTATCTGATTCATAGTGGCCAGAGCTAGTCCATTTCATTTCACTAATGCCAAGAATGTCAATATTCAAGCTTTCCATTTAGTTTTCCACAACTTCTAGTTTTCCAAAATTCATACTTCGTACAATCCATGTTCGAATTATTAAAAGATAGTTGCTACTACTTTTCTTTTATTTTTATTGACTTCCAATCTAGCCTCAACCTCTAATACTATAACTACCTGTGTTTTTCTACTATTCATAAGTTTTTTCAGAGGCCTGCTGTATAAGAAGTAGATGGTCAATCCTCCTTCCTAGTTGGCCTTAATCTGGAAGCTCTACTAAAATCTGTCCAACATGGGCATCCTGTGGCATTTGACCTACTCATGACAAAGTTTTGAAGCATCATAGCAACCCATAAGTTAACTCAGTATAGCAAACTGACAGACAAGAGCTGTACTAATTTGAAGAATATTTTCCCCCAATACAACAAACTGACCATTTAGTGTTATATCTCTAATGGCAAATCAGACATAAAAATGTCATGTTACCAAATCTAGATTAAGCCTCAGTAGATGTGGCAGGATGTATTCCTGGGAGGGCGTTGAAGTGTTCTGGCTAAGACTCATCGCAGGCACTCTGGGGTAACAACCCACATGTGGATATTAAGGTCACATGGAAGTTTCAGTTGAAAAGATGTCAGAAGAGATTCTGAAAAATTGCACTAGAGCATCAAGGAGCCAAAACAAAGGGAAAGAAAGCTGATGTAAAAGAGATGAATGGAAGATTTCAAAGGGCAGCTAGAGAAGACAAAGCAAAGCATAGTAATGGAATGTGCAGAGAGCTGTAATTGGAGAATAATAAGGGAAGAACTCCCTCTACATTTCTCAAGCTGGGAGAACTGATAAACAAATTTAAGCCTCAAGTCACAATATCGAAATAAGCTATGGGCAATATAGAATGATCCAGGAAACATCAAAAGAAGATGGAGGGAATATACGGAGTCCCTGTACTAAAAATAATTGGCACAAAAAAATTTCAGGAAGTATCATATGAGCAGGAGCCAATGGTAATGAAGGAAGAAGCTGAAGCTACACTGCAGGGTTCTTGATTCTATTCTATTGATTTATGTGTCTGTTATTATATTATGCCAGTACCATGCTGTTTTGGTTATTACAGCTGTGTTGTAGGTTTTGAGATCAGGGAGTGCTATGCTTCACATTTCTTCTTTTTTTCTTTCGAATTTTATTTTATATTGGTTTTCTTACAAAGTTCATAAGCATTGTGTATCACACTATCCTTCATTCACATTGTGTTTCATATAATAATTCTCAAGCGTTAAGTTTTATAAAATTAACTACCATTGGGCTATGTCCATCATGCCCAGTCTTTTCAGTTCCCTGCTGAATCTTTTCCATTTCCTTTACTTCCTCTCTCCACCCACCAAATTGTGCAACCCTGTGATTTTGCCTCTACCCATCCTCACTCCTCTACTCCAACTCCTTTCCACTCTTGCATCTCCATGCATGTTTTTACTAGTTGTCCTTCTATTTTTACAATAATGGTCTTATGCAATATTTGTCCTTATGAGACTGAGTTAATTCACTCAGCATAATGCACTCCAGTCTCTCCAAAGTTATGTAGTATTTTTTAAAATTGTTGCTCCTGAATGCTGTATTGTTGTTGTAGTTGTGTACCATCAAATTGGAACCGACTCATAGCTGACCTTGTAGCGGGTTTCAGAGGCCGTTAAGTGCACTGGAGGAGATTGCTCATCCTTCTCCTTTAGAGCACCTGTGTATTTTTGTGTATGGTGCTCAAACACCTTTGGGTTTGCATTGAAGCTTCTTGCCACTAGAGCTCCCTGAGTGCTTCATGGTATTCCATTCTGTGAATGCATCACCGTTTCTTAATCTTTTTAGCTGTGGTTGGGTATTGCTGCTGTGAACATTTGGTGTACAAATCCCTGTTTGTGTCTCAGTTCTAATTTCCTTGGGATATATTCCTAGTAGTAGAATAGCTAGGTCATATGGAGTTTATTATTTATTTATTTATTTATTTAATATGGAGTTTTTATGTTGAACTTTTTGAGGAAACACCAAACTGCCTTCCAGAGTGTTTGTACCATTTTATAATCCCGCTAACAATGTCATTTGGCCATTTTGTAACTGAGTTATTAGTCTTTGTCTTCAGGAGGTCCTGAAGGATTCTATAAATGTTTATTATGAGACCTTTGTTTTGAGATGCTATTGCCAAATGTTTTGTGGTTTCCCCCCACCACCACCCAGGTAGTAGGTTTTCTTTTCAGCCTATTGGAAATATTTTTTGATGAACACAGAAATTTAATCTTTAGAATATGCCATTCATCAATTTTATCATTTCCAGATTATGCATTTCTGGCTGTATTTGTCAGCTTCTGTATACCATAGAGTAGGCCTTTTAAGCTTGGTCCCAGTTTTTCTCTTATGAACTTTATTGTTTGAATTTTATTACCAGGTCTCTGATCCACTTTGAATTTTGTGTATGGTGTGAGATGTGGATCCTGTTTCAGCTTTCTGCAGGTGACAGTCCAGTTTTGCTAGCATCATTTGTTGAAGAGGTTGTCATTACTCCATTTAATAGGTTTTATTTTCTTGTCAAATACAGTTGACCATAGCTAGATGGGCTCATTTCTAGGTTGTCAATTCTGTTCCATTGTACCAGGAACATGCTGTTTTGGTTACCGTCTCTGTGTAGTAGGTTTTGAGGTCAGGGAGTGCTATGCGCACCACTTCATTTTTGTTTTTCAGAAGTGCTTTGCTTATTTGAGATCTCTTTCCTCTCCAAATCAACTTGACAATTTCCCTTTTGATCTCCTTGAAAAATGAGTTTGGTATCTGTATTGGGATTGTACTGAACATGTAGATTACTTTTGATAAGATTGTCATTTCCACAATATAAAAAATACTGTATTTAAATATTTAAAATATAAAAAAATCTTTCTGTTCATTAATAGGGGACATTTTCCCATTAATTTTGCTCTGGTTAGTACTTCTCATAGAAATGTTTTGTAGTTTTCATTATATTGATCATTTCTGTCTCTAGTTAGCTTCTTTCCTAAGTATCTCAATTTGTGTTATTGCTTTCTTGGTTTCCTTCTCAGAGTTCTCTTTGTTACTATAGAGGAATCCTATTTACCTTTGGATATTAATCTTGTATACTACCACCCTACTAAATTGGTCCACTAGTACTAACAATTTTTGGTTTTTTTAGTTCTTGGGGTTTTCTGTGTACACTATCATTTTGTCTGCATTTTTATTTCCTCCCCTTGTTGTTTTGCCCTAACAAGTACTTCCAATACAATATTGAATAAAAGTTGTGACAGTGGGCATCCTTGTCTGGTCCCTGTTCTCCCACTTTATTCTTGTTTTTCAGAAGTCCTTTGCTTATTCAAGATCTCGTTCCTTTCCAAATAAACTTGACAATTGCCTTTTCTTTCTCTTTGAAAACTGAATTTTGTATCTTATATTGGGATTGCATTAAACACACACACACACACACATACATATATTGGTAGGATGGTCATTTTCACTATATTGAGTCTTCCTATCTATGAACAGGAGACATTTTTCCATTTATTTTGATTTCTTACTGTTTCTCAGAGTATGAAAGGGTCATTTGAGTCTCTAGTTAAGTTTACTCTCAAGTATCTCAAATGTAGCTGACTGTTGTAAATGATATTGCTTTCTTAATTTCCTTTTCTGTATTTCCTTTGTTACTGATTTTTTTATATTGATCTTGTATCCTGACACTTTATGAATTGGTCTACTGTCACTAATATCACACGCAAACAAGCACTTGCTAAAGATTGTAAAAAAACAATTGGAACAGTACATCAGCAGAAAATTTCCAGATGTGTAAGCTGGGTTTAGAAGAGGCCATGGTCCTAGAGACATCATTGTTGGTATTGATTGCCTTCAAATTGAGCATGACTAATAGTGACCCTATGAACAAAAGGTCTGAAGACCCTCTACAACTATCAACATTTATCAAAGTTCATAGAGTTTCTGGAGGCATGTTGTTTAGAAAGTGGATGGAACTCCTCCATTAAATGGATCATGGCTGAAAGCAGAGCATACCTGAGGAGTGTCTTTTTGTATTTCATTGACTCTTCAAAGGCATTTGACTATGTGGATCATAACAAATTGTAGTTAACCTTCAAAAGAATGTGGATCCAGAACACTTAATTTTACTCATGTGAAACTTATATTTGGACCAGGAAGCAGTATTCAGAACAGAGCAGGGAAACATGGCATGGTTCAGGAGCAGGAAATGTGTGCAACAGGGAAGCATTCTATCTCCATACCTTTTCAATTTATGTGCATAACAGATCATTTGGGAGGCTAGACTTTATGAGAAGGAATGTGGCATCAGGATTGGAGGGAAACTCATCAATACCATGCATTATCCATATAACACAACCTTGCTTACTAAAACTGAGGAGGATATGAGGCATTTGTAGGCCAAGGACTGTATTCTTTAGTGTTGGCTGAAGCTCAACATCAGGAAAACAAAGATTCTCAGCATTGGACCAATTGGCAGCACCATGATAGATGAAGAAGAGATTGATACTGTTAATAATGCCAGCTTGACCAGTTCCACAATCAACAGTCTTGGCACCAGCACTCAGGAAATCAAAAAACAAGTTGCATTGAAAAAGTCTACTGTGAGGGATCTCTTGAGAGTGCTGAAAAGCAATGATGTCAGTCAGTCTAGAAGCTAAGGTGCACCTGATCCAGGCCATGGTCTTCGCAGTTATTTGCTATTCATCTGAGAGCTGAACAATAACAAAGGATAACAGAAGAAGGACCAATGCTTTTGAGTTGTGGTCCTGGAGAAGAGTATCGAACCTACTGTGGACTACTAAGAGAACAAACAAGTCTGTCCTGGAGAGATTGTTGTTCTTTTTCTATTTAAATGGAGGTGTGGAGTTAGGTCATAAATGTTGCTTATTTCATCATTCTTTATATGTTTGCCTATTGCTATAAATTTTCTCCGAGGATTGCTTTAGCTGTATCCCAGAAGTTCTTGCATGTTGTATTTTCGTTATTATTTGTTTTGAGAAGTTTTTTTATTTCTTCAAAAAGCCACTCATGTTATAGCAGAGTGTTGGTTAGATTCCATGTGGGTGATTTTATAAGCTTTACTCTTTTGTCCTTAATTTCTAGTTTTATGGCATCGTGGTCTGAGAAGCTACTTTGTACTGTTTCAATGTTTTTTAATTTGTTGAGGCACATTTTGTGTCTCAGTATGTAATCAGTTCTGGAGAATGTATCATGTGCACTTTACAAGAAGGTGAATTGATTTTTGATTGGGTGTAGTACCTGAATACATCCACAAGGTCAAGTTGGCTGATTGTATAGTCTAGATCTTCTGCATCTTTCTTAAGTTTCTTTTGAACTTGACCTATCTTTGGTGAGACTGCTGTGTTAAAGTCTCTTACCACTATTGTGGTGCTGTCTATTTCTTTCTTCAAGCCTGTTAACCATTGTTTTCTGTGTTTTGCAGGTCTATCATTTGGTGCATAGATATTAACCAAGGTTATGTCTTCTTGATCAATTGTGCCTTTAATCTTTCTCAAATCTTGCTGCCATCTTCTTCTTCAAAAAGTCCAGCTGACTAATAGTCTTTTATTTTCTTTACTTTTCTTTGCTCCAGACAGGGAGTGACAAGTCTTTGCATTTTAGATGGTTACTCAAAAACTTTTAAGGTTGCAGTTCTATTAGCTGGAGTCCAGAGGTAGAAACTTTGTTTTTGTGGAACATTCTGTCAATTGGCCTTGATATCACTGAGGCTGTGAACCTGAGGCTGTCCTCAGGAAGTATTCATTCCTTAAGAATATTTGGTTATAGCTAAACCATGTTTATAACTTTACCTCATTTGTTCTACTATTTTCATGGCTCTTTTGCAGCACATAAAAAGATATATAAATGACATATGCCAAACCTGTGTGGTGTTGGATATACTCTTCCCTTTGCATACCTATTGATCTTGCCTCTCTACTTATATGTCCACCGATGATTAATGTCTTTTATTACTAATAATGCAGGATTGTGCACGTAACAGTATTTTTCTTTGTTGTCTGTAACTCTGTATAACTTCCCATGTCTTTCCCCCCTTAGTGATTCTATACTGATAACCCTTGTTTTATATATTGCCTTTTTCTTGATCCAATTCTTTGTGTGTCTCTTATCTAGTTAGTGATTTTTTCCCCCTTCTCCTTGCTTATCCCAGGAACCTCAAACCATGTTTCTTTCTGCACATAATTCTTTCCTTAACTTCTTATAGTAGTGGACTCATACAGTTTTTGTGCTTTTGTAATTGAATTATTTCAGTCAGCATAATTACCTCCGTGTTCATCTGTGTCATGGGGTGTTTTAGAAATTTCTCCTTGTTGTATGCTGTTATATGTTATCCCATTGTGTATATGCAGTTTGCCTATTATCCATTGATTGACACTTATTTCCATCGTCAATAATGCTGAAGCAAAAAATGGTTATACAGATATCTAAGGAGCTCTGGTGGCATTCTTCTCCTATAATGATTACAGTCCCAGAAAACCTTGTGGAGGATGACTATAAGTTGAAACTGACTCCACAGCAATGCATGGGCATAAAAATATCTATTCATGTCAGAACTCTCATTTTGTTGCATACTGGTTTTGCTGGATCAAATGGTATTTCTGTTTCCAATGTTTTACAGAAGAACTATACCATTTTCCGTAGTGATTCTACTGTTTTACAATCCCACCAGGAGTGTATGAAAGTTTTGATCTCTTAACACACCTTTGTCAACATATATCTTCTGTTATATTGACATTACTATTGCTGATCTTGTGAGATATTTCATTGTTATTTGGAAGGAATACATAGAGTCACTGTACCAAAAAGTTTTGTCTGACACTGAACCTTTTCAGGAAGGAGCATATGATCAAGAAGCAATAGTAATAAAAGAGGGAAGTTCTAACTGCTCTGAAGGAAACGGAAAAAAATATTGCCCCAGGATTAGTGAGAATACCAATTGATATATTTCAACAAACAGATGCAGCCCTGGATATACTCACAAGATTGTGCCAAGAAATCTGCAAGACAGCCACCTGGCTAGCTGACTGAAGGAGATCCTTATCTATTCCCATTTCCCCCACAAGAGATGATCCTACAGAATGTGGAAATTATCAAACAATATCACATGCAAGCAAGATCTTCCTAAAGACAAAAAATAACTAGAACAGTACATCACCAGAGAATTCCCAGAAATACAAGTTGGATTTAGAAGAGACCGAGGCACTAGACATGGCTAATGTCAGATGGATCATGGCGGAAAGTAGAGAGTACCAGAAGGATTTTTTTTTTCATATTTTATTGACTATACAAAGGCAGTATATTCCCTATTGGGAAGGCCAGGGATGCATCCTATCTCCATACCTTTTCAACCTATATGCAGAACAGATTATCCGGGAGGCTGGGCTCTATGAGGAGAAATGTGGGGTCAAGATTGGTGGACGATTTATCAACAACCTGCGTTATGCAGATGACACAACACTGCTTACTGAAACTGAAGAGGACCTGAAGCGCCTGCTGCAGAGTGTCAAGGACTGCAGCCTACAATATGGATTGAGGCTCAATGTCAAGAAGACAAAGATTCTCACCACTGGACCAATTGGCAGCATCAGGATGGATGGTGAAGAGATTGAGATTGTACAAAGCTTTAGTTTGCTTTGCTCCATTGTCAACACTCTTGGCACCAGCAGCCAGGAAATTAAAAGGCGCATTGCCATGGGAAAGTCTGCTGTTAGGGACCTCTCCAAAGTATTGAAGAGCAATGGTGTCTCTCTGGAGACTAAGGTGTGTCTGATACAGGCTTTGGTCTTCCCAATCACTTGTTATGCATCAGAGAGTTGGACAATGACCAAGGAGGATAGAAGGAGAATTGATGCCTTTGAGCTGTGGTGCTAGAGAAGAGTATTGAGAATACCATCGACTGCTAGGAAAACAAACAGATTTGTCCTGGAAAGGGTTAAACCGGATGACTCCTTGGAGGCAAGGATTCTGAGGCTCCATCTAACATACTTTGGACATGTTGTGAGGAGAGACCAGTCCTTGGAGAGGGACATCATGCTTGGGAGGATGGAGGGACAGAGCAGGAGAGGAAGGCCCTCTATGAGGTGGATTGATTCAGTGACTGGGATAATTGGGATGGGAGTGTCAGAGACAGTGCGATTGGCACAGGACAGAGCAGAGTTTAGGGCTGTTGTACATAGGGTCGCTATGAGTCGCAGGCGACTTGAAGGCACATAACAACAACAACAACATACAAAGGCATTTAACTGTGTAGATTACAACAAATTGTGACTAAAATTGAGACGAATGGGAATCCCAGAACACCTGATTGTGCTCATGTGAAACCTATACCTAGACCAGAAAGCTACTGTCAGAACAGAGCAAGGGTATGCTGTGTGGTTCAAAATCAAGAAAATAATGTGTCATTCAGGACTCTGGACTTTCTGGAGAAGGGCGTGGCACCAGGATTGAAGGAAGACTCATTATCAACCTTTGTTATGTAGATAAGACAACCTTGCTCATGGAAACTAATGAGGACTTGAAGTGTTTGCTGCAGAAAGTTAAAGAGTGCAGCCTTCCATATGAATTGCATTTCAATATCAAGAAAACAGAGATCCTCACCACCAGGCCAGTAGGCAGTGTCATGATAGATGGAGAAAGGATGGAGGTTGTTAAAAACTTCACTTGCTTAAATCTACAATCAACAGTCTTGATACCACCAGTCAAGTCAAAAGATGAGTTGTACTATCAACAAAACTAGGAGTTGGTTCTTTGAAAAGGTCAACAAAATCGATAAACCACTAGCAAAACTCACAAAAGAAAAGAGGTAGAAGACACA
>NW_006399893.1:5855108-5878044 GCF_000299155.1 Elephantulus edwardii | reverse complement strand
TGATAGGGAATGGCAAGGGACACACTGACAAAGGAGATTAATCAGAACTGGCTTTGACAAGCACTGTGGCAATTGGACAATTAAAACAGACGTGGGGGGGGGGAAGAAGAACGAACTGGGGATGAGGGTGGAGAAAACAGTGCAACAACGAATGAATGGAAACCCAAAGTCTGTAAATGTTCATTAAAACTAATAAAATTTAATAAAAAAAATTAAAAAAAGATGAGTTCTATTGGGAATATCTGCTGTTGAAGGTTTCTCCAAAGTACTAGAAAGCAACAATGACAGTTCAGAGACTACAATGCCCCTGATTCATGTCAAAGTCATCTTGATCACTTACTATGCATCTGAGAGTTGGACAGTTAATAAGGACAACAGAAGAACAACCAATGCCTTTGAGTTATGGTGCTGAAGAAGCATGATATCCTTCTCCAAAGACCTGTCCCTTTTAGAAGAAGCATGATGTCCTTCTCCAAAGATCTGCCCCTCTTAACATACCCAAAACATATGAGAAAAAGCATCACCATCCTTGCCTCTAAGAAGCACATTGGCTGCACTTTCTCCAAGACACATTTGCTTGTTTTCTTGGCAGTCCTTGGGATGTTCAGAATTCTTTCCAACACCATAACTCAAGAGCACCAATTCTTCTGTAATCCTTAGTCATTGTCTCAATTTCAGATGCATAACAAGTAGTTGAAAAGACCATGGCTTAAATTAAACACACTTAGTCTTTAAAGTGACGTTAGTGCTCCTTAACACTTTAGAGAGGTCCTCGATAGGAGGTTTTCCCAATGCAATATGTCTTTTGATTTCTTGGCTGCTGGTGCCAAGTGTGTTTGTTATGGCTCCAAGCCAAATGAAATCATTGACAGCTTCAGTCTTTTCTCTATCAATCACAGTGCTATCTGTTGGCCCAATGACGAGATTTTTGTCCTCTTGATGTTGAGATGTAATCTGTATTGAAGTCTGTATGTAGTCTTTGATCTTCTGCAGCAAGCGTTTCAAGTCCTCTTCACTTTTGGTGAGAAAAGTTTGTGTCATCTGTAAAATGCAGATTGTTGATCAGTCTTCCTCTGATCCTGATGCTACACTCTTTTCCATGTAGTCTAACCTCATGAATGATTTGCTCAGCATACAGATTGAATAAGTATGGAAAAAGGATACAACCCTGCTACACACCTTTCTTAATTTTAATCTGTGCTATGTTTCCTTACTCTTTTCAGATGACAGCTTCTTGGTCCAAGTATAGGTTTTGCTTGAACACAATTAAGTCTTCAGGGATTTCTATCCTTCTCTGTGTTAGCCATAATTTGTTGTGATGATGGTTCTACATATGTACCTTTAACTATATTGAAGGATTTTCCTTTTGAGTCTTATGTTGCTGTTTCTTAAAAAAATTAAAAACCAAAACAACAGAGATGAGTGGTAAACTTTATCAAATACTTTTTCTGCATAGATGTATAAGATCATATGGGTTTTTACCCCCTTTGTTTTATTTATATGGTACATAGATTACATATTTTTTTTCCTATTGTTGAACCGTCATTGAATATTTGGTATGATTCCATAGGTGGTTTTGCATTTTGGTTTTGGTGTATGGTTTTTTTGGTTGGGTTTTTTTTTGTGTTTTGTTTTGTTGTTGTTGTTTTATGATGTTGGATTCAGTTGGTCAAGATTTTGTTGACTTTTCTGTCTATTCTCATGAGAGTTACTGATCTGTGATTTTCTTTTTTGTTCTTGTCTTTGCCTGAAGTTGATATCAGGATTATGTGTGTTTCATATGGTCTTTGAGGGTTCTACCCATTTGTATGTTTTGAAATAGTTTGAGTCGAGTTGGTATCAGTTTTTCTCTGAATAATTGGTAGAATTCCCTAGTTAAACTGTCTGAGCCAGGACACCTTTTACATTGAGAATGTTTTTCTGATCAATTGTAATGTCCTCACTTTCAGTTTCTTATGCTTTTTAAATTGTGGTTTGAGTAAGAGTTGACAGAGCAAATTAGTTTTCCACTCAAGAGTTCCGCTTCCTTTCATGACACTTACTGCCGTCTCTACAGCATAACAGCACTCTTCCTTCCCATCTCTCTGTGTATTCTTTTTCCAATTTGTTCTTCCTTCTTTCTGAGCCTTGTCATCTGGGAAATAGTGCCCTATGATCTCCCGTGGTTGACTGTTATGTGTAGGCTGTTCCTTCCAGGTGTTGTTACATGCCTTAGACACCTGTTTGTAGTTATGGGGAGAGTTAACCCTTAGTGGCTATGAGGCCCATACGCTGGTGGAGTCTGGCCTTTTTTAAGGATTTTGTTTGTATTATTATACCCTTGTCTACTTTCATTTAAAAAATGTACGATATTTGCATTTTGTCTTTCTTTTTTCAGTCTAACAGTGTAAATTTAGTTGCTTTTTTTTTTCTTATAAAAACCAAACTTCTGGTGGTGTTGATTCTTTACACTTTTCTTTATTTATCTCTGATCTTTATTATTTCTTTCCTGTGGTAGTTTTGGGCTTGGTTTGTTCTTTTTCTAGTTTTTCAAATTTTTAAATTTGGCTTATTGATTTGAAATCTTTCTTTTTGTTTAGTGGGTGGTTACTGCTAGAAAGTTGTCTCTGAAGTCTGTAAGTGCTTCCTTTTCATTCATCTCCAAGTTTTTTTTCTGATTTCTCCCTTGATCAATAGGCTGTTTAATAGTATATTGTTCAGTATTCATTCATCTCTTTTCTACTTTATCTTCTGTTATTAATTTATACTTTCTTTTCTTCATAGCCAGAGAAGATACTTTATATGAGTTCAATCTTCTTAAATTTCTTAATACTTACTTTTTTATCTAACATATGCTGTATTATAGAAAATGATCCATATTTACTGGAGAAGAGTGAGTATTATGGGGTACAGTGTTTTAGATATGTCTATTCTAGTTGATTTATGTTGGTAAAGTTCTTTATTTATTAATCTTTCTCAATGTTCTGTCCATTATTGAAAGAGGTATAAATGTTCAGCTGTTGTAGAACTGGACAATTCAATTCTATCAGTGTCTGCCCATATATTTTATGTACTTAAATTACGTACTTAAGTACGTACATATTAATAATGTCTTCTTTTAAATAATTGATCTTTTTATCATTATGTGTGTGCATAAGAATATATTTTGTATGTTATGTATGTATACATTTATATATCTTTCCTCACTTGTAAGAGATTTTTACTCAAGATTTATTTTGTCTGATGTTAAGACAACTCCATCTACCTTCTTTGACAGCATGTTGGCATCTTTGGGCCCAAGATGTGTCTCTAGGAGAAAGTTATCCCTCACTCACTGCCGTCGAGTTAGAACTGACTCATTACTGGTCTTCCATTGGCTTTCTGGGTTGTAGATTGTACAGACACATTCTGTTTGTTGCCACATTTAATCCATTTATAATTACAGTAATTCCCAGTAAGGAAAGATTACTTCATTCTGTTATCTGATTTTTGTGGAATCTACCTTTTTGTCCCTCTTTTCTGGCTAGTCTGTCACTTTCTTTTTACTAGTTGCCTTTTGTCATGAGTTGTTTTGGCTTAGTTTTACCTTCAGTGTATGTTTTTAGAGATATTTTCTGGGTGTGTCCCATGAGGATTATTTTAGCACCATCTGTTTTAAATTAATAGCAGCTTCAGTAGGATATAAAAACTCTACACTACAGCCCTCACACAGGCATACCCTTTTGTCCACGTACAGTCTGTGGCCGTTCTCACCACAAAGTGTCAGGGCTGAGAAGGTGTGGTAAAGTTCACTTGATCCACAGAGGCTAAATATATACTATCTTCCCCTTCACAGAAAACACATGCTGACCCAATAGAATAAAAATTTCATCTCGAACAGCAAAAGTCATCCTAGTAAGGCTGTCTGTGTGGGATGTGACAAGGCTATCCCTTGGTGGACACTTCCATCAGTGTCCTGGGGTTCTGACCTGGTCACTCACACGTGCATGCCCGGTAAATCCCTTGGAGGGCAGACCACAGTGGGAGCCTATCCAGGAATGAGACTGATGGGACCAGTAAGTCATAAAAAGATAGAAAGGAAGCACCTAGGCTGTGGAAAGGAGCGGAAGCAATAAACAGAAATTGACTACTCTTTCAATCTCCCTCGCTGGGGGTCATCAGAGGTGCCTGAGGCTTCCCAGAGTTCCTGACTGTAATGTGCAGTGACATCTTTGCAGTTAATGAAAGCCCTCTCTTGGGGTAAGGAGGGGCAGGGGAATTGGCATTCAGTGTGTGTGTGTGTGTGTGTGTGTGTGTGCACATGCATACACACATGGTGTATAGTTCCTCCCCCAAGCAGTACCTTGGGAACTTAGAATCACACCCACATTGGCTCAGAGGACCTCTATTTTTCATGAATGCCCAGGTACACTAGTGTCTGAGAGCCTGTGCTTGAGCGGTTCTCATGTAGAGACATTCTAACATTGTTCCTGCCTGAGGAGTGAGCACACCTGATAAACAACCAGCCCCTTACTGACAGCCCCTTCATCCTGTAAGAAGAAGGATGCTTAGTATCCTCATAGTGATTCAGTACATTAAGGGACCTTTGTGTCTGCTGCCAGCTGACTCCACCATCAGGCTGCTGGGCCAGACCACCAGCCATGGAGCCATGTCCTCCCCTTGCTGGAAGGTGTGGACTTCCAAAGCTGAGGTCACCGCAGGGCTGGCTGCACCTCAGGCAAGGTTCTTCCAGGTGATTTTTATTCTGCTCAGTCTAGCAACCTAGCCGTGTTGGGAGCAGACAGAAGAAGCCAAACTCAAACAAAGAGAAAACACCATCTTTCTTCTTCCTTCTGTGTAATCAATAATTCAGCCCCTTTAAAGCAAGCTCCATGTCTGATAGAGTGCTTCCCACAAAGAAGCAGTCAGAGGCGATCTGGCACCCTGGCACCCATCCGCATGAGCTTCTAAAACTTCTCTCTCCCCGCTTCCACCACCTCATGACATGCCTTTGGTCTCCCTCCATCTGAATGCAAAACCAACATGTCTTCTAAAGTGTAGTCCAAAGGTGAGGTGCAAATCCAAAAGGAACCGAGTTAGAGTGTGTCACTAGTATGTGCAAGTGTCAGAGTGCGCCAGACAGTTACAAAAGTTACCATCACGTCTGACTTAAGTGCCAGGTCATGTGAAATTAAAGAAGCGGCTTGCATCAGTTAATGGCCTGAATAAGAAAATGCCCCGCAGCCATAATAACAATGAAAACAAGTTCAATAACAAAGTCTTACTTAAAACCTATTTTGTGCCTGGTACTTTCTGGACTGCTTTTCATGTATAAGTTCATTTCAAATGAAAGATTTCTTTCTAGTCTCTGTGAAATAGGACACACCGTGGTGCTGAAATATTTTAGTACCACGTATTTGAATGCATGTCTATCCAAATATATATATTTAATCCAATGTGTTGGAGTCATACTGCATCACTATTTCCTTTTACCTTATTCCTGTTGCTCTTTCCGACGTGATGCTGGGTAGCATAATTTTCTTCATAGTCTAATTTCAGAGGTCCCAGGGAACAGATATAATTGTTACAGTAGAATAATCTCCCCTGGAAATAATCTCAGTGTTTTATGTACTCACCTTCATTCATTTGGCATGCCCATTATTCACATCCTAAATAAGGCAGATTAATATGCGTGGCTACCTCCGGGAGCACAGTTTGTGGTGTTTTTAAACCAAGCATGGTTACTTATATAAATTCACGAATTAATGTTTTAAATGCTACATGTCCTGGATCGAGGGTGGTGGCTCCCAAAAGCTGATGTGAAGAGGGAAACTGTGAGAACTGATTGGGCCCAAGCAGGACACTTCTGAGCTCCCAGGCACAAAAGGACCTCAGCCTAGTATGTTCATCAGCCCTGTCCTTCATCAGCTGTCAAAGTCTACTCACCTTGAATCTCTCAGAGTCTCACAATCCTGCCACGTGTCATCCAAAGGCCTGGAGATTGGTGCAGCTGTCTGTTAGTTCTACTGTCCCAGACCCTCCTGCCTTAAAAATAAGTTTGGGTTGAAGCTAATGAGAAAAGCAGCTACTGTCATCAGGCCACCTGACCCTCTTCAAATTATCCTTCTTTTTTATTTCTCCTTGCTTCCTTCATTCACTGTTTCATTCATTCACCCCTTTATTTATTGATTCACTATTTATTGAGTCTTCATTATGTGCTAGATATTGTGTTAAGTACTATTACCTATCCTCTAGTAATAAAGATATATTAGAAAAATTTATAGTGTGTTAAATAGCATTTGAGGGAGCTCTGGTGGCTTAGTGGTAAGGAATTGTGCTGCCAACCCAAAGATACGTGGTTCAAATCCACCTGCTTCTCCATGGGAGAAAGATGAGCAGTCTCTTCCCATGCAGTTTACTGCCTCTGTAAACCCGCCAGACTATCTGCTATAGGTTCTGACTTGACAGTACACAACAACAAACATGATTTGAGGAAAAGTCATTCGGGAAGGGAATAGGCGTTCTTCAGATCCTTGGGAAGTCTCACTCACACACTCACACACTCATTCTCTGGCCCTGTTAGTGGGTGGCACATGGACTACCAGAAAAGCCTTAAAGAGACGTAAACTCCAACATGTGTGGCTGGCGACAGTCTATCTCCTGCCCACGGTGCTGCTGAGTCATGCCAAGCCCTAGCACCCTTCACTGAGGCTTGTTTCGGCTCCAGGGGACTCCCCAGATGCTGTGAGTCAGCCTGGTGCCACTCTGCTACCCTCGTGCCACCCAGTGGAAATAAGATGTTTTAAAGAATCATGCTGTTTAGCTTCTATTTTTAAATACTATTAATGCATAGTAAGAGGCAATCCATGAATATATTTCCATTACAAAGAAATCAGGTAAGACTAATAACTCAAAAGTGCTTCCTGAATATCACCCAAAGGGACTGTTATTGTTGTTCTGTACTTGTGAGTTGGAATCAACTCATAGCTAACTCTCCAGTGGGTTTTCAGAGGCAGTAAATCACATGGGAGGAGATTGCCTGTTTATGTTCCACATAGCTCAGGTGGGTTCAAACCATGTGCCTGAGGGTGGGCAGCACAGATTCTTACCAGCAGGCCACCAGGGCTCCTTCTGTTGTTAGGTGTCATCGAGTGCGACTCATAGTCATGCTGTGAACAGCAGATCAGAACCCCGTCTTATTCTGCACCATCCTTCTCATCTCTGACCCACTTGAGCCCACTGCCGCAGTCACTGTGTCCGTCCATCTCGTTGAGGGTCTTTCTTTTGCTGGTCCTCCGCCTTTCGAAGCATGATGTATGTCCCTTTCTAAACCTCTCCATGCAGCATGCCCAAAGTATGCATGGTCCATTGCGTAGCCTCTGGGAATGCACTATTAGATTTCACATAGAATTGTGACTGTGACACTTAGAT
Organism: Elephantulus edwardii; assembly: GCF_000299155.1. Lineage (NCBI taxonomy): Eukaryota > Metazoa > Chordata > Mammalia > Macroscelidea > Macroscelididae > Elephantulus > Elephantulus edwardii. The sequence continues at coordinate 5,870,655 of NW_006399893.1, read as the reverse complement.
GAAGTCCACACACATCCCTGCACACTCACCTTGCATGTAGATGATATCTCCTTTGGGGTTTCTTGTATAAATTGTAAGCTGGCAGCAGGCCGGTCCCTGCCTCGTGGTCACTGCATGCACAAAAGGTAAGAAACCCTACTGGGTTTGTACCTTCCCCATGACCATGGCAGAGCAGACCACTGCGTCCTTAGAGTTTTTTTCCCTTAAATTTATTTGCTATTGTTGAGAATATTCATCTCGTGTTTCTACACATATTCTTTAGGGACTTTGATTACATTCTTCTAGTTATAACCATTTTCAGCCTCCTTTATGAGTTACTGTTCCCTCATTAACTTATTGTTCTCTAAGGTTCTTGTCTAATCTTTCAAACGGCTCTTGTCAGTTTAATCCTGTATAGACAGCTCTCAAGGAAACATAAGTTTGCAAGACATATTTTTGTCCCTATTGTTATTGTTCCACTCTGCCAATCCTCACTTGGGGCAAAAAGAAAGCCACAAGCACCCGGAGCCTTCCATGCCTGCCTCTCCTTAATAAGGGGTCACTGGCCCAGAGTTTGCCAGCATTTGGGCACGCCAAAATGGTAAAATACTGAAATGTCAGGCCATGCCTCTAGGGCAAGAGCAAGTGTCATGGGAGACTTAGTGTCAACTGCATGGCCTCTGGCTTCTTGAGGAGAGGCAGGTATGGTAGGCTCCAGGTGCTTGTGGCTTTCTTTTTGCCCCAAGTGGGAGTCTGCAGAGTGGACTTGCCAAATGATCTGGGGGTCTCTGGTCCAGAGTTTGCCACCATGGGCATGCTGGAATGGTAAAATACTAAAGGGCCTGAGGGCCTGTGGCCCAAGGGCCTGTTTTTCATTGTTTTTGGTGAAACATTCTTCTAGGTCATATAACCCTGGTGTGTCCACTTGCCATACAGAGGTAACTTGTGGTTGCTGTGAAGCTGAACACTGGGACACTAATGTGTCAAATGTATTAGTGGTTACCCATGGCAGACAGTGTTTGGAGGCTCTCCCCAATTAAAACAAGCTTGGAAGCATGAGTGGCATCCACTTCCATAATAGCTTGCCTCCAGAAACCCTATAAACCTGGAGAGAGGATGAAAGTCACACAAATGTTGACAACTTTCGTTCATAGGGTCGCTATGAGTCGCCTACAACTCGATGGCTCTTAACAACAACCTTGTTATTGTTAGGTTCCAGCAAGTTGATGCGGGCTCACAGCAACTCTATGAACAACAGATCTGAAACTGGCTCTTTCCTGTGTCATCTTCACCATCTCTGACATTCGTGAGCCCATTGATGCCATTACCGGGTCAGTCTATCTTGTCTTGAGGGTCCTTCTGTCCCAGAATGATGCCCTTTGCCAAAGACTGGCTCCTCCTGACAGATGCCCAAAGCATGTGGAATGACATTTCATCATCCTGGTCTCTAAGGAGCACCCTGGTTAAACTTCTCCCAGAATAGGTTTCTTCTTCTTTTGGCTGTCTGTGCCAAAATACCATCCATTCGATACTCAACACAATTCAATTAAATTCTTTGGTTTTCCTTATTCATTGTCCAACTGTCTGACACTTATGAAGCAATTGCAAATAACCATGTCGTGGATGAAAACACTACATTTTTAAACTCATATTCTTGTTCTTTAGCATTTTACAGAGGTCTTTGATAAGAGATTGGACCAACACAGCATGAACATTGGTATGCAAGTCTTTTTGGGTCTCAGCTTTCAAATCTTTTGAGTCTATAGTTAGGAATGATCTATTTTTGTCAAACTGTCACTCTATTTCCATGACTCAAATGTTTTGCATTCCTGCCAACATTCATTCCCATTTTCTCACATCATAACCAAGATTTGTTATTTTCTGTTTGTTTTGCTAATTTGTTTTATTTTAGCTGTCCTCAACTCACTGCTGTCAAGTTTGAACTGACACATGTAACTGACTTTCCAGTGACTTTTTCAGAGAATATAAATCACAGAGGAGCAAATTATTTATCTTTCTCCTATGGAGCTGATGATGGATTTGAACCACCTGCCTTTGGTTTAGAAGCACAACTCTTTAACCACTAAGCCGCCGGAGTTCCCTTTAGCCATCCCCATGCAAGTGAAATAACAGGTCACTGGGGTTTTGATTTGTATTTTCTTCGACAGCCAGTGACACTAAGCAACTTTTCATGTGTGGGAGCTGTTTGAATGCCCCCCTTTTTTGGCAGAATATCTATTCCAGTCCTTTGCCCATTTTATGATTGGGTTATTTGTGTTTTTAGTTTTGTTGTAGTTTAATATTTTTAAATTCGATTCTTGTCAGTTATTTATGGTAATCTATCTTTTAATTTTTTTAAGCTAAGTCTTTTAATTTTTCCTTTTTTATGAGCTTCCACATGTTAATTTTAAGGAGCACTGGTGGCCTAGTGGCAAGAAGCTGTACCGCAATCTCAAAGGCAAGTGGTTTGAATCCACCAGCTGCTGCACGGCAGAAGGATGGGCAATCTCCAGAACAATCACTCCCTCTAAAAGCCAACCAGGAGAGTCAGCTTTGAGTCAGTTATGGCTAGATGGCATACAACAAAAAGTTATTAATTTTGTCCTTTACTGTTTGTGCTTCTGTTAATAAACTAGATAATACATCGTTGAAACCCTGACCTGCTGGAGTAGTCCATGTTAGTCCTAAGAATTCAGTGGTTTTGGTTTTCATATTGCAGCCTCTTATCCATTCTGAACATGTATTTTAATGAGATGTGAGACATGGATCCTGTTTCACTTTTCCTGTATGTGGAAATCCAGTTTTCCCAGCACTGATGAAGAGACTCTTTATGAAGATATTCCACCTTTCTCATCACCTGGACCTATCACTCTTGTCAAAAATCAATTGTAGATATGTGACAAGTTTATTTCTAGACTTTCCATTTGACTCTGTTGGTTTATGTGGGTTTTTTTTAAAATTATAGTATAACCAGGCTGTTTTGATTACTATAACTTTAGACCATAATCTAAACCAACCCTACTACCATCAAGTAGATGCTTACCCTGTAGGGCAGAGTAGAACGGACCAGAGACCTTAGAAGTCTTTAAACATTTTTATAATACATATTTTTTTATTGTGACTTTAACAAAAATTTACATAAAGGTTGGGTTTCGTTTATGCATTGTTGCACATTTCCCCGCCTCCTGCTTTTTTGCCCCTTCCCCAGTGCACTTGCAATGCACTCCTTGTTCCAGATGGTTGTCATGTATACAATGCCCAGTCACTGATTCCTTTCAGACAGACCTTCCCCTCATCGGTTCCTATGCAGGGTTGTTATCTCTGAAGTGTTTGCCTCTTTCTAGAAGCAGGCTTCCTTGACTTTCTCCTGCACAGGAGATGCTGGGTTGGCACTGCTGATCTCTTTGTGGCTAGCAGCCGCAAACCTATAGCACCATCAGGGTTCCTTCTGTAGCTGCAGAGTATGCTTTAAAAGCAGGAACTGTGAGTCTTTCTACTATATTCTTTTCTTTAAACATTGTTTTAACTATCCAGGGCCTCTTGCCAGTTCATGCAAAGTTGAGGATTGATTTTTACCCCCTTATAGAGAAAACTGTTGGGATTTTGACTAGGATTGTTCTGAAGCTGCAGATGGTTTTAGAACATATTCAAATCTTCAAAGAATCTTTCAATCCATGAAGCTAGAGCCTCTCTCCATTTATTTACGTTTCTAGCTTTCTTTGTATATGTCTTTTGCATCTTTGGTTAGGTATTTTATTCTTTTAGATTCCATTAAAATAGTGGAAATGAAACTGCTTCCCTTATTTTCCTGTGATTTTTGTTTGAGTGCATATCCTGTAAGTTTGCTAAATTCCTTGGGACTTTCTATATTTAGAAACAGGCGACTCGACGGCACATAACAACAACAACAGCAGCATCTGCAGTGTGGATAATATGGTTATTCTAGCCTTTTAGCTTTGATTTCCACCACCTGACTATGTAGGAATGTAAAAAACCAGGTGGGTAAATGATTCATGTTGGAGTTATTCCATTTTGCCATCCTATCACGTTTAAATTGAGCAGGTTTAGAAACAGAAAGTGGATATCTGAACACTGGAAGAGAAGAAAAAGCAGAGAATGCAGTGTGTGCCCTAGAGATTCCTATGCCAGTCAGTCAGATGGCTCTTGGACACCAGCAGCAACTACCACAGAGATCAGCCAGACGCCAGAAAACCAGAGACCAACGTGACAGAGCTGACTCAGGACACTGTCCACAGAGCCAGAACCACAGGCCTTCACTCAAGCTTACTGGGGGAGGATGGGACAGGTGGCAGGATGCCATAACGGGCAGGACTAAAGAGATTCTAAAGCCTGAAGCTACAGGTCAAAGAGCTGACAAGCACACCTGCGAAGCTCTCCTGACTGAAGATATACATCTTGTTTCCAACCTGAATCATGACCCATTAGCTTCCCTAATAAACCCCATGTCCATGAGCATGATTCTGTGAGTTCTGGGTGGCCATTGCAATGGATTATTGGTCCAAATAGGAGAGCAACAAGAACCCTGTGAGGAACAACTGGTACAGAATTGGTAGAAGTAGATGAAGGAGTATGATAGAGGTTTCGTGCTGTGGGTGTTCCTGTTGGGGACTCTTTCCCCCTGTGAACTTAATAGGGGTCAGATGCAGCTGTCCCTGTACAGCCCACATTCTTTTCACAGTGTCTTTTTCTTCTTCTTTCTCATGTTTTATGCTCTGGCTAGGGCGTAAATATAATATGAATACAAGTGGTGAGAGTTGGTAACCGGGACTTATTTTTAATTTCAAGGGGGAAACACGCAGGTTTCCCCCACTAAGTATAATGTTGTGTATTGGCTTTTTCTATGGCTTTTTCTATGAGTCCTGAATATAGAGGAGTTTGTATTCTATTCCAGTCTTCTTTACAGTTTTCATCAAGAAAGAGTGCTGGATTTTATCAAATACTTTTTCTGAGTATATTGAGGTGTACATGTGTTTCTTTCTCTGTGTTCTGTTATGTATAATGATCGATTTTTCTAATGCTGATCCAGCATTGGTCATAGTGTTATTACTCTATGCAGTTAGAGTGGATTCACTTATACGTAGTGGAGGTTTTTTGTATCTGTGTTCATCAGTATTACTGATTACTGATTGTCCTGTTTTGCTATTGTCTGATTTGGGTCTCAGGGAAGTTAGCATCATGGAATGAGTTAAGGAGGTTCCCTCCTCTTATCTCATAGAAGAGTTTTTAAACAGTATTGTTGTAATTTCTTTTCCAAGTGTTTGGTAGAAATCTCTAATTGAGCCACTTGATTCGGGACTTCTTTTTTGGGGGGAGAGGGAGAGTTTTGATGACTGATCATTGAGACATTCTGTCTCCTCTTAAGTCAGTTTGTATAGGTTGTGTGTTTCTAAAACTTTTTCTATTTATGTTTTTTGTCTCATTATGGTTGTTTATAATATTCTTCTTATTTTTTTCTCCTCATTGGATTGCTTCTAGTGGCTCTTTAATTTTTTTATCTTAGATATTTGCATTATTGACAGCTTTCTTTGTCAATAAATTACTTCTAGTTGTATTGATTCTCTCTTGCTTTTTTTTTTAACTTGTGCTCTGATCCTTATTCTTTCCTTTCTTCTAATTCTTAAAGTTGTCCAGTTAGACTTATTTTGAGCTCCTTCTTGTCGTTAAATGTAGACATTTATTGCTACATGTTTCCTTCTGAATACCTCTGTCATTGCACCCCATACGTCTTGGTATGTTGAATTTTTGTTATTCGTTTATGAAATTTGTGTTTTCTCTTTTGCCTTCTTGACTCAGCAGTGGTTTGATGTTTCTTATTTAATTTTCATGTGTTTCTGTATCTTTTGTTTGATTTATTTTAATGTTATTGACTCCCAACTTTAGTTTATCGTAGTCATAGAAGCTACTTCGAATGAGTTCAGCCCTCTTAATATCATCAAGACTTGTACTGCAGCCTAAAATGGGGTCCATCCAGGAGAAGATCTCTTTATACTAGAGTAGAATGTAAATTTGGCTGGTTTTGGGTGGAGTGTTCTACATATATCTGTTACACTTAGTTGGTTTACAGTGTCATTTAGTTCCTCTATTTTCCTATTGATTCTTTTAGAGGTTCGGATGAAAAGTCAAACTGGTGTGTTAAATAAAGTCTCCAATTGTTACTGTTGTAATTTTTGCCTTCATTTTTATCAAGGTTTGCTATATATGTTTAGGTACCTCTCTGTTTGGTGCATATATATATATTTATAATCATGAAATCTTGATTAATTGATCATTTTTATCACTATATAATGTCCATCTTTATCTCTCCTGTCACCACCCTAACTCTTTTTGCGTCATTATTTGCATGTAATATTATCCCCCATTCATTTCTTTTTCATTCTGTGCTACAGTTTAAAGGTATTAAAGGCCTGTTGTTAATAACATATAATTGGATCTTGGTTTGGGGGTTTGGTTTTTTAGGTGGGTTTTGTTGTGTTTTCCATTTTTTTCTTTTAAACCCATTATGCCACTTTCTTTTCACTGGAGGATTTACTTCATTAGTGGTAAGGAGTTTCACTACCAACCTGAAGGCACATGGTTCAAATCCATCAGGTGGCCTATGGGAGAAAGATGGGAAGTTTCCTTCTGTGAGATTTTACTGGAAACCCTCCAGAGGGTCAGCTGTGTGTCAGTTCTGACTCACTGTTACACACTAACAATAATAATAACAATGGTAAGACTTTGTCTCAGATACTCTGGACTTCTTGTTGGGAGAGGCCAACCAGCCGTTGGGGGCAAAAAAAAATGTATCATGCTTGGAAATGTGGAAGGTTAGAGAAAGAAAGGAAGAACTAAAGCCAGATGGATTGACACAGGGACTTATCAATGGGCTCAAGAATTTCAGAGACGCTGAGGATGCCACAGGATAGGATGAGGTGCAGGCCTATTGCTCATAGAGTCACACCAAGCCTAGTTAATTTGATATCGCCTAACAACGATGAGTGGTGACTCTTCATTTTGTTTGATTTTTCTGTGTCCTACTCCTTTTTTACACCTTTGCTTTTTTGTGTGTTTTGTCAATTTATTGTAGAGCACGAATGTAGATCCCTTCTCCTTTTCACCTTCTCCTTTTCTCCCTTCTTGTTTTCATATTTTTAAAAATATAGTTCACAGTAGTTACCATGAACATAACACTTAAGAGCTCATACTTAAAAAATTCTAAGTAAATTGATGTCAAATTAATATCAATAACATAAAAGAAAATCTATATTTATATTTTTCTCCCCACTTTTGTTGTTACCACTAATTAATCTTTCTATTTCATATACCCTATAACAAATTTTATCCTTGTCCTAAGAGATATTTTTATTTAAAATATGAAGAGAAAGATCTAAAATTATTAAATACAAAAACTTATTACCAGCTCTTACACTCATCCATGTATTTCCTTTATTAGGGACTTATGAAAAAGGTATAGCTTTGAATGGCTTTCTTTTCAATGTTGAATGGGTAAAAGTTTACAGAGCAAACTGGTTTTCTATCAGAAAATTCTTAAGCAGTTTATTTCAAGACAGTGATTACACAGCATCTTACAACTCTTCCTACTCCCTCCCTGATGTTCTAATTTCTTCGCATCCCTTTTTCTTCTTCGTGTCCCTTTTCTCTTCATCCTTACATGCTTAGCCATGTCTCTTGGAATCTGTTGCTCCTTTGTTCTCACATACTTGGCTGATCTCAGAAGTATATGTATCTCTGGTGTCAGTGATCTTATTCTTCTGTCTCTGGTTTGCCTGAAAACTGAGCCACAGGACTGAGATCAGTTCGAGGGCAGAAAATTTCTTCTGTCATCCCCATTCACTTTCTCACTCTCAGATGCATAGTAACCATTTGAGAAGTCTTTTGCCTGAATAAGGCACACCTTAGTCTCTAGACTGACATTGTTGTTCTTTAGTACTCTGGAACGGTCCTTGATAGCAGATTTTCCCAGTGCGATTCATTTTTTTTTTTTAATTTCCTTACTGCTGGTGCCAAGAATAAGTGTAGATTCTTACAGGATTATAGATGAATTTATTTCTGGGTTCTCAGTTTTATTCCACTGGTCAACACACCCATTTCTGTACCTTACAGTGCTGTTTAAATTGCTGTGGCAGAGCAGTAGATTTTGAAATCAAGAGTGTGAGGCCTCCTTCAATGTCACTTTACTTATTTCAGAGCTCTCCTTTCTACATGAAGCTTCATTGTTTTCCCCATCTCTTTGAAAAATGATAACATCATCTGGATAGGGATTACATTATATTTGTAGATTGCCTTTGGCAATATTGTCATGTTTACAATATTAAGCTTTCAAATCCGCAAGCATGGTATATTTTTCCATTTTCCATTTGTGTGGGTCTCTTTGGATTTCTTGCAGTACTGTTTTATCGTTTTCTTTGGGTCTTTTGTATGTTTGGCTAGATTTATTCCTAAATATTTTATTTTATGACACACTATTGTAACTAGCGCTCTCTTCCCTTATTTCTTGCTTAGAGTTGTCTTTCTTATTTTAGAAAAATCTAACTGATTTTTATATATTGATTTTTCTACTTTGCCACTTTACTTAAATTGGGCAATTAAATCCAATAATTTTCTAACTGGTCTTTGGTGAGTAGCATCCATTTCCTAAACAGCATACCTCTGGAAACTATGAAACTTTGAAAAATGTCAATAGTTATAGAAAGGCTTCAGGCCTTTTGTTCATAGGATTGCTATGAGTCATGCCCGACTCAAAGGCAAACATCAACAACAACAATCTACAAATAGAGATAGATTTACTTTCTTCTTGCCAATTTGGATGCCTTTTATAGCCTTACTTGCCCTGTTGGTCTCCCTAGGACTTCCATATAATGCTGAACAAGAGAATAATAAAGGGCAACATATGTGTCCAATCTTTTGACAGTCCATGGGATAGATATTCACTACTCTTATCCAGCATCACAGATCAAAGGCATCAATTCTTCGGTCATCCTTATTCATTCTGCGGCTCTCAGGTGCATAGAAAGTGGTTGAAAAGCCCATGGCCTAAAAAAGAAAAGCCCATGGCCTGAATTAGGTTCATCTGAGTCTTTATCAAACTGCTGACATTACTCCTAAGTAATTAGGAAAGGTCCCTGACAGCGTGCCTTCCCAATGCAGAACGCCTCCCAATTTCATGACTGCTGGTACTAAGAGTAGATTGTGGATCCAAGTAAAATGAAATAGTTGGCAATTTCAATTTTTTTTCTCCATCTATCATTATGTTGCTTATCAGTCCAGTGCTAAGGATTTTGTCTTCTTGATGTTGGGCTGCAATCCATATTGAAGTCTGTAGTCTGATCATCTGCAGCAAGCATTTCAAGTCATTACTTTCAGCAAGCAACGCCGTGTCATCTGCACACTGTAGGTTGTTGATGAATCTTCCTCTAATCCTGATGCCGCATTCTTCTTCTAAAGAGTCCAGCTTCTCAAATGATTTGCTCAGTATATAGATCGAGTAAATATGGAGAAAGTATACAACCTTGATGCACATCTATCTTGATTTTAAACGATGCAGTGTTCCTTTGCTCAATTTGGTCTAGGTATAGGTTTTGTATGAGCACAATTAAGTGTTCTGTGTTTCCTATTTTCAAATCAAAGGTAGGTCACATTATTTGACTTCTTGTCCATTTCAAAGTTTTAGTATTTAATTACATAAAATCAGTGTATATGAATGATTGTATAAAGCACAATATATAGGAATAAAACACAATGTAAATAAAAGATTGTATAAAACACAATGTACAAGAGCTGCTGTGCATAAGTTTGCTATTGCATGCAACTCAATGGCACATAGCAACATGTATGTAAGATAATGATCTTTGTCCTTCAAAACCATGGAATATAGCAGAAGCACTAATAAATGTACAAATATAAAACAGAAAAAAAGCCCAAACAAACCAACACAATGAACATGTATAGAACACAATGTCTATGAATGATTGCAATCCAATAAAAGAAAATTTTTTAAAAAGATCCTTTTAAAGAGGAAAAAGTTCTATGACGTTACTTCTTGTTTCCTGAGTATTCATTGAATGTGTCCTAATGTACATTGAAGACACTGCTGGTTTCCTAAATTTTAGTGTTATAAATTTTTTAGTGTCATATGTTTAATGCAATTTATTTATTTCTGTGTCTGAGTCAATTTCTGAATTATATTATCATTTATGTTGATTTTACTTTGGTTTTGAATTCTTTTTAATGAAAGTTTATAAACCATATTGATTTTTTATTGAGTCATTCATAAATCTTTTTATAGCATTAATTTCCATTGATCCATGTAATTAATTTCTGTCTAATCAAGCCTTTATTTATTGCTTGTCTCTTCACCCAAATTTACTTTTTTTTATTTTTTTTCTCTCTTCATTCATATTGTGTTTCATACAATCATTCCTATATGTTGTGTCTTATAAATAATCACCACTGATTTATGCCTACTGTTAACCTGCTTTTTCAAATCCTCACTGGATCTTTCCTAATTCCTTCATCCTCTCCCTCCACCCACCAAACTCTGCAGTCCCGTGATTTCCTCCCTTCCCACCCTCAGCCCCTCTGCATCCCTCCTTGCATACATACATCTTAATAATGGTCCTTCTGTTTTTATAATACTGTTGTTATTATTGTTGTGTACCATACAGTCAGAACCAACCCATAGCTGGCCCTCCAGAGGGTGTTCAGAGGCAGTTAAGCACACAGGAGGACATTGCCCATCCGTCTCCTGCAGAGCAGCTGGTGGTCTCAAACCCTGTGCCTTCAAAATTGCAGCACAGACTCTTGCCACTAGGCCACCAGAGATCCCTTTTTACAGTAAGATTTATGCAATAATTATCCTTATTAAACTGAGTTAGTTTACTCAGCATAATGTTCTCTCTCTTCGCCTGTTACTTTTCTTTATATAACCTTTGCTCCTGAGTGCTACATAGTGTTCTACTGTGTGAATGTACCACAATTTTTCAATCTAGTCATTTGTTGTTAGATATTTGGGCTGTTATCATGCTATTGCTATGTGAATTATGCTGCTATAAGCATTGATGTACAAATATCTTTTTGTGTTCTAGTTCTGTTTTCCTTAGGGGATATTTCTAACAGTGAAATAGCTGGGTCATATGAAATTTATGTGTTCTGCTTTTTGAGGAAATGTCAAACTGCCTTTCAGAATGGAAGTACCATTTTACAATCCTGCCAATAATGTATGAGATTTCCACATCCAACATTTATTGCTTACTGTCCTGTTAAATTTTGACATTACTAATAGAATGAGATGCTATCTCATTGTGATTTTTATTTGCATTTCTGTGATTGCCAGTGATATGGAGCGTTTCTTCATGTGTATGTTTGCCATCTGAATGTCTTCCTCTGTGAAAGTCTTTCCATGTCTCTTGCGCATTTTGTAATGGGATTATCAGTCTTGTCTTTTCTTTCTTTCTTTTTTTTTTTTTTTTTTTTTTAGGCCCTGTAGGATTCTGTAAACTTTTGGTATGAGACCCCTGTCTGAAATGTCATTGCAAAATGTTTTTTCCAGGTCAGTAAGTTTTCCTTTCATCTTATTGGAAAAATTTTTGATCAAACAGGGACTTAATCTTTAGAAGGCTCCATTCATCAATGTTATCCCCTCCTGGTTGTTCATGTTTTTGTTAACTCTTGTTTCAAAGAACTCCCTTTAAAATTGCTTGTAGAAGTAGGTCTGGTTTTCATGAATTTCCTTAGCTTCTGTTTATGTGGAAACGCCCTAATTTTACCATCATATTTGATGAACAGTTTTGCTGAGTACAAGATTTTTGATTGGCAGGTTTTTTCTTTCAGGGTTTTTAATATATCCTGTTGCATTCTTGCTTGCATAATTTCCACTGAGCAATCAGGAATTAATCTTATTGGTTCTCCATTGTAGGTGGCTCTGTTTTCTCAGAGTTTCTTTCTGTATTCTTATTTGTCTCTAATTTTGGGAAAATTTATTATTCTTGCTCTGTTTTGGCATTTTTCTCCTAGGATATATCCTTTAAGGATTTTTTTAAGAAGGAAATAAATCTGTTTCCCCTATGCTTTTTCTTCTCTGTTTTTTTTTTTTTTTTGTGGGGTTTTTTTGACACTTTTTCTTCTGGGTTTCCAGTTGTTGTCGAGTCAGAACCGACCCACCACTGACCCTCAGTGGGTTTTCAGAGGCAGTAAATCACATAAGAGGAGACTGCCCATCTTTCTTCCATGGAGCAGCTGGTGGATTTGAACCTTTGGGATTGCAGCGCAGCTTCTCGCCACTATATGGAAAATCCTTTTAATATTCTCCCATGTAATTCATAGGCTTAGGCTTTCTTTGTTTGCCTTCCATTTTTTCTGCTTGTTCCTCTGACAGATTAGTTTTGAGAAATTTGACCCTTCAAATAAACTGGGTGACTAGTTTTCCATCTTTATAAAGAAAGAGGTTGAAATCTGGATTGTGATTGCATTTTATATATAGATTGCTCTGGGTAGAATTGATATTTCCACAATGTTAACTTGCTATCCCCAAATCTGGTATCTCCTATTTACATACATCCCTTTTTTAAGACTCTATTGTCTTTCCCCATCCATCTGTAAAATTTATATTAGCAACTTTTGTAGAATTAGTCTTCTTCAGTTTTTAGGATAATGTTTTCATTTCACCCTCATTCTAGGATAATTTTATTGCATACTTTATTTTTGTATGTGTGTGTGGTTTTCGGCTCTTCAACTACATTATTCTGTCACCTCTGATCTCTAGTGGTTCTGACACAAAACTTGCACTTACTTGTTTAAAGATGGAGGATCATTTTTATGTGACATTTTACTCCTTGCAGCTTTCAGGATCTTTCACTTTTGTGAAAGTAACTCTGATGTGTCTCGATATAGATCCCTATTCTGGGATTTAATGTTTTTCATTCATTGGAAATCTTCTAGAACAGTGTAGATTGTTGTAGTTTACCATTAATAGTTTACAGTTTACGTGTTTTTTCCCCCTTTAAAAGATGTGTAATTTTGTTTTGAAGAGTAAATACTGAGGTAAGGAGCTGTTCAATTTGCCCCTTTTTAATTTTTTATAGATCCTTCCAAATTGCACTTGTGCCTACTGGTTCGTCCAAGCAGCAGTCTGTGAGACAGCCCATTCTGGTTTTTTCATGACCCCTTCTCTCACAGGGTCCTCTCTCGCAGGGCAAGTTAAAGGAAAAGTTGACTGTCTTTAGTAAGCACCACTTTCTGTGACAGCAAACTTCAGCTTGGAGCCATCTTCTGTGGCTTTCTTCCCTTCCGCCCTCTGGTGTACATAGCTGGGAAGGACTTGTGCTACACTTGGAAAAACCAGATATTGGAGAAAAGGTTCTTTGATGCATTGTTTAGATGACTTTTAAAAGCATCATTCTTGATGGATGTAATTTCAATTTTTTTAAAAAAAGAGTCTATAGTTCTTAATTGACTCTACGGCAATTAGTCTATATTCGGTACCCTTCCCCCAGAGATATGCCCCATTGATCACTTCCTTATTCATATTATTTTATTAGTATTTATATTAAAATACATGTGGGAAGAGAGAAAATTAACCATTAAAACCTTAGAATTTCCCCAGTGAGGAAAATGCCTTTTGTAAGAACTCCAGAACATACCTTAACTTAAAGGTTATGCTCAAGAACAGGCTGGTCAGGCCAGAAAGACCCATCACTTGATACTGGCTGAACTTAAGAGGTGGAACCTCATTGACTGAACCATGTGTACTAATGCGCCCCAGTAAAGGCTCTGAATGCAGAAGCTTCATCGACTTCCCAATTCGTGTGTGACACAGGTGCAAGTGGGAGGGTTGTTGCTAGGTGCCATTGAGTCAGGTATGACCCATAGCTGCCCTATGAACAAGAGATTTGAACTATATGCTGTGCCATCCTCGCAAGCTCTGACACACTCAGGCCCATCTCTGCAGTCAGGTTGGGGATCCACCAGGTTGGGGATCTTCCGCTCTTGGCTTCACCATTCCTCCACCTTTCTAAGCGTAATGTTCTTCTCCACGGAATAATAGTCTTTCCTGGAGACATGGCTAAAGTAAGTGAAACAAATTTTTATCATCTTTGCCTCCATGGGGCACTCTGAATGCAACTTTTCTGAGACCTGTTTGCTCTTTTGACGGTCCATACTTTGGGCGTGTGTCCAGGAGGGACTAATCCTTGGAGAAGGACATCATACTTGGAAGGGTGAAGGGATAGCGCAAAAGAGGAAGACCCCAGATGAGGTGGATTGACCAAGTAACTGGGGCAATGGGGGTAGGTATGTCAGGGTCAGTGAGACTGGCTTAGGACAGGGCAGGCTTCAGAGCTCTGTGGATAGGGTCACCATGAGTTGCAGGCTACTCAATGGCACACAACAAGAACACTAGCATGGGATATTCATGTATACCTCCAGTACCACAAGTCAAAGACATAATTTATTCTTTCTCCCTTATTTATTGTTCAACTCTCAGATACCTAGTAAATGATTGAAAAGACCATGGCCTGAGTCAGGTGCACCTTAGTCCTCAGGCTAACATTATTGCTCCACAATAATTTAGAGAGGTCCTTGACTGCAGACTTCCCCAGAGTGGGAGGGTGGTGTATCCTTATTTGGACATGGGTGTTACACACTAAACACCCCCCTCACCCCTCTGCCTGTGCATCTCCTCACTGTTTGCTGTATGACCTTGCAATCATGAGTCTTTCTGTGAGTTCTGTGAATTGTGCTTTACAGAACTATTTAATTTAGAGGAATAGTGGCAGGAGGTCAGAAATGAGGGCGACTCTGAGGACCCCCAAGCTTGTCGTGGCTCTAAAGTCTCGAGAGGATGTAAGATCTGAACTCCCTCTGGTGGTTAGAGTCTTAAGGAAGAGGTGCTATATACAATGCTGAACTGGACTAGACTGCATTGATTTGAACCTGATTGGATTATTACATTTGGTGCCAATGGAGTAAGATTTGATTTTCTGCATGATGTGTACAATTTTATCCAATAAAGACACATTAACCCCTAATATACAGTAGAGAGTTAAGAGACTATATGATAATGTCAGACTTCATAGGTTCAAACCCAGTTGTACCATATACCTCTGCAGAACCTCAGCAAATTAGCTAAATGCTCCCTCAGTTTCTCTATTTGAAAGATGCAGAATACCAGTAGAGTTATGACAAATATGAGTTAAATCAATTGTATGACTAAAGCACTGATCATTTAGCCAGTTCCCTGCTGATTGATACTGTGGTTGTCTCCTGCCATTTCAGACCCCTGCACCTTGTAACATTGTTTTTGCACATTCATGAGCATATAGGATGAAGCTATACTAGTGGAATACTAGATCAAAGATTATGTGCATTGGTAACATTGATATTCAACTCATTGCCATCAATTTAGAACTAATAGTGGACCTTCCAGTAAGTTTTTGTTGTTATGTGCCATCGAGCCAATTCCGACTCATAGCGACCCTATGCACAACAGCCCTAAACCCTGCTCTATCCTGCGCCAACCTCACCGCCTCTGACACACCCATCCCGATTACCC
>NW_006399893.1:5810959-5853093 GCF_000299155.1 Elephantulus edwardii | reverse complement strand
AGAACAGTGTCATTGATTTCACATGCAAGCAAGATTCTACTGAAGATCATCCAAAAACGATTAGAACAGCACATCAGCAGAGAACTGCCGGAAGTCCAGTAAGTTTTTAGAGGCTGTAAATCATACAAGAGGAAATTTCCCATCTTTTTTCCCTCAGAGCAGCTGGTGAATTCAAACCACCTGCCTTTGGGTTGGCACAACAATAATCTGCCGTCTAGAATTTATACCAACTTTACAATGCTGACAATGTGTGAGAGGCCTGCTTTCTGAAGCTAACATGGTGTTAAATAAACTTTTGATCTCCTCCCACATGATAGATAATAACGGTATTTCAGTGTGGTTTTAATTTGCATTTCTTTTTATTGTGAGGATGAGCATTTTTTTATGTACTTCAAAGCGTTTTGTATTTTCTTTTCTGTGATCTGTCTTGTTCATTTGCTTTCTCTGTTTTTCTAAAGGATTGTTGTTTTCTCCTTTCTGCTGTATAGAATGTTTTTACTTGTCAAGGACATTTGCTCTTTGTGATTTGAGTACAAACTTGTCCTTTTGTTTTCCGTATAGTAATTTTTATTAGGCACAGGTTTTTGCTTTTATTTTTGTGTAATCTAACACATCTGCCTTTCCTTTAATAGCATTTGAGTATTACGTCATAGAAAAACCTTCATTGTTCTTAAGTTACAATGGAAATCTCCCAGGCATCTAAAATATTTTGTTTAATGTTCTGCTTAGTATTGAATTGTGGTGTAGGCTAAGAATATTTAATATCTCACAGTCTGCCAAAAGAACAAACAAATCTATCTTGGAGAAGGTGCAGCCAGGGAGATCATTCGAGGCAGGAATGGTGAAACTTTACCTCCCATACTTGGGGCATGTTATCAGAAGGGTCCAGTCCTTGAAAAGTGACATCATACTGGGAAAGGTGGGAGATTACATCATGCTGAGAAAGAGAAAGAAAGGAAGACCCTCAACAAGGTGGACTGACACAGTGACTGTGACAATGGGCTTGAGTATATCAGAGATAGTAGGGCAAGTTTCAGATCTGTTGATGATAGGATTGCTGTGATTCTATGGCACATAGCAATATGAAGTCTTAGTTTAACCTTTGAATCTTAGATGGACTTGGAGTTTGTGTAGGCATATAAAAGATGGTACAGGTACATAGTTCTAAGTCTCCAGTGGACCCACTTGGCTAAGGCAAGCACACTGTTTCCTCCAGTCTGTCTTATTGTGCACATATCTGGTTCTTGATCCTTCAACTTTTCTCCTGTAGAGCTCTTCAGTGGTTCCACTACCATAGGCTGCCGGGGTTTCCTTGGGTTTAAACTCATGAGCATATGTGATACTCATGGACTCCTTCCAGAGAAATTCTCCATCTTTCCCAGGATCACTTCTTGGTTGTGCCTAGATCTCCTCCTGACCCTGCCTGTTAAGTGGTCTAGAAGAATGTTCTAGAAGATTTCTGTCAATAGGAGCTCCTGGGAGAGGAGTTTGATTTTATGTCTTTGCAGACTGTAAATGTCAGCCTTCCTCCTGCTTTTGCCTCACTTCCCAGCCCCACCGCATCTCTCCGTCAGGTATGTTTACCTGAGTTCTTGCCATCAGCCAAATGAGTGAGTAAAACCCATTTCTCTCTTCTTAAAGGCCTTTCTCATCTTGAATTTACTCTGTCAGTGCAACACATCCTACCTGCTCACTCTGTAACTTCCAACAGCTTCAAATTTGACCATTTCCCCCTGATTTTTCTCTGCAAAGCCAGCAAATGCCCAACACAGCCAATTTCTCTTCACATATTTTGATGTCTATTGGATCTGTAATTCCTCTATCTCAGGATCTTGTTGTGTCTTTACACACACACACACACACACACACACACACACACACACACACACATTGCTGTCATCACATCTCACTGAAGTCCCCTCTGGTGCTGGCTGCCAATATTTGCACTTCCACCGTGGGAGGCCCACAGTGTCTGACCACCTGACCAGGCTTCACATCACACGTGTCATTCACATTTGCTCCTGGGTCCCCTCAGAGTATACTGGTCTGGGAGAGCCTACTGGTGGACAAAATCCTTCATATCCCTGGAACCACACACTTTGCCTGCCTTCTGATCATGTGATCCAGCACATGCCCCTTTAACCGCACTTTAACAATCCCTTTCCAAGAGGCTTGCTGTGGGTGCCATTCCACTCCCATGAGGTGCACGCTGGCCTTTAGATCTGCCCCTCTACTACTTTTTTGAAGCGGGACCAGTGATGATTTGTGATGCTGAGGGTCTCAGCACGTGGTGGCTCTGTCGATGCCTCTCCTCCCGAGTTCCTCTAGATGCTCACCTGTAACTGTCTGTGACCCCAGGAACTTTTACTCACCTTAGCTTCGTAACTGGTCCATCGCCCAACAAAGTCAGTGATGTGCCAAAGACTTAGGTTTGAAAAGAAATTAAAATGCAAGTGGCAGCATAGCATATGGGGTGTGATACCATAACAGATATGTGTGTATAAGTGCTCTTTATTCCCCCAAGAGCACGTATGTAAACATACAGGAGAAAGCCAGAAGGGGCTGTAGTGAGCTGACAACAGGACTTAGCTGAGGGGAAGTTCTTGACTGGCAAGGTTTGTCAAGGGGTATTTTCCGCTCATCTGATGTGTATGTTTTACAGAGGGAAAAAGCTAATTAAAACTAAACACTCAAAGACCCGTTGTGCTTTTAATAATTTCAAATAAGAATAAGTATTAACTTTCTAAAACAGGCAATGTAAAGAAAATGCAGAGACTGAGAAATGAGTTTCAAACTGGTGTCCGTTTCAAATGGACACCACCCTACAACATAATCCAGGAGATCCAAGCAGATCTCCCTCCCCAGACATGGGCTTTAGCTCCCAGACGAGTCACCTTTGGGGATGTTCTAGGAGTGTTAGAAAATTGATCCTTATAAAGATGCACTTACAGGAAAGTGTGACAAAGAATTGCAAGTTTTAATGTTAAGTCTAAAGTATGTCTCATCTCCCACTTGGAAGTTGTTAGCAGTTCAGTTCTTGACTGACTATTCCCCCCACACCTCAAACAGCAATTCTCAGTGGAGGAGGACCCCACCCACCCCTGCTGGACATCAGTGCTAGTGAGCCCTGGGTGTTTGCTCCCTCGGCCACACCGGGCAGAAAATGGACTGAACCCTTTCACTTTCAGAGCATATTTTAATATGAATATTTGTCAAAAAGTCTCTTATTGATGTAAAATAAAACAGCTCTTTGTAACACACATGGAAAAAAGTTAGCTTTGATGATGCAATATAAAGCCAAAAAAATATCAAAAATACTATTTTTGTGGTGGGCTCTTTTCCTTACGATGACATAGGCATGGTAGCATTGAGACTCGATGGGATGAAGTGCTGGTGTCCCCACTTTCTAGATGTCTGACCCTGGACGAACTATTAGCCCTTCTGGCTGGCTTTCAGGATCTCGTTGTAACGTGGTGACTTTCTTTATGAGGTTATAGTAAGTTAGTGCACTCTATCCCTTGAATTTGGAAGCAGGAGTGGCATCCATTTCCTGAACCACATGCCTCTGGAAACTCTATGAACTTGGAGAAACGATAACTATAGAAAGGCTTCAAGCCTTTTGTTCATAGGGTCACTATGAGTCATGCTCAACTTGAAGGCAGTAGACAACAATAACAACATCCCTTAAATAGTGCCTGGCATAGGGGAAAGAATGTTAGCTTGGTGATTGGTTCTGGCCTTATGAAACAAAACATTTCCAGCTGTGCCACCTTCTTAACTGTTTCTAATTAAGTAAGCGTCACTAACTGTGGCAAGGGGGCCTTGGCCCATGGCTAACAGACACTGCCCACCTTTGTTCCTCGGAGTGGCCAGTGGGTCTGAAGCACTGGAAACTCTAAGGTCTTCTGATTCGCAGCACAACATTTTAGACTGTGCCGGACCTCTGTCATCACTCTGTTGTTTTGTTGTACCTTGAAGTCAACTTCAGCTCCTTATACAAGAAACAGATCTGAACCTTGCCTGGTCCTGCACCATCCTCCTGACCTCCACCATGTTCCAACCTATTATTACAGTCATGGGGCCAGTCTGTCTTGTTGAGGGGCTTCCTCTCTTTCATTGATCCCCTGTCTTTCCCAGCATGATGGTTTTTCCCCCAAGGACTGACCCCTCCTGATCACACACCCCAAGTATATGAGGTGAAGTTTCACCAACTTTGCCTGTAAGAAGCACCCTGGTTACACTTCCTCCAGAACAGATGGGTTAGTTCCACTGGCAGTGCATGGGCTATTTCACACTCCTCTCTAATACCACAATTCAAAGACATCCATTCTTCTTCAGTAATCTTTATTCATTGTCCAACTTTCAGACGCATAGGAAACAATTGAGAATACCATGACATGGGTAAAATGCAGTTTAATCTTTACACTGACATCCGTGTTCTTGAGCACTTTATGAGGTCTTTGACAGCATTTCCCAGTGCACTATGTCTTTGGACTGTTGATCCTAGAACAGTGAAATCCTTGACAACTTCACTGTTGGCTGCATCATAATGTTGCCTAAAGGTCCATTGGTGAGGATTTGTGTTTTCTTGATATTAAGATGCAATCTTTACTGAAGGCTGTCGTCTTTGATCTTTTTTCAGTAAGTGCTTCAAGTCGTCTTCACTTTATGCAACCATCACTTACACAGTCATAATAAAAGACATAAAATCTAAAAACAAAGCTGTGGTCCTCCCTGGCATCAGAGAGTTTGAGCATAAACCCACTCAGATCAATTGCAAGATACTCTAAAAATAGAGTTGCTAGTATTGGCACCCAGAACAGCTTTGCTTTGTCTGAAGCGGTGAAATGGTGATGGTATGCTGTGTTTCTTTACGGATCTCACTGGGCCCAGTGAATCTCTGGTCTCATGAGGGGATAAGGAAAAGCTGGCAAGTGGGGTTCAGCGGGGGCTGACTTTGCCCAGCACAGGCTAACGCAGCTCCTTGGGTCTGTTGCAGGAATCATGTACCGCAAGTCGTGTGCGTCATCCGCGGCCTGCCTCATCGCCTCCGCTGGCTACCAGTCCTTCTGCTCGCCAGGGAAACTGAACTCGGTTTGCATCAGCTGCTGCAACACCCCACTCTGCAATGGTCCGCGGCCCAAGAAGAGGGGCAGTGGTGCAGTGACGCCCCGGCCGGAGCTGCCCACCACCATCCTGCTCCTCAAACTCGCCCTGTTCTTGGCGCACTGCTGAAGCCACCGCCGAAGCACCACCCTCTCACCCTCGCACCCCCTCGTGGCAGATCTCTCCGGGTGTTCCTGTATTCTGGGTCGGGGGGGCGGTCTGTGTGTCCTCCTTTTTTTGTTCGTTTGCGAATAATGAAAGAGCTTGGTGTCATTTTTTTGTAAGTCCCAATAAATTCCGTCCTATTGAGTTTTCAGTGTGTTCTGCAGGAAGAAGGGGGCGGCGGTGATGTTCACCTCCCTGTGATCAGAGTCAAGGCCGGGCACTGGAACGCGCCCTCAGATGACACCAAGCCCCGGCTTCCGTTCCCATCTGAGATGGGGTTACGACTCATTGTCTGTGGGTGTGGGGGCTTCAGGGCTGCTGAGCATATCAGATGTGGCGTCTCGAGCCTCATGCTCCTGGAGCCCGTTCCCAGCAGGGCAGGGGGCTTCACCCTCCACCGGCTGCACCTCGGAGTCGGGCCCCAGGGAAATGACACTCTGCTGTGGGGGCTTGGCATCAGCCTTGGGCTCACTCTGGAAAGTGCTTAGGAAGACCTTGGCATTGGTTTTCCCAGAGGATCGGCGCCAGGAGGAGGCACGCAGGAGCGGAAGCGCGGAGCGCATGCTGTGTGTGGTTGCCCGCAGTGGGGTGCGCAGCCCCTTGTCCTGGTTGGCGTGGCGCAGCGTCAGGCGACAGCGCAGCACCTGCCAGAACACGCTGCGGAACTGCTGCGAGGACACATTGTAGAGCAGCGGGTTGACCACGGAGCTGAGGTAGAAGAAGGTGTCTGAGAAGGGCAGCAGCGTCATGTAGGCACGGAAGTAGGCCTTGGTCCAGTCGTGCTTGGGCTTGGCCGCTGCCAGGAGTCGGCGAATCTGGTTTGGCATCCAGCACACGGCCAGCGTCACCACGATCAGCCCTGAGCGAGGGAGAGGAGAGAGGGATCAGCGAGAGACCAACAGAAAGAAACACTATAAAATATTTAGCCCCTCCGTTCTGTGCTCACTGGCTGGGAAATGGTCCCAATTCCTCACTGCTGTGTTTGACAGCTGCTTTTGCCACCAGCACAAAAAGAATGTAAGGAGGTTTCAAGGCTGGGGGAGTTGGCTGTGTTAAAGACCATTAAATGCTTTAGACACTTTGTTTATACCTGTTAGTTTTTTTTATAAATGTCCTCATTGGTGTTTATGTATCCAGGAAATATCTTCTGTGGCTCGTAAATCTGATTTTCTCCTCTTGTCTTAAAGAAATAGGAGAGTCATATTAAGCAGCGTTTCTGTTTTCATGAATATCCCTACAAGAAAGACCTGACGCTGTTTTCACCTTGGAGGGAAGCATGTTTAATTGCACTGAGCCTTTGTCTCCTTTCAGGGGAGCCCAGCTCAGGAGTAGCTTGTCATGGAGAATGCTTTTTGGACAGATGTGCTGAGAAGGTACACCTGTATTTATGATGTGTGTGTCTACTGTGGCACCTCTGTTTCTTTTCAGAGGTCTTTTGATATATCACCTCTTCCACCCTTGTGGGGGAAGAAAAAGACAATTATCCAAAAGCAACAGAGAATATAAAACTTCCTTCCACTTGGCCAGAGGCTTGAGCTGGTAATGGGCTCAATTCCTTCCCAGTGCAGCGACACAGCCAACAGACGCCAGAGGAGGAGGTCAGCTGAAGCTCTCCTTAGAAGTGAGAATGGGGAGGCTTCGTCTCGTGTGCTGTGGACACGTCGATACTGAATCAGAGAGATAGTGTTTGGTAAAGTAGAAGGTCAGCGGATACCAAGGGAGCACACGGCCAGGCGGAATGGAATAGTGTCTGCAACAGTGCACGCATGCTAACCAACAGTTGTGAGAACAGTTCGAGAGTAAGTAATGTTGGCTTCTGTGCCACCCTACAAACTCCAAAAGCAGCAACCTGTCAGAGAAAGGAAATGCCAATACCTCTCACTAAAATAAAAGATGGAAAATAGTAAGACTGAACCTGAAAAACTTACAAGACCTCAGCAAAGACAAGCTTCCTGTCCAGCTCTCATGTTCCACTGCCTGCATAAGATCCGCATGAGCTCCTCCCACCCATAACAGCACTCACCACAAAGGAGAGCCTCTGCACTCTATCTACGTGCATCACTTGATGACTACCTGTGCATCTGTTACCCCTCCGGTGTCTACAATCCTCACTATAATACGAACCTCGGACAAGAAGGTGTTCTGTAGACCGTGCCATCAGCAATCCCACAGGAGCCTGTCTACAGGAACACAACAATAGGAAGGAGAGCTCGGCTTGGCGTCCACTCCCTCATGTTCCAGAGCCAAGACGCCCAATTAGAAGTTCCCTTTTGGAACGCAGATATCTCAGAACAGGACTTTGGTCTTTCAGAATGTGTTCTCCTTCCCCCACCATTGAAAAATTAAGAGAACATAAGGAAAATTCACACTTTCAAACCTTCTGATTTTCTAATCAGCCACAAGAAAGTGATTATTGGCAATGAACTTTTCCTGCCTCCAACGGATAGATAGGAGGAAATATTCCAAGAAGAGAGCCTAGCTTATGCATCCAAGGTCTGTGCCCTTGGGTTGGGGAAGCAGTGACCCAGGTAGCTGCTCTGGCCCTGCTGAAAAATCCCAACCACCACACACCCCAGTGGTCAACCAACAGAGCCAGAACACCGCTGCTGCCCTGGTTCACTTCCAAGGGTTTCTCCTGTCATACTTCAAGTTCAAAGCTTGTGTGTTCAAACCAGCCTGCTTATTCCTTTGCTTTGAATCTGCTACCCTGAGAGCCTTTAGGAAATCTAAAAATAAAATGGGCAAAGTAACATATTGATCTGATGAAAAGGCAGGAAATCACGAAGTCAAGAGTGTATTCTGAAACACCTAGTTACAGCTGCTCGATGGGAACAAAAATCAACATTTTTCTGATTTTTTTAAAAAAAAACCCAAAATATAAAAGCTTGCATAAGAAGTAGGAGGATTTTTTTCCTCATTGCTTTGAGCAGTGCCAGTGCTCCCAGGCACCTGTGCAGTTTTCCAAGTTCATCCTTCAATTACTGCTCCTCATTTCCATCTCACAGCCCTGACAGAGACTCGTCTCATTAATTGTGAGGAACCAGTATGCTTACCATATTGAGGAAGCCACTGTCATTATAGAGTTTTGCTTTTTCTCTCCCCCGTCATTGAATTTCAGAGAACAAGTTACAGCCGTCTTCGTCTGATGACTGACTTCTCAAAATATGGAAATGAAGCATGTGGTTATAGCTGTGTGTGGTGATACACCATGGAAACTTGAACTTGAGGTATCACTAGAGAGGTGATGCAAGCTGGCTTACACTACTTACCAGGGGCGGAACACCATGTGGCATTCAAAGCTGAGGAGGGGTGCAAGGCAGAGGGTGGGGGCAAGAATTGCTTTTTCTGTGTCCTTTGTTTGCTCCCAGTTCTTTTGATTTCAACCCTTCCCACCCAGCTCTTATTCCTGGGTGATGCAAAAGGTTTATAGATGATTCATTACTTGGAGGCAAAGATGGTAAGGTGTCATCTTTCACACTTTGGGCATGTAGCTAGGCAAGGCTATTCCTTGGAAAGTGACATCATCTTGGAAAAAGATAGTGGGTCAGTGAAGGAGAGGAAGACTCCCTGCATGACTTCAGGAGTGGGCTCGAGTGAGTCAGAGATGCTGAAGATAACGCAGAATAGGGCAGGGTTCAAGACAGCTGTTCATAGGAACGCTACAAGTCATACTGGACTTGATGACACTTAACAACAACAGACTGATGTTGGTGGTTCAGCCTCACCCAGCAGCACTGCAGAAGGAAGGCATGGTCATCTGCTTCTGTAAAGACCACCAAGAAGCCTGAGCGAACATGCTTACGCTGTAACACTTTGTGGCATCAGAAGTAAACTGGCAGAACATCCACGGGGCTGGGTTTCTGTTGAATTCCTCATCTTGTCCTCCCCCCCTTTGGCTGCTGCCTGTCAATTGTCCTTCACTGGTCAGCTCATAGAAGAAAGGACACTCAGTAAAAAGCAAGAGTCAATACTCTACCCAGAGGCAGGCACAAGGGCAGAAAGAGGACTGTTGCAGTTTCAGGCAGCAAGGAATTCTTTCTTGAAGATTGAAGTAAGATAAAGTAAATAAGCCAACAGGTAGCTCAGTCTGAACACGCAGAAAATTGGGAGCCAGATCCAGAGATGTCTCAATCATGAGAGAGAGAAAAAATAATAAAGTTGCATTGCTGAGTGTAGAAGGGGGAGGGAGAAAAGCCACAACTTTAGAGACTAAGGGTGACAAGACTTTATTTAGAAATGGGCAGAGATTTTGTAAAATGCATCAGAGAAGTTTTGATAAAACCAAGAACATTTTTCCGTGTTACTCACTCATGATTTCTCACGCACGTTTCACTCCTGAAAACTGGATGAGACTGGATCCAACATGGTGGTTTAAAATTTTTTTTTAACAGATGTCAATTCAGTCAGCATCTCCCAGTGCTGTAGCTTCTGACCAAAGGTTTCATTTGAGATGCTGGGAAAGGTCAGAGAAATAGAGGAAAACCCTCAACAAGTTGGACGGACCGTGACTGCAACAGTGGGCTCAAGCCTACTGGAGATGATGAGGATCGTGCAGGATGCCGCAAAGTTCAGATTTGTTGTTCACACTGTCACCGTGAGTCACCACTGACTTGATGGCATCTAGTAACCAACAGTGTGAGGGTAAAGGAGCCCTAGAGGTGTGGTGTGCAAGTGTCGGATTGCTAAGTGAAATGCTGGCGGTGTGAATCGACCTCTGTTAGAATGCAGCTGACACCTTGAAAGCTTTACAGCCTGGGATGCAAGATGGAGGGTGATGCCGAGGTGCAATCCATGGAGCAGCTGGTGGGCCAACGTCAGGACAGCCCCACGAGAGCAGCAAAGCCCTCTTGTCCTCCTCTGACTAATTCTTAGCCTCCCCATCCCAGGCACGTACCCAGGGAGCAACACTCACCCTGTGACATTGTATTTATCATCCTGTGACTTTGACAATCCAGCCAGGCTGAATCCTGAACTCAATTTGAGTATCCATTCTTAGCTACAGCATACAGCCGGTTAACTAGGCTTTTTGTGTAAAGCCTTCCACATATGGGGACTCCTATTTATTTAAACCGTTGACTAATTCTGAAAGCATACTGTTGTAGCTTTCATTTTTCATTCTGACTCTTGCCTCACCATTGTGTAAAGACAGGCTGTGCATACTCTGGCAAGGCTGCTCGGAAGCACTTTCCCACCTTAACTGAAGGTTGAGAACAGGCTAGTGGATCTTCTCCTGGGCTTTGTTAGCAAATTGCTGAGTTGTGTGCTTAGAGGAGTAGAACACGTTATCCTCTTGGAGGATGAAACCAAACTACTCTTGTAAAATTTGTCATTTTGTAATGGCAAGTAATTGTCAATTTCCACAGTTGGAGGGGTGGGGGAAGAAATGCTTGTATTAAATGACACTATAGAGAAAGAGTCCCTGGCTGGTGGAAATAGTTAACACACTCAGCTGCTAACTGATAGGTTGTAGGTTCCAAACCACCCAGAAGTGCCTCAGAAAAGCCTGCAGAAACCTGAAATCTCGAGGAGTACAGTTCTGCTCAGACACAGGTGGGGCTGCTGTGGGCCGGCCAGCACCCTGGGTCTTCTCTGAGAATACCTGCCACGTCCAAAGACAACTTGCCACTGCTGTTGACATTCGGCTCAGCTCTAGACCCAGCTACTCTGTAGCAGAGAGGGAGCTTTAGTCTTAGTCACACCTTAATAGAATGCATTAAAGATTTAACTTAAATTCATGTTTGGCTGCAATCAACCTGGGCTCCTGTAAGACATTTGGGGAAATCTCTAGTATTTTGGTCAGTGTAGGGTAATCTGCAGCCTGCAGTAAAATAACTTCAGTGTGAACCTGAATGAAGAGTAGTGAAAGCAGGTGAGCGGTTTTAACAGAATTATTGGCAGATCTGTATTATTCTCCAGACAGCGTTGTGCTCTGCGTTACAAAATACCTTTACAGCTTATCTGTTTTTCCACATAAAGCACTTTCATTTTTCCTCCTTGATCACCACACTGAAATGACAAGACCCATTAGACGATGACACAGATGTATCCTCCGCAGAGTAATGTTGAAAAAAACAGACGGCATGCAGATGTCCTACAACATCCCGCACTGCCTGACATTTCCACAGCACCCGTGCCAGGCTGCGTGTCTTTACTCTCAGAGGTACACTAGCTATGCAGACATCATAATCCCACCACGGAGTTTCTGTTTCCTGTCCTGTCATCTTTAAAGTGAGGGTTTGCGTGTCCCTACGCATCCATCACAGGAAGCAAAGCAGGAAGGGGCTCAGAAGCCAGCCCTATAGCCCTTATACCACAAGTTAGTGACGAAACAGATGAGATGATTTGTTCAAGACCTCATGGCATAGTGACAGGACTCCCACAGGCCACACACTCTGGAACCTTGCGTTCCATTGTAAATCGGCCAGCGAGGTGGGTTTTGGTATTGTTGTGTACCACAGAATTGGAACCAACCCATAGCTGACCCTCCTGTCAGTCTTCAGAGGCAGTTAATTGCACAGAGGAGGTTGCCCATCTCTCTTCCACAGAGCAGCTGGTGGCTTCGAACTGCGTGCCTTCAGGATTGTAGCACAGACTCTTGCCACTAGGCCACCAGAACACCCTGGTTTTGGTATTATTTTTTAATATATATACAATTTTCTTCTCAGCTTCAGGATTAAGTGCAATCAATTCATGACACTGAGACAGTAACCTCAAGCTCCCACTGAAGCCAGCATCCCTCTCTGACCCACTCTCGCTATCCATTTTAGAACTAGGTCCCTACAGACTGGATAGAGACAAAATCTGGAAGTACACACATCCCACAAAAGAAAAAAAATATATTAACGCAAGGAAGCTGAATAATTTTGGAAAATGAAATAGAACTTCTGATGATGACCTAGTGACCTGGAGTACAATGAATGCTTCCTCCTATATGTCTTTCATCATCATCTTCACCTTTCTAGCTTCTGCTTAGCTCAGCCACCTCCCTGCCAGTCATCTACCCATCAGTCATCTGTTTATCTGTCTACCTAGCTCTCTACCTTTTGTCTATTTCTAGCATTAAGTAGGAAAGGACTGGAATCTTGATGTCTCTCAAATCACTGTGTGTGATTTTAATAGTCCTAAAGCTTTGCTTTTTGGCTTTGTGCTGAGGTCCCTATGTCACCTAACTGTTGAAGGTGGAGGGAGCTTGGTAGCTAACATAAAGGCCACTTCTAGTTGGTGGTTCAAAGTTCCTTGGGACACAGATGAGCAGTCTCCTCCCTGTGATTTTCAGCCTTGGGGAACCAGTGGAGGTTCAGCTCCGAGTTGGTTCCACCTTGATGACAGTGAGTTCTGAGTTCAGGTTGAAGGGGATATTGAGGATTTAGGAGTTGGATGGTTATGGCTCATCTGTTCCATTACTCTCCCTTTTTGATTCCATTGTTTCCGACGTCCCTTTAACTCTGAATATAACAGACATCTCCTACCACCACCTCCATTTAGATTTCTGATTGCATTCACTCAGGAAACCCTTCTTGAATGGCTGGGCTATGGTACAGACCTTGAATGAGGAATTGTTACAAAGCAGTGGAAGGCAAGGTGGACAACCTGCCCAGGACCACAAATATCTGAGAAGAGGGTTATGGCGGCAACTAGAAGAACAGGCTGACCTTGCCAGAGATGGCCCACTCGGACAGAAAACAGTAAGAGCTGATCGTGGAAAAGGGTATTGTAGACAGGGGGGTGGAGGTTGAAACAGCAGCCACCTCCTCTTATGTGCTGGAAGAGACTCGCACGTCAGGGACAAAGTGATGGGTTGGACATGGTAGGAAGCTGGAATGGGTAGAGGACACTCCATCAGGATTTGTAGATGATAATTTGACTTGCATATAGTAGGGTGAAAAACAACTGACATTTAAACAGCAATTCATGGAAAGCAAACATTGAATGAAGAGCCAGGAAAAGACAAATACATCCAATAAAAGGTTTTAGCATTTTCTCAATTTGTATGTTTGTGTTTGCCAGTCTGTTTCTCCAAGCCAGTGGAGATGGTGGAGTTCACCCCTGACTTTGGCCAATTTGAGGCACCCAAGTCAGTGCCAACCTTAGTCTACCCTCCAGTGTCGAAGGCAGAGGATCTCAAAGCAGGTGCCCTGGACCGGCATCATCAGCCTTACCTGGGAATAAGATGGAAGGAAAGAATCTCAGATCCCATCCACACCTTGTACCACCGAATTGGTCCTGACACATGGTGGCCTCTTGCGGTTACAGGGTAGAACTGCTCCACAGGATCTTGGCTGTAATCTATAGGGGAGCCCTGGTGGCGTAATCCATGGGAGGTTGGGCCACTAACCCAAAGGCAATGACTCTCTGATGGGTTGAATCCATTAGTGGCTCTAAAGGAGGAAGAGGTAGTCTCTTCCCATGCAAATGTCAGTGCCAGAAAACTCACCGGAGGGTCAGCAATGTGCTGATTCAGACAAGATGGCAATGAGTGAGTAAGATCGCCAGCCCTTTTCCTCTGTGGGTAGTGCTGCTGCTGTTGTTGTTAAGTGCTGTCTAGTGAGCGGGCATCTATTCACAGTGCCCCTACACACAATAGATGAAACCTTGCTAGATCCTACACCATCCTCACAATCTTTCTTGAGCTTAAATCCACTGTGGCAGTCATGGTGTCAATCCACTTCCTCGAGAGTCTTTTGTTTTTTTCCTGACACACTAATTGTCTGAGCTCTGGTGACTAAGTGGTAGGGAGTTGCACTGCCAACCCAAAGGCACGCGGTTCGAATCCACCATTTGCTGTGTGGAGAAAGAGGGGTAGTCTACTGTGCGATTAACTGCTTGTGAAAACCCGCTGGAGGGATCAACTAAGAGTCGGTTCCAACTCAGTTGTAAACAACAACTACTTTTCTAAGCGTGATGTCCTTCTCCAAGGACTGGTCCCTCCGGATGGCATTTCTGATGAATAAGAGATGAAATCCGACCACATTTGCTTCTAAGGAGCACTTTAACTGCATTGCTCCAAGACAGATTTTTGTTGTTGTTGTTTTAACTGGCCATGATATACACAATATCCATCACCAGCACCATAACTCAAAGGAATCTAATCTTCTTTGGTCTTCCTTCCTTATTCTTTGTCCAATTTACATATGTATATGAGGCAACAGAAATTATTACAGTTTGGAGCAAGTGCACCTTGGTCTTGCAAGTGATAGCCTTGCTCTTAAAGCCTGTAAAGAGATCCTTGGGAGCAGATTTGTCCAATGCAGCATATTGTTTAATTTACTGATCGTTCCTTCCAAGGATGTTGACTACTAATCCAAGAAAATGAAGTCATTGGCAACTTCAACCTTTTCTCCATTTATCATGATGGAGCTGGGTTGGTTCAAACTGCCATTCTTTAACTAAAGAATGCTAACTAAAGTTACTAACTAAATGCAAACTTTTGGCACCACCCAGGGACCTATACCTCAGTCTCGGTGAATCAGACACTCAGGAGCTGGAGGCTCAACAAGTTCCTCAGGCGATTGTCACACACACTAACCTCTGAGAACCACTGCTGTGCAAATTGATAAGGAGTCCTAGCCAGTGGAAATTCGCTGAGGCTCCATCACTTCTTGTGCTTGCCTGGAAGTGTCATGTTTTAACAATGATCTGGTGGGCTCTAAGAAGAGCCACTTTGCTGACTCTCACTTCTGGACAAAGTCTTGCTGCTTCTTCATCCTATTCTGTTTTTCCTCTCCTTTCTTCTCCCTCACTTTTTCTTTCTTCTTCTTCCCGTCTCTTCCTTGTTTACTTAAATGTCTCCTCTTTATTTATTCCACAGCATATAAAGCAATAGCATCTCTCCCTTTCCCCCTTTACACCTCCTCTATCTTTCAAAGTGTACCACAGTCATTCCATGTGTCACACTTGCCTATGCTGCCAGAGCATCCCGACCCCCCACACCCCTACCCCTGCTTCCTGTTATCTTCTTGGATTTCTGAAGACAACTCAGTCAGCTGCAGGCAAGTTCCTTAATAGATAACAGGTGCTGCCTTAAAGGGTGGTCACCACTCACTGACAAGTTTGCCAGAGGAAAGCTCTGGAAGCAATACAAATGGGGTGGGAAGGACTTGGATGTTGGCCACACACTGGACACGCCAGCCCTGAGAACCAGCTGCATGTCTCACAGCCTGTAACCCTGCCAGGACACGCCTGGACACCTTGTGAACACTTTTCCGTGATCCATTACCTTGATAACATTTGTTTAAACAGATTGGCCCTTCTTTTCACATTTCCTATTGAGAAGCAGTCTTTAGGAGAAGACAGAAGAGCTGTTGGGATTTTGTTTCTAGAAAGGCACAGAGGCAACAACATGGAAGTCTATGCATGCCACAGATGGCTGCTTCTGTCTGTGAAGACAGATGGCTCATGCCCCGTGCTAACCCACTTATCCAATGGCACCCAGGAAGGATTTTCCAAGAGTGGGGCTCTGTCCACCATACGGAGGCCACAGACCCTGATCTGTGGCAGAGCAGCCAGATTTCAAATGGCCTGCAGTTGGCTCAGCATCACATCCATCTCCTTTTGCTCTATAAGCATCAGTTCAGGAAAAATAAGCATCAATGGCTACAATAGCAAATATCTATTCCTAAAACAAGCCTTTGGTCTGGGAACTGGAAGAGAGCCTCAAGGCTCATGGAAGCAGCATTTAGGCTTCTCATGCTTCAGTGCCTCCCATCCCACTGTGAATGCATGGAATCCACTGAATAAACATTTTTCTATGTAGATCTCAATTGTATCTTGTAGTGTGGCTTCTCGTGCAAATATTCTGTTGTAAATCCACTGATATTAAAGTCCTCAAGTCTGGTGTAGCAATGAAAGCCCGCAGTTGTTTCTGTGTCTGAGGGCTGATGCTAAATGCCTCCTCACCTTACAGGAATGGGTGGTGGTGACAAGAGGCGGGACAGCCTGCAGTCTGCTGGGGAAACTGTGATAGGGAGACACGCTCGTGTCAAAAACTATGCACTGTTTACTCTGCATCTCC
Organism: Elephantulus edwardii; assembly: GCF_000299155.1. Taxonomy (NCBI): domain Eukaryota; kingdom Metazoa; phylum Chordata; class Mammalia; order Macroscelidea; family Macroscelididae; genus Elephantulus; species Elephantulus edwardii. Next base: position 5,836,811 of record NW_006399893.1, on the reverse strand, counting down.
ATTATCACAGCACTGCAGTGTAACTAGACCATGAACCTCACGAGGGCAGGGTACTACTACCTACACCTCTACTTCTCCCACTACCACCTCTATTATCACCACCTCTAGCACCAACACCACACTTACCACCAGCTCCATTACAGTGATCAGGAGGGCTACCAGAGCTCACAGATCAAGAGCAAGCCTGTCTAGAAACATCATATATCAGACGTTTTCCAATGTCAAGCAGAGAGAAGGCCCAGAAATATTCAGCAACATGCCTAGGGCTGGCCTGCTCATTGATGGCTTCTAGATGACTGGCACTCAGGCCTCCTGGTGGCCAGCCCGTGCCACTTCCTGGAAACTGACACACCATTCTAAGCTCTGGCCCATTGATCTCACACATACAGGCTAGTTGACATTTAAAGGAGAAATAAAGAGTGAGAGAACAAAGAATATATAAGTAGGATTTCAAGGAGGAGAAAATACCAAGTCTTAGGGAGCCTGGAGCCCTAATCTTTCATTAGTTTTCTATCCTCATGTAATTCCTCTCAAGGAGGAATTAAAGGTTCCATAATCAACAAGTCTTCTTGTTACCATCAGGCTAATGGCCTGGTTTTGACCTCTTTTAGCCAAAGAATTGAACCAGGTGAGAGACACAGGAAGGTCAACAGTGGCTGAGTCTCCCAGTCTTGGCCTAGTCCAACCCTTCGTAGGTTTTCTGTTGTGCTTAAAATAATTCTGGTGTGGGCATAGCCCTTAAGAGAGCTCACGGCTAAGAAGAACAGCAAGTAGATGGAAGTGTAGGTAAAAAGACAGACAGTTATATCAGGAAAGATACATCTCAGAGAGAGAGAGACAGGTTATTCTCCAAAAGTAAAGGAAGTGGTAGAGAAGACCCCTTCCCACATGAGTCAAGGGTTAATATTAATAAAGTCAACTTGCCTCCTTGTTTGGGTCTGCTTTTGAGCTTGAGCCTCGGCCAATGGCATGATGTTGTAGAGATTTCAAAATTAATGGGCGGTTCTTTTTCTGATCTGTTGTCCATGGCATCACTGATCCCATAGGGAGTTAAGCATGTGCCAAAAATTTTATTTACATCGTTTGGAGTGGTGGGGTGCAGCCTTCACCACGCCTGTGTCAGGACTGTGAGATACTCAGGTCCACTGTTACCTGGTTTTGATTGGGTAGGGTCTGGTTTTAGCTACTTTACTTGAGAGAACTGGACAATGACTAAGGACAATAGAAGAAGAGTCAATGCCTTTGAGTGGTGGTGCTAGAGAAGAGTAATGAATATAGTGTGGATTGCCAGGAGAGCAAGCAGGTCAGTCCTGGAGAAGGTGAAACCAAGCTGCTCCCTGGAGCCAGGGATTTTGAAGCTCCATCTCACATACGTTGGACATGTGACCAGGAGGGACAAGTCCTTGGAGAAGGACATGATGCTTGGAAGGGTGGGGGAATAGTGCAGGTGAGGAAGACCCCGGATGACATGGATTGGCTCAGCAACTGGAAAAGTGGGATTGGATCTGTTGGAGATGATGAGATTGGCTCAGGATAGGACAGGGTTAAGAGCAGTTGTACATAGGTTCTCTATGAGTCACAGGCAACTTGATGTCAATAACAGCAACCAACCCTTAACATGAGTTTCATCTGGTTTTACCACACTGGTAACCTCCTTAACGTTCTTTCTGCCTAATTTAGCCTCATTTTGCTGATGTACCCAATTTTGACCCTAACATTCGGGTTCATTCAAGTCAGTAAGGCCTCCACCCCACATAATAATATCCTTGCATCGTTCCTCCCTCTGCATACAACACAATCCCACACCCACATGCAAAGGGAATGCCTCTATTACTTCAAAGCAAGGTGCATGGTATAAGCAAGGTTCTTGTGTGAATCTCCCTCTTTTTGGTATCTGTCTCATCAGCTGATTTTATTGTGATTGCTAAAGGGTGGGACACAGTGAAAGGACTAAGGCTTTGGGTTTTAATCTCAACCTTGTTATTTACCAGCTATGTAACCATGGACTCACATCTCTATCTGTGTAAAATGATAATCTACCCCTAGATTATTGTAAGAACTAAAGGAGACAACACTTGTAAGAGACGAGTCTTGTCATGGCCAGTGCATAATACCGTTTATTACATAATTAACTGCTCCAACATGGAGGTAATAAGAGTTAAAATTAACACCGTCTGTTGTCAAGTCAGTAACTACTCATAGCTGGCTCTCTATTAGTTTTCTCAGGTTGTAAATTTCCATGAGAGGAGATTGTCCATACATGTATTTCACATAAGGTTCTAGGCACATAGTTTACACTTACTTATTTAAACCTTAAGATAAGTTCCATAAAATGACCACTACTTAATTATATTCCTATTGTACAGTTACATCTGAGGCATGGATCGTTTAAATGACCTGTCCACCTGTGCACATGTGGCGTGTGGCAAAGCCAGAGGTTAAGCACAGCTGTCTCGCTCAGATATCAGCTCTTAAAGACACTATCCCAGCATGCCTACCCTCAGTTCTTTGGGTGAGGGGAGGGGAGGCAGAAATCCTTTCACAATCAAGGTTGTTGTTGTTATGTGCCATCAAGTCACCTGCAACTCATAGTGACCCTATGTACAACAGCTCCGAATCCTGCTCTATCCTGAGCCAAACTTATTGTCTCTGACACACCTACCCTCATTACTCCAGTCATTGAATCAATCCACATCATCGAGGGTCTTCCTCTCCTGCACTGTACCTTCACCATCCCAGGCATGATGCCCCTCTCCAAGGACTGGTCCCTCCTTGCAACATGCCCAAAGTACGTCAGATTGAGCTTCAGAATCCTTGCCTCCAAGGAGATTCCAAATAGCCACACATTCATAATTGCATTTTTCCTATGGATGTCACAGAAACTTCCCTCCCCTCCCCTCAGAATTTCAGCTATAAATGAATAAAAATTTCCTTAAACACATCTCCATGACAAGGCAAGGTATCATCTTGAAAGAAGCTTTTCCTATTTAAGGCAGGCAACTCCCCTGTGGCAGATGAAAGGCTTGCTGGATTAAAAAATGCAAACTAGCTTTGAATAGAAGTCTGGTAGAGGAGATGCCTAAGAATTGCTTCTGATTGAATTTATCTTAAAGGGTTGAGAACCCCTGACTAGACCACTCATAGGTGTACGAGCAGTCCCAGGGAAGGACACTTCACATGAACATTCATTTCAATTAGAAGTTGAAGACTAATCTCACCCATCAGAGGGTAAGAATTCACCCATTAGAATTCTCTTGCCTTCACCACAAATACAATCTAGAATTCAGACTGGAAGCAAAAGACAAAATTAGTTCATTTCCCCATTATCTGCTCCTCTCATGCTCATTAGCAATGGAATTCCTGGAGCAGTCTATGGCTTACTGCCACGACAGGAGGCAAAAAATCAAATCAGCTGATGGGAGAGATACCAACAGCAGGAAGAGGGGGTTCACACAGGAGCCTTGTTTCCACTGGGCTCATTTAGAGCTGAAGTTCTCAAGTGAACTCAGAAAATGTCCTGGGAAGTAGAGATGATATCAGACTCAGTAGATATAGGGTTTTAGATATAGAATGATCAGATAAGTATGCTTGCCCGTTAAATGCTTAAAAATGAAATTATCAGCACATGAAAGAAATCTCTCCCGACTGGATTTTCTGTTAATCAGGACAGAAAAATACCATCAAAGGAACAGTCTTGCAGATTTGGGGAAATTGAGTACAATGTCTTATCCAAGAGCAGTAGTAATGGCCAAGACTGGTGTCACACAGCACAGCATCACAGTAACCGTATCCTGCTTTAGCTGTAAAAGCTAGTTCCCATCTATTGCCTCGTTTGCTTTGTCGCTTCAATCTGCCCACCAGATCATTGGCAGAGGACCTCAGGTTACTGGCTCAGCCCTCTACTTCTCATTCCTTCTCCTGGGAAGCTCCTCCATTCTCTTGGCTTTAAATCCATAGCCCTTGAGTTGATTGCAATTCACATTGATCCTATAAGGTAAAGTAGAACTGCCTCATAGAGTTTCCAAGACTTGTAAATAAATCCAGAATGAAATTGCCATGTCTTTCTCCCTTGGAACAGCTGGTGGGTTGGAATCGCCAACCTTTCAGGAGCAGTGAGCACTGTGACCAGGCCAGTAGCATCTCTAACCACCCTGTGATCAGGGCTCCTGATTGGCTGTTGGTAGCATCTCCAGACCAGTTGTTTTGGAGTCAACTCTGACTCGTAAAAAACCCCATGCACAATGAAACAGGATACCTCTTGGTGTGCATTGGAGCACTGTGATTCACAGGGTTTTAATCAGCTGGTTTTGAAGGTAGATGGTCCTTTCTGTGTATCACATGCCAGTCATGAGTTCCACGGAAGCCTGTGGTCAGCACTAAAGCAACGCACGAGACTCCACTTTTGCCCAAGTCAGTCTCCACATGATCCAGACTCATCTTGTTAAATCATAAATCAGTTCTTGGGTTCTTTTTCTTGGAACCTTTCAACAGCTTCTTATTGACCATAAAATAAGGTCCTAACATCTTCATCTTGCTACCAACCTCAAAATGTATTGTTCAAATCCTGCCAGTTGCTCCACAGGAGAGAGATGGGCAATCTCCTGTGTGATGTAATGCTGCTGAAATCCCACTGGCAGGTCAATTATGAGTCAGTGCTGACTTGATGACACGTAACAACAGCATCCTTAATGACCCCTGATAGAGCTGGCCTGGCTCCAGGCTTTGTCCCAGCCTCTCCACACTGCCACCTTTGCTCCCTTACCTAACCCAATTCCAGTTCCTAGAGCAGCTCACTCCACCCTCCCTCTCTCCATGTGCCTTTTTATTACTTTAATTCTTATACACTTTCACTTTTCTGCTGAACAACCACTTCTCCAGTTAAGACCTCATTCTTATAAACCCCACAGCACCAGGGCCTCTTGACTATATACACTGCACACTTGAATGCATTTAACTTGGAATGTTTTATCTTTACTGTTTGACTTCTCCCATGTGAGTTCCAAGGGGTTGAATCTTTCCTGTTCTATATTTTCAGTGCCTGTCACTCTGTCTTCTACATTGTTGTTATTGTTAGATGCCACAGTGGCCATATATAATAAACAATAGACAGGAACCCTGTCCTATCCTGTCCTAACCCTGTCCTAACCTTCATCATCTCTCACATATTTGAGCTGCACTATGTTAATCCATCTTTTCTTTCATTAACTCTCCACCTTTCCAAGCATGATATCCCTTTCCAAAGAATAGCTTTTCCCAGCATTTGAGTAAAACATCCCATTTGATTCTTCCAACTTCATTATGCTTTGAAGTGCTAAAGGGCAAGAATGTAACTTTTAAAGATGCACCTGACTCAAGTCATATTTTCAATTGTTTTGTATGCTTGTGAAAGCTGGACAATGAAAAAAGAAGACCAAATAAAAATTGATGCCTTTGAATTCTGGTGTTGACAAAGAGTATTGAATATCCCACAGACTACCAACAGAACAAACAGATTGGCCTGGGAGAAGAGGCAACCAGGGTGTCCCTCAGAAGCAAGGACAGTGAAACGTCTATACTTTGGGCATGTTGTCAGGAGGCACCAGTCCCTGGAAAAAGACACCATGTTGGGAAGAGTAGAAGGTCTGCAGAACAGAGGAAAACTCTCAGTGAGGTGGATGGATACAGTGACTGTAACAATGGGCTTGCAGTTGATGAAGGTTGTGAGGCTGGTGTACAATAGGACAAAGTTCTCGTCTGTTGTTCATAGTGTTGTGATGAGTCATAATCAACTTCACAGCAGCATGAAGTAACAGATGGGGTGGGAACTGTCATCCCCATTTTTAGTGACAAAAAAGAAAAGAAAGAAAAGATGTGAAGTACTACATGTACTCAGTTTGCTCCAGGTTGCCAGGAAAATTAACATGAAAAAGAAAACCTAAAACCCAGGATTTCCAACACCTAGTTGGTGCATTTTTCACTTAAGCAAATGATGTCAAGTGAAAAGGATGGTGGTATCTTTTTCAAGATTTCTGAATGATGCAAACAGTTTAGAAGTTTGGCCCATTAACTTATAGGTTGTTGGTTCGAATCCACTTACTGACTCTGCAGAAGGTCTAGTGGTTTGCGTCCACAGAATAAAAAGTCAGGGAACCCTATGGAAGGAACGCAGTTATGTTCTATGAGACATGGGCTTGCCATGATTAAGAACAAGTTCAACTCTACAGGCTTGGGGTTTTTTTGGTTGGGTTTTTGTTTTTGTTTCTTTATTTCTTCACCTAGAATGTAATATGAGGTTAAAGATACAGCAACTCTCAGGCCTCGTCTCCAGGCTCAGCCACCTCTTCTAGAGCTCCAAGACATCCCTTTCTAGACATAACCAAGAAGAAGCAGCAAGCCTGGGGCCTTTGCCAAGACAGACCGTCATCTCTCATCCAAGATTTGTCTTTAATCACCTATGTAACCATAAGTGACACACTCAAATCACAGACTAGAGGGACCTTGGAGATGGCAGACCAGTGCCATTTAATCACTTTAGGCTTATTTCTCTATTAACACAATGAGGGGCTTGATGAACAACATGCTATTTCCCCATCTGAAAATTATGGATGATATGAATCACATTATACATGGACATAGTAAGAACTAAATTGAATAATATGCTTACTTCATTGCATCTGAAAGTTAGCCAATGAATAAAAATTAATTAAACTTGTAAGAATGAAATTGGATAATATGCTTACTTCCTTGTATCTGAGAGTTGGACAATAAAGAAGGATGATGGAAAAAGAATTGATGTCTTTAAGTCATGATATTGCAGAAGAGTCCTGAATATCCCATTAACCGCCAAAAGAACTACATCTTCAACAACAGTCATGAATTTAGGGAACTCAGGTGGCCTAGTGGTAAGAAAACTGTGCTGCAATCTCAAGGGCAGGTGGTTCAAATCCATCAGCTGCTTCATGGTAGAAGGATGGGCAGTCTCCTCCTGTGTAATTTATTGCCTCTTAAAACTTATTGGAGGATCAGGTTCCAAATTAATGGCACATAGCAACAACCACAAAATCAACAATTTAAAAGGAAGATCATAAAAGCAGGCTGAATTTTTTTTTTCCACATTCTGGCATTTCATTTCTTCCTATTTTGTGATGAATAAAGTCTTATATGTGGGTAAAAAAACCCCTCAAAACAAAACAACCACCATCTTGAAGAAGGTGCAACCAGGTTTCTCCTTAAAGGCATGGATGATAAAGCTTCATCTCACACAATTTGAGCATGTTTTTAGGGAAAGCTATTCACTGAGAAAAGACAACGTGCTTGGAAAGGTGGAAGGCCAGAGAGGGAGAGGAAGACTCTCCTCAAGAAGGACTGACACTGTGGCTGTAAAAATGAGTGTATCAGAGATGATGAGGATGGCACAGGATAGGACCAGGTTCCGATTCATTGTTCACAGGGTGAACTACGGCGCACAGGGAGTCAGAGTCAACTCAATAGCACCAAACAATAACAACAATAAGCTTACACTTCTCCAGTATTTCCAGGTACACAAATTTTAGGTGTTATAATAATTTCCCTGCTTAAAAATCTCAGTGATGCCTCATTGCCTACCCTCATTCAAATTAAAGTTAGATTCACAGCAATCCTGCTGCCTTGTTAGAAATGTCCACCCTGATCAGAATTAGCGCTTTAACACAACAGACACTCTGGTGAACTATGACCTACACTACACAGGCCTGCTGCCCTTTTCCTTGAGTTCTATATTTCACCACTGCCAGTCTGAGCCCAATGGTCTGGCATTTCCAAACATTTCGAAATCCCAGGACATTCCATGCTCTTTCATCTCCACGGCCCTACCCAGAACACATCCTAGAGAAACACCTATCAGCTAAAAAATCTTCTTATTTTGGAAGGGTTTCCTGACCTTTCAGAGAAAAATAACCATTACCCCTTTCAAGCATCCGCAGATTCCGTCTTTGTCTCTATTTTAATGGTGGGCTCCAAGATTCGATTTACGGAGCACCAATCCCGTGTCCCAGCCATTTTCTCAGGCTTCATGTGGTGCCTGATATACATTACAGCCTTAACATCCATTTAAAAGATATTTAAATATTGTTGAAATACATGTCAAGGTCTGATGTGAAATTTTTATCAAACTGTAATCCTACAGCATCTATCTATCTATCTATCTATCTATCTATCTATCTATCTATCTATCTATCTATCTATCATCTATCTTTGTTTCTATATCTATCTATCTATCTATCTATCTATCTATCTATCTATCTATCTATCTATCTCTATCATCTATCTTTGTTTCTATATCTATCTATCATCTATCATCTATCTTTCTCTATATCTATCTTTCTCTATATCTATCTATCATCTATCTATCTCCATCTCCATGCACCCATTCACCTATTCATTTATCCATCCACTTGTCTGTCATCTTCAGTACTTACCGAAGAAAAATCAGATATCACATTTCCTAATCCTATACTGGAAGTTCTGGGTGTCTAGTGGAAAGAAGCAGTATTGCAATCCTGAAGGCACGTGGTTCAAGACCACCAGTTTCTCTGTGGAAGAAAGATGGACAATCTCCTCCCATGAGATTAACTGCCATTGAAAACCTGCTAGAGGGTCAGCTATGGGTTGGTGCCAACTCTACAGTACACAACAACAACATACTAAGAAGATGTATACAGAATAGAGTAGCCTTGGATTGTTCTAGAATCTAGACAGAGGCAGGGCATGAGGGCAAAACCCCAACTAAACCCTCAATAGATGGCATCCTTTGGGGCTTAGATGGGTAATAAGCAAGATGGCTCCTCTCTCCTGAGGGACAGAAAGAGCGGGCAAAGGCCACTGCTCTTCACCATGGGGACCTTTACTTTTACTTGGAGCCTGATTTCTTGTCTTTTTATTGATGGAAGAAATCCAATCCTTTCCTTTCACCTGCTTACTGATGAAAATACAAAATAAAAAAAAAATTCTTTCTTTTTCCATGTGCAAGATATAGAGGACTTGGAAAGTGTGGAGCAGCCCTGCTGATTGAACCCCCCCAGTGGTTCCATAGGAGACAGGTGAGCAATCAGCTGTCGTGTGAGTCACTGTCTCTGAAAACCCGCTAGAGGGTCAGCTATGAGTCGGTTCTGACTCAGTGGCACATAACAACAACTAATGACAAGACTGAGGGTGAGCGCTGATCCCAACAGTGTATCCTCTGACTTTCAGGCCAAACCCTCTGGCCTCCTTCCACCTTTCAGATGTTCAACATAAAGCAAGGTCTTGCATATGGGCAAAGGTCTTCATGGGTCAAGTTCAATGTGGAATAATTATAAAGATACACATGGAGAATGCATCGTAGACTAGGATTCTAGTTCTAGCTTGGTACTGACTATTGTCATGGATCTACCCTGTCATTTCATCATTTTAGGCTTGTTTCCTCAATAAGAAGACAAGGAGGGGGTTAATGAAGAGGATGAGAAAAAGAAAAAATAAAAAAAATTTATAACATGAAAGTAATTTTTTATAATATAAAAATTAAAAAATAAAGTGTAATGAACCCAAAGCAGATAGATTGTGGACAGATAGCCAAGTGCTGAATCAAGACCATGTGGGAATGAAGGTTCCTCCCAGCCCAGAACCCACTGAAGGTGAGCATTTTAAAGGACAGGAGAAAAGGAAGCTGGGGTCCCAGCCACCACCTAAGCTTTAATTATGACACTTTCACTCTCTTTTCCCTTAGCAAGCCCTCCATGCCTTCCCATCTGCCTTTTTCAGTCTTCTTAAGATTGGTCCTCCCTGTCTATTGGCCACTCATACTTGCCTGATTGACCTGGAATGATCCCAGTTTGGACAGTGTCCAATTCTGCACCTGGACTTTAAAGTCACTGCGATGTCTGAGTCTCTTGTTGGTACCACTGTGTATTCTGTATTCCTTCCAACCTGCAGTGCTCTTTTTCCAAGCATTCTGTTGGACACTATTCTGTTGTAAGGGAGATTTGGTGGCACAGTCTATACGAAGTTGCACTACTAACGCAAATATTGTGCCTCTCTGGTAGTTCAAATCCACCAGTAGCTGCTTAGGAGAAAGAGGAGAGGTCTCCTAGCACGTACAGTCTCAGAAACTTGCCGGAAGGTCAGCTAGGAGTTGTTTGTGACTCCACAGCAATGAGTGAGTGTTCCGTTGGGATTTCCATTAGATAATTTTCATAAGCAGACTTTCTTTCCAGCCTTTTCTTCCTACCTTGTTTCAGTCTGGAAGTTCTCCTGAAACTTGTCCAACATAGATCAGCTGGCTGGCAGTGCAAATACTGGGGGCAAAGCTTCCAGTGTCACAGCAACACACAACCCCCACAGTGTGATAAAATGACAGTCAGGTGCTCATATGAGCTGGAATCCACTTGATGGCTTACAATACCAACCCCCTTTTACTCTCAAAAAGAGCTTTGCTGGTGTAGTCCGCAGCCTGCCGCGCTCCTAACCAAAAGGTTGTGTGTTCCTGCAGTTTGAGTTCACCAGCAGAGGGAGGAGAGGGAGGCAGAGTCTTCTTGTCTAAAGTGTCAAAGCCCAAAGGAGGGTCACTATGCATTAGCACACGCTCGATGGCCGTGCACTTTTAAACTCTCCAAAGTGCCCCCAAATCAATAGAGGGCTCACAGAGAGAATGTATAAAGCATTACTCCAAAACAACAGGGAAAATACAACAAAGAAAGTATAAAAATACTTCTCCAACAGGGTAAAAAGGGAAGCCAAAGACTGGGAACATTATTTGATAATGACATGTCAGATAAGGGACTTATATCTAAAATTTATAAAATACTTGAGCACCACAACAAGGCCCAATTGAAAAATGGGCACAGGATATGAACAGACACTTCACCAAAGAAGACATTCAGATGGTCAACAAGCACCTGAAAAAATATTCAAAATCCCAAGCTCTAAGAGAGATGCAAATAAAAACACCTATGAGATAGCATCTCACCCCAGTAAGAAGAGCAAAATTTAACAGAACAGCAAGCAACAAATGCTGGTGAGGTTGGGGAGAAAATGGAATCCTTATTCACCGTTGGTGGGAGTGTAAAATGGTGCAACCACTCTGGAAGGCAGTATGGCACTTTCTTAAAAAGTTGCAAATAGAGATACCATTTGATCCAGCAATTCCACTACTGGGAATATACCCCAAAGAGACCATAATTGCCACCCAAGCAGATATATTCATACCCATGTTTCTTGTGGCTTTGTTCACAACAGCAAGGAGTTGGAAACAACCTAAGTGTCCATCAACAAATGAATGGATAGAGAACCTGTGGTATATTCACACAATGGAATACTATGCTGCATTGAAAAACAAGGAACTCATGCAATATTATTCAAAATGGGTGACCCTCGAGGACATTGTGCTGAGTGAAATATCTCAGTCACAAAAGGACAAATATTGCATAGTGCCATTGTTATAAAACCAGACTGACATCGGGGTTGAGGGAGACTGAGAAAGATGGGATAAATAATGTATACTGCCTTGAAACAGATGACGGAGAAAACTGTTTAAAAAGGGATATGTGATTAGGTATTATTGTCATGACAGGAGTCCAGAACAAAGGCTGTATAGTGGAGTGGATCTGGGGGGAGGGATTGTAAAACAATGAAAGAATTTTTCTTTTATTTTTCAAAGAGAAAAGTGTACTTGTGGGGAGGGGTGGGCAGGGAGAAAAGTGCAACAGTGAAGGAATGGTAATCCAAAGTCTCTGTAAATTTTCATTAAAATTAATAATAATAAAAACAACAACAAAAAAGAAAGTATAAAAGTGTGGGCAAAGACTTGAAATGGGTCTGCTCTGAAGAGCCTGTCTAAACAGCAATGCTGCTCAGCGTTGCTTTGGAAGTCTGGCACGTTGAAGTTGAGTAAATGCACCCTCTGGGACTCAGCCACCTCACTCCTAGATGTATCCCAACTGAAATGCACTCAGGACATGCACTCACAAATGTGCACAGCTATCTCCCCCACGCTGTCCCAGGGAAAGGTGGTTAACAGGAGAGCATAGGCATCAGCTCGGATAGTCACATGATCGGTGCTCTGTCCTGTCCTATCCTGCCCTATACTATCTACAGCAGGAAAGATCATTGCACTACAATTGCACCCGATGATACAGATGAATCCCAAACATAATGTTGAGGGAGAAAACATAGAAACAAAATCTTCTGTATTTATGATTCAGTGTACACAAAGTACAGCAACGGATTGAACTCATGCGCGGTGTCAGGAGTCAGGGTAATAAAGCAAGACTATCAGTTTGCAGCCTACGTATGACTTTTTCATCATTCCGGAGCCTTCTCCAATTGAAGGGAAAAAGCATGAACCCACTTCTCCAGGGAATTCCACTAGCTTTTCCATCTCAAAGCAATCACAACAGCTAGGGCTTTAGAATTTTTGCTTGAATAATCACAGCGTACTTTTTTATAGCTAAAAGGGACAGCAGAGAATATCTCATCCAACCATCTCACTTTATAAATGAATCAAGGATGGACAAAATGGCTAAAGCTTTGCCTGACCCAACAAATGGGTGCTGACACATCTCTGGGTGGTCGAGTGCCCTCGCAAAGGGCTTTCCCCAGCCTCTGAGAAACTTCCTCCCCAGAGGAGCTGGGGGCAGGCAGGTGTGGGTGGTGCATACCACTTCCATCTCTGGCCTGGGCTCAGTGATGGAACTCCTCCACTCAGCATTCCAGCAGCCTTTGGAAGGGACTGCAGATTAACAAGAAGCCTTATTTAAGATGAATGAGCCACGAGGCTATAATGGATTGACTTATGCAAAGCCCAGCTTGGTGCTTTGTAAATTCATTCCTCGTAAAAGCATTAGAGGGAGGCATCATTCAATCCCTAGTTTTGGAAACCCTTTGCAAGGTGGCTAGGAGTTGGAATCGGCTCTACAGCAGTGGTTGTAAGAGAAAAATAGAAGTCTCTAGGTGGTGCAAGTAATTAAGCATTCTTCTACTAGTCAAAGCTGTCATTATGTACCATTGAGTCAGAATAGACTCATAGCTGACCCTCCAGCGGGTTTTCAGAGACAGTAAACTGCATGACAAAAGACTGTCCATCTTTTCTCCTTAGAACAACTGGTAGTTTTGAATCACATGCCTTTGGGTTGACAGCACAGCTCCTTATACCATTGAGCCACCAGCTGCTCGACGGAAGAATAATAAGCAATTTCCCTGCCATGCAATTTACTGCCTCTGAAAACCTGCTAGGGGGTCAGCTATGAGTCAGTTTCGACTCCACAGCACACAACAACAACTACTAGCCAACGAGAGGCAGCTCAAATGTACCCAGAAATTCCTAGAGAGGCAGGCCTGGCAATCAGCCTCCAAAAAGTCACAGCCTTGAATCTCTGTGGGCCATGTCTACTCTGCATGGTGGGCCCAGTACAAGTCAGAATTCACGTGACAACAGCATCAGGAGGGGAGGGTCAAAGGGCTTGACCCTGGAGAGCACTGCTGGAGTGAGGATTTGACCCTCTGTCTCTCTGCCTCCTCCATACATGCCCCTCCTACTTCACCACATCTGGCTCTCCAGCACCTCAAAATGACTAGCTGGCAGGAATTAGAGTAGATGAGGTCAGGGACCCAGCCCTTCAGGCATTGCCGCTCCCACTAAGAGCAACTAGTGCCCATGGCAGGCCAGGCTCACTTGAACGGCTCAATTAGAAAACAAACCAGAGTAGTGCTTATCAAATGCCAACATGTGCAGTTGATGCTCTCCACAGGTTGGCTCAGCCTTGGGTCCCTGCAGCTCTAGACATGGAGCTGGGGGAGCTGGAAGCTTTAAATCCCAGGCCTTTGTGACAATAACTGTGACACTTGCATGCTCCTGCCAGCCTGCTCCTCAAGAGACACTTCCGGTAATGAGCTTAGCGATCTCACCTGAGCCCGGGGACCAGCTTCAACACAGTCACTCCCCAGGCACAGACAGAGCTTGCAAATCTGCCAGAGGTTGCTGGGAAAGGCCAGTGGTGGCAGCCAGAGGGAAGTTGCCCAGGCTGAAAACACAAACACACACACACACACACAGAGAGAGAGAGAGAGAGAGAGAGAGAGAGGCCTTTCTGGAGTATTTTCAAAGTGGACACACCAGTGGTATAAAGGCTGTGGCTTGAAACCCAGGCTGGTGCAGAAGAAAGAGAGAGATGGGAAGACAGGGTGAGTATAAGCACCTGCGGACGGGCAAGGAAAGTAAATTCAGCCCAAGCGATACTGGAGATACAACTTCCTGCAGTAGAATTATCAGCCCAGGCTTCCATGTCTGATGCAGAAAAACCCACCTCCCATCCTCTCCAAGGAAAAAGGAGGAGTTATGAGCTACCAAGTTCCCCAAGAGATGAGGTTTGGGCTTCCCCAGCTCCACAGTAAACCTCACATGCTCACATGGTAACTGTTCCAGAAAGTGCCTCAAGCCCTGTGGTGTCCAAGAGTGAGATCCCCTTGGGCTGCCAAACATTGGCACCAGGGCTGTCCACGTTCTTGGCCTCCATGCCACCTTCTGTAGAGACTTTCATGGCCATAGGCCAGCAGGCTGGCATGAAATGAAACAGGTAATTAAAGTGCTCAAATGCTGGGTGAGGATGCCAAAGACAAAGGGGGATGGGGTGGAAAATGATGAGAAAGGCTTTGCACCGCAAGTGGGGCCGCTCAGGTGGGCAGGATGCTCTGCCCCCTTAGCATGGATGCAACCCCTTCCCCAGGCCGGCCCCCACCCCATTTCTCTAGCAGTCTCTATCTCCCCACATTCCTCAGCGCCCACACAAGGAGCAGTCGTGTACTTAACTTTTTTTTTTTACTCTCGGCCCCCATTTAATCATAACAGAAGCTGTGTTCTCAATCTATTGTCACATTTATGATTGAGAAAGCCCTCATTTCCTGCAATAATCATAAGTGACAATTCAGGGCTAAATGTACTTTAATGCTTTGTAGTGCTTCTGAAGTAACATCTCAAAATTATAATATATTCTCTGAAATTACCAGTCTGAGTGAAGGAGGGCATGAACAACTGGAAAGAAGAATAAAAATCTAGCAAATTGTTCCAAGGCTGCAATGAGGGGCTCGGCAAGTCTGCGTCATGGAAGTGAAAGGATGCTGGGGTGACCTTTGTCAGATCTTGCTCATGTACTTTGGGCATGCTGTTAGGAGGGGCCAGGCCTTGGAAAAAGGAAGCATACTGGGAATGGTGGAGGATCAGACAAAGAAAGTTAAACCCTCAACAAGATGGACTGAGATTTCAAAAATTACTACCTAACCTGGAAGGGATGGGAAAGCATTATGTTGAGTGAACTCAGTCCCATAAGGACAAATACTGTATAAGTCCATTATTGTAGAAGTAGAACGATAACTAGTAAAATGTGTAGGAGGATCCAAGGGGAGGAGGGCAGGAGAAAAGGGGTGAGGATGGGCAGGGGGGTAGTCAAATGATGGCATTATTTGATGGATGGGGGAAGGGGTGGGTAAAGGAAATGGGAAAGATCTGTCAGGAATCTGGAAAGACAGGGCAGTGGCGGGCGTAGTTCAATGTGGATTAATTTTACAAAATATAATGAATCAAAATGATTATATGAAACACAGTATGAATGAAAGATAATGTGAAACACAATGTATATGAACTTTATAAGTGAACCAATATGAAATAAAATTCTTTTAAAAAACAAGACGGATTGACCCAGGGACAGTACCAATGGCCTGGAGCGTGTCAGAGGTGTGAGGCTGGTGAAAGATAGGGTAAAGGTCACAGCCATTGTTTCATAGGATCGCTGGGAGTTGTAGTCAGTACAGCAGCCCATAGCAACAAAATTAAGACAGTGATGAAATTTTAGTTGTCACTTTTCACAGTGGCAAAAATGTTAAAGACTAAAAATATCCAATTAGTGAAGTAGCCATAGGAAGTGGAGCGGATGTATTTCTCCTCGTTGTTTTGAGGGAACCTTGGCCAGTCCCCTAGCAAAGCACTCTGTAATACCCTCCAGGATCGTAAGGTGCCCTAGAATTCAACGTCTGGGCCGGCAAGCTTGCCTACAAATATGTGCAAATATCTTAGTCCAAGGAATTTCACTGCTAGAAAAAAGAACTCTATTGGCTATCAACAGAAGACACTGAGTAAAAGGGATACATCTACACACAGCCAGTGAGCGAACGAGATAACTCTGTGTCCATGGAAATGGACCCAAGATGACAGTGAAATGGCAAGGAGAAAAGGAATCCATGGAAAGAACACGAGTGTACTTTTGGCACAGCCAAAGGAATGTGTCTGTACAGACGAGTGCACGTGTGAATGATTTCATACACAGAAATCTCAAGAAGAGGGGGCAGCAAACTCTACACCACATGATTTGGATGCCAGGAGGCAGCAGAAAGGGGAGAGGGCAGAGAGCTCCCATTTCTTCTTTATCCAGTTAAATGTGCTTGTTGTTGCTAAGTGCATTCATGTTGATTACAAAGCAACCCTGTGAACAAAAGATCTGCAGCTTGTTCTGTCCTGTGCCGTCCTTACCATGCTCCAGCCCATCGTTTGAGACACTGGGTCAATCCCTCTTGTTGAGGGCCTCTGTTCCTCCACTTTTCTCATCATGATGTCTTTTTTCAAGGACTGACAACGTGCCCACACTATGCAAGATGAGTGTTGCCATCCGTGCCTCTAAGGAGCACCCTGATTGCACTTGCTTCGACAGACTCATTTGTTCTTTTGGCAGTCCATGGGTTATTCATTCCTCCTCTCCAACACTACAACTCAAAGGCGTTGATAAAAAACAGGCTTATGGAGAAAAACACAATACCTTTAAACAGCAATTTGGTAAGGGGAATTATGAATATGATGCCATTGGAACATTGCCGAGAACACTGGAGCAGGACAATTTGAGAAGATCCCAGAGTCTAAGCTTCTAATACTTGTCCTGCGTACCATTATCCAGCTCAGGAGAATTCAGATCTGAGAATGACCTGAATTACTGACCCAACCAAAGAGCCTATAAAAACCATAAGCAAAGGCCCTGTGGCTAATCAACACAGCACCATCCCATCCTGGGGAAAGTGAGGCATCCAAAAAGAGTTTTCTCCTTACAGTGAACCTTAAGGAAAATGTAGTCTTTTTCTGGTGAGAAAAGGTGCCCAGGACAAGAGGCTCTGATGCACAAGGCTATAGTCCAGGGTGTGGACCACATCCTTGTGAAGAACCCAGGGGGCAGGGAAGACAAAAGAAGGACTGACTGAAAGTGGAAGGGTTTCAGTAAAAGGATAATAGGGATGTTTTTTGGTGGGGAGATGGTTACTGTATCCCATGACTTTCTCTAGGATTACTTAAACTGTGTTGAAGATTCACCAGCTTAAAATATTTGGGCCAAAACTAATGTCAGGACTAGGGTAAGAAAAGGGAGGTGCCCTGAGTGTAAACTTTAAGGAAGTACTTGATCTAAGGGTCATGCAAGTGCATGGTCAGCACCGGAGAATGATGTGTCTCCTTAAATTTTGTACCCTAGATGCCCAGCTTGCTTTACCTTAATCCTGGTCCACATCAAAACAGTGTGAAAATAGGATCAGGACCCTTTGCCTGGAGGCGGCTTAGAAGTAAAACTCTGTTAAGTAGGATTTGAATGAAATAAAGCCTCTGCTCCAGGGGGCAGCGAGCTCCAGACCCCTTGGTGTTACAGATGTGTTTATATTTAAGGGTGGCTGAAGAGGGGCTGAGTTCAGATACAATTAGTGACTGGTGGCCTGACCTCACCAGTTAATAGGCTCTTTCCGTTTCCCTCGGACATTCCCAAGTGAGCTGGCATTAACACCTCACTTCTCTAACAAAGAAAGCCCAGGCAGCCCTGGGAGCTGCCCAGTGGCCTGGGCCCATCTCAGTGGGTGGTGCAGGGCTGTGAGAGGGAAGGCAATGTGCAATGATAACACCAAAGAAGGGGCCTCCAGTGAGTGCAGGGCCCCTGCCTGCTGGCGGTGAGGGATTCTGGAAGCACCCTGCAGAGCATCATTCTGCTTTCTGAAATGTTTAATGCAAGTCTCCTGGCTGTGAGCTCAGGCCTGATTTATCATAACTCCTGATGACAGACAAATCATGAAAAATTGGTCTTTCCAAGCAGGTCCCTGTATTTGTGGTTAAATCCATGATACCCAACAATTTAAAACTGTACCTGTCATGTTCTGAAGCAGAAAGCAACCAGGCCTGGATGAGGGCCATGAGCAGAACCAGCAAGAGCAGAGAGCCACGGTCTAGAAAGACTGTCTGCGAGAGACAGCAAACTTTGATGGGATCTTGAAGAAGGATGAATAAGGAAAATAACGTGGTCTTGAGTCCTATAGAAAGGACATGGTCTAGCTTGCATTTTCTGAAGTTCCTGGAACTTAGTATGACAATTTAGGGAAGCACTGTGGACACTGCAATGCTGGATATATAGAAGAATAAACAGGAGTCACTTCTGAGCAAAAGAAAATTCACCCTGGACTAAGGAATCAGTTTGATCTTAGACTTTCAAATTTGTAATCCAAGTGTGTGTAGATTGTTATTTAAGTCATTCTTAGAGTTTCTTATAAGAAAGATTAGTCATAAATCCATTCACTCACTTATTCTTTAGCGTATTCATTTTCTCACCCCTTTATTAAGTGTTTATTATGAGGTATATGACAAAGCCTGGTGATGTAGTGGGCTACTAATTGAAAAGTCAGAGATTGAAATCCACTTCGTGGAGAGAAAGTAGACGCAACTCATTCCCATTAAGATTTACATCCTCAGAAACATGAAGGAGAGTTGTCACGAATTGGTATCAACTCACAAGTTGAAGGCAACAGATTTGGTTTGGTTTCTAAAATGTATACTCTGTTAAATATTGAGGAGAGAAGCATGGGAGATGTTTAGCCTTGAGTACAATACAGTCTAGTGGAAAAGACAAATGTCTGAACAATCTCAATAGACCTTGATGATGATCAGGATTGGTGGAAGATCTGTTAACAATCTGCGTTATGCAGATGACACAACCCTGCTTGCTGAAACTGAGGAGGACCTGAAGCGCTTGCTGCAGAGGGTCAAGGACTGCAGCCTTCAGTATGGACTGAGGCTCAATGTCAAGAAGACAAATATCCTCACCACTGGACCAATTGGTAGCATCAGGATGGATGGCGAAGAGATTGAGATTGTTCACAGCTTCAGTTTGCTCAGCTCCACGGTCAACACTCTTGGCACCAGCAGCCAGGAAATAAAAAAAAAATTATCATGATGGGAAAGTCTGCTGTTAGGGACCTCTCTAAAGTACTCAAGAGCAACGGTGTCTCTCTGGAGACTAATGTGCATCTGATACAGGCCATGGTCTTTGCAATCACTTGTTATGCATCAGAGAGTTGGACAATGACTAGGGAGAATAGAAGGAGAATTGATGCCTTTGAGCTGTGGTGCTGGAGAAGAGTATTGAATGTACCATGGACTGCCAAGAAAACAAACAGATTCATCCTAGAGAGGGTTAAACCAGGCTACTCCTTGGAGGCAAGGATTCTGGGGCTTCATCTGACATACTTTGGACATGTTGTAAGGAGAGACAGGTCCTTGGAGAGGGACATCATGCTGGGTAGGGTGGAGGGACAGCGCAGGAGGGGAAGACCCTCTATGAGGTGGATTGATTCAGTGACTGGGGTAATCAGGATGGGTGTGTCAGAGGCAATGAGATTGGCACAGGATAGAGCAGGGTTTAGGGCTGTTGTACATAGGGTCGCTATGAGTCGCAAATGACTCGATGGCACATAACAACAACAACATGAAGAAGAGGAGGAGGAGAACAGTGATAGCTAGCATTTTTAGAGTATTTATAATGGATCACACATGGTACAAGGGAGCTGTGGTGGCTAGTGGAAAGAAGCTATGCTGCAATCCCAAAGACACATGGTTTGACTCTATCCGTTGCTCCTCAGAAGAAGGATGGGCATCTCCTCCTGTGCAATTTACTGTCTCTGAAACCTGATGGAGGGTCAACTCTGGGTTGGTGTTCTGGCTTGATGACACCCAACAACAACAATACCACATATTGTCTTAAATGATAGTTAGAGAACAATGCAGACTGTGGGGGATGTAAATACAGTCCAGTACAGAAGACCAAGTCTTAAAGAAAAAATTTAAGCTCAGTAACTTAAAACCATTGGCATCAGATAAGAAAGGTTCCCAATTTCTGTTCCTAGTTTTGTCAAAAGTCAGTGAATCAGACTCATCAGCTTCTTCCTGGGAGAAAGACATGCAGTCTCCTTCCATTTTGGACAACCTCAAAGGCTTTGAGAGGAAATCCAAGGATTGGAAGTTGACTCAACATCAATGGCTTTTGTTCTTGTTCCTTGCTTGTTCATATTCCCCACCCCACCCCAATTCTAGTCTCAGAGGAATCAGAGAGATCAGGTGAAAGAAGTTTAAAGTTAGACCTGAAGAAAGCATGTTGCTGTGTTCCCTGGAGTCGGAACTAACTCGTAACTTACACTATGAGGCAGAGGCAGTTAACTGCAGGGGAGGAGATTACCATCCTTCTTCCACTTAGCAGCTGGTGGAGTTGAACTCCATGCTTTTGGGTTGGCAGTGCAACTCCTTAATACTAAGTCACCAGAGCTCCCACGAGAAAACATAGGTCCAGCTATGCAATGTGAAAAGTGGGACAGTGTTCTGGGTAAATACAGCAGCACACAGAAAATCTTATGAAACAGGGGAGGTGTTAAGGTTGGTTTTTAAAGTTTTGGGCAGCTCTGATGGCCTAGTGTGTGAGGAGTCACACTGCCAAGCCAAAGGCAGGCAATTTAAATCCATTAGCTGCTCCATAGGAGGAAGATAGGCAATCTCCTCCCACTCACAGCCTCTGAAAATCTGTTGAAGGGCCAATAATGGGTCCATTCTGACTTGATGGCAATGAGTTTTTGATGTTTGTGAATATATTTGTTAGCCTTGAGCAAGTGCAGGGAGTGAGTCTGTGCAACAACAGCAAGAAAAGAATAAAATTGAAGAGGAGAAAGAAAAACTTTCATTATCTATAGGCTACATGCATCAGAGAGCTAGACAATGACTAAAGATGACAGAAGAAGAAATGATGCCTTTGAGTTGTGGTGCTGGAGAAGAGTCTTGAACATACCATGGACCACCACGAAAACAAATAGGTCTGTCTTAGAGAGGGTAAAACCAAGCTTCTCATTGGAGGCTAGGATTTTGAAAGATCTATCTCACATATTTTGGGCAAGTGGCCAGAAGGGACTGATCCTTGGAGAAGGACATTATGCTCAGAAGAGTTGAGGGACAGCATAGGATAGGAAGAGCCCAGTTGAGATGGAATGATAGAGTTAAACTGGGCAATTGGGGTTGTTGTGTTGGTGTCAGTGAGACTGACAGGGCAGGCTTCAGAGCTGCTGTACATAGAGTCGCTATGAGTCACAGGTGACTCAATGGCACATAACAGCAAACAACAACATGATTGTAAATAGATAATAAAAAAAATCTACAAAGAAACTGTTCAAATAAGTAAATTTCCCACAATCCTTGAATGACAAGTTACTTTAAAATTATATTTACAACAGCAGTTAAAAAAAATCTGAGAATAAATGTAAAAATACCAGCAATTTAATTGAAAGTTTAAAAATATCAGCAAGATAACAACCATGAAAACAACAACCTCTTATTGAAATAAAATAAAGATGACATAAACAGAAAGGGTGATAGAAGTTAATGGATTGGAGACTCAATATTATGAAGCTATAAATTATGTCCCACATTTATCATAGATTCAACACAATCTTAATCAAAATGTGCTGTTTTTGTGAGCTGTCTAGTTGAAACTGACTCACAGTTGACCCTCCACTGGGTTTTTAGATTTCCTGGGAGATTACCCATCTTTCTCCCACTGAGCAACTGGTGGATTTGGACTACATGCCTTTAAGATTGCAGCTAAGTTTCTTACCATAAATTCAAAGGCCAAACAACAAAGTCAATCTTGAAAATAAGGAACAAGGGATAGGATGTATACAGCCATGTATGAGGAACTAAAATTAATGAACATTATATGATAAGGACACAAAAACAATTTGACAACACAGGAGAAAAATTCAGAAATGTACTCTCTGTCACACACAGTTACCTGATTTCTACCTAAGAAACATCTCACAGCAGTAAATAAGGAATAGATTTTCAGAACATGGTGCTCGACCCACTGGATCACCTAATGACAAAATGAAATTTTGCCCCTTGACTTGAAGTCCATATTTAAAAATCAATCCCAAAGGACTAAAGGCCTATATGGAGAAGATGACTTGTAGAAACAGCACTGGACTAAAGAAAGATTTATGAGGGCAGAACATTCAGAATGTACCTCTCATGTCACAGAAGGAAAAAATCATCTGAGACTAGAGGGGTCAAAGAAACCAGGGAGGGCACTGATCCACACACAGGCCCTGAGGGGGAGAGAGAAAGCTTAAAATAAAGCCTTAGAAGAAATAAAGTGTGAGGATGGATTAAGATGTTCAGGAATGAATTTCTGGAGTAGGAATGACCTGGCCTGAGCACCTGGAGTTTAGCAAGGTGATCTAGGACAGTCTCCAGCACATCACACTGGAGGAAGGGACTGGAGCGGCCTGCGCTTCTTGACACAGGGAAACACCTGCTGAACTCCGTGAGCACTGGTGGTCGAGTGGTAAGGAGCTGCACCACCAGCCTAAAGACACAGTTTGAATCTGCCAGCCGCTCAGCTGGAGAAAGACGGGCTGCCTCTGAGAGCCTGCTGGAGGTCCGCTGTGGGTGGGTTCTGACTAAACAGTGCATCACAACAACATGCTGAACTCAGGCATTTGCTTGCTTTGTGGCTTATAATTCTGCAATACATGTATGTGTGTAGATAAACTGAGTCTTGGGGGCATTAAGTTGACTTAGCATAATAAAGACTAATTGCCCTTGAGTTAGGGAAGCCTAAATGCTCATTACATGTAAATGCCTACAGAAGAGGGCAAACACAAGGGAGGCTCAATCATTTCCACTGTAGAGTTTGAGTCTTGGTGCTTAGGGGACAAGGGAAGCTGGGCTTTTTGAGAGCCTAAGGGATCATGAGATTATTTTTTTTGGTAACATGAGTGGTTTGAACTGAGCCTTTGAGGGCGCTTGTGTTTTGTAAATGAGTTTTCCAGGTCTTCAAAGCAGCCTTTAGAGCAGCTTCCTGGAGGAAGACCGGCTACAAGAACCACAAGAGTTGGGAAGAGAAGCTTAATTGAGATATACAAATGGCTGACTCTCTGCCAGTGTTCTCAGGTTGTCTGATTCCCCATCAATGTTTGCTCTACCACTTGAAAATAAAACGGAATCAAGTGATAGACTGCTTTTAAGAGGACTGAGATGAGAAAGAGAGCTTTACTGAATTACTCACAACATGCCAACCTACCCATTCATTTCACCGCCTGGCATGGTTAGGAATCATTGATGGCCAAGAAGGAGGCTGAGCAGATTTAGCAGTCAATCCCCTGCTGCCCTGGGATCGTAAGAAAAGGCAAGGCATTACCAGGTCATAGGAAGGGATCCCTGGAGGGAGCATCTGGAAGGGGCTGAAGCTCCAGAGATTGAAGAAGGGAGGCCTGATGCTCCCTTAGAGCACGTGGAAGCTGGCACTTCAAGAGTGTATACACTGTGCCATGACGGGATGAGCAGAGTGACACTTTGACAGCCATATGTTGACATGGAAGTGTCACAAGATGGGAAGGGTCCTGGAATTCAAACCATTACTGCCCAATTGGGAAAATGCACTGTGGGTGTTACAGGCCAGAAAAAGAAACTCCTTTCAGGCTGTCATGTGTAATCTAATTTGGAGTCATCCGTGAATAGCACTGTATCTAACCGATACAGAATATTCCTGTGAAATGGGTTCCTGGACAGCAGTGGTGTTGAAGGTGAGGTCATTCTGGACTAGTCAGCAGTAGCTGAGGAAGACAAATGACAGAAAGCATCCCAATACTTCTAGTATCTTCACAGACCTGACAGAGGGTCTGTGAATGAAAGGATAAAGGAGTTACATTCACTCAGCTGCCCAGGAAGGGAGCAGACAGCTAGCCAGATGGACAAGGTATAATAGATAGGATCACTAACGGAATGTGTCTAAAGTTAGAAAGAGCTCTCCAGGCAAGAGATGGTTAGCCTTTTGAAGGCTGTTTAAGAAGTCCTGATGGATGTAAAGAGAGATACTCTTTAGAGCTGAGCATGGAGTTATAGGAAGAGGAGAGCATTCTAGAACAAGGAAACATAACTTGCACTGAGATTCTCTCTCACTGCTATTGAGTCAGGACCAACTCCTCGCTGACCCTCCGGTAGGTTTTGAAGGCTGTAAATATCCAATAAGGACTGGATTGCTCCACTTTCTCCAGAGGAGCCACTGCTGGATTCAAACCACCAGAGAGATGTGGCCTTTGAATTAGCTGTTCAACCCCCTAAGGCCTAGGCCTTCAGAGCTTTGCACTAAATCACCAAGCTGAAAAGGGCATGACGTGCTCAGGAAATAGCAGTCAGCCTGTGTGGGGTGCAAGGAGTACCAGGCAGAGGTGAGCCTCAGGCAAGCTTGCCATGTGAGCAGGGAGAAGGCTGGGACACCAAATGGGACTTGTACTAGAAAAGAGTATGTGACTGGAAGACCAGAGAACAGAGGGTATTCCCATGCAGGATGGCGCCAGGGCTTCAGCTGAATGGGGACTCAATGAACTTGACTTGTGGTGAGACGGTAACTGAGCTTCAATGTCAGGGAGTTGTAGTGGTCTCGTGGTAAGGAACTGCATTGCCAGCACAAAGGCAAGTGGGTTGAATCCAACAGCTGCTCTGAGGAAGAAAGATAGGCCATCTCTTCCTGTGTGATTTACATACTCTGAAAATTCACTAAGGAGTCAGCTGAGAGTCACTTCTGACTTGCTATCACATAATACCCACCTAACTCCTGTAATATGAAAACCTAAGAACCAGCTGTTATGAGATGCACTAGATGCTTTACTGCTGGAGGGAGGTTGAAGGTACCCTTCATCCCTGCCTGAGAAGCTGTCTCAACTCAACTCCTCATGGTCAAGTAGGAACCAACTCATAGCTGATCCACCAGCAGGTTTCCAGAGGCTGTAAATTGCACCAGAGGTTTGCTCCCCACAAACCAGCTGGTGGATTTGAGCACAACTCTTCACCCACAAGGTCACCTAGAACAGTAATAAGAACACTGATTGAAGCCTTATACACTGTTGGTGGGATTGTAAAATGGTACAACCACTCTGGAAGGTAGTTTGGCCTTTCTTCAAGAAGCTGAACATACACCACAACAAGATAAAACAATCCAATTAAAAAATGGGTACAGGATATGAACAGACATTTCACCAAAGAAGACATTCAGATGGCTAACAAGCACATGAAGAAATGTTCAAAATCCCTACCTCTAAGAGAGATGCAAATCAAAACAACTATGAGATATCATCTCACCCAAGTCAAAATAGCAAAATTTAACAGAACAGCAAGTAACAAATGCTGGCGAGGTTGTGGAGAAACTGGAACCCTTATTCACTGTTGGTGGAAGTGTAAAATAGTGCAACCATCATGGAAGGCAGTGTGGCACTTTCTCAAAAAGTTGCAAATAGAGATACCATTTGACCCAGCAATTCCACTACTGGGAGACCAAAACTGCGGCTTTGTTCATGATAGCAAAGAGTTGGAAACAACCTAAGTGCCCTTCAACAAACGAATGGATAGAGAAGCTGTGGTATACTCACACAATGGAATATCACGCTATATTGAAAAACAAGGAACTCATGCAATATTATTCAAAATGGGTGACCCTGGAGGACATTATGCTGAGTGAAGTATCTCAGTCACAAAAGGACAAAT
>NW_006399893.1:5802003-5807309 GCF_000299155.1 Elephantulus edwardii | reverse complement strand
TGTACATAGGGTCGCTATGAGTCGCAGGCGACTCGACAGCACATAACAACAACAACAACACAACATTTGTGGGGGGAGGGCTGGGCAGGGAGAAAAGTGCAACAATGAATGGATGGAAATCCAAAATCTGTGCAAACGTTCTTCAAAACTAATAAAAAAAAAAAGAAGAAAAAAACCCCCAGCATTTGCTGATTCTGCATGTTGTGAGATAACCATATACTTTTTCTCATTAATTCTGTTAAGTACTAACATTGAGTTTAAAAATGTTAAACCATGTGGGATTCCAGTAATAGAGTCTCTTGAATTGTGATGTCTTCTTCTTCTGTAAAAGAAACTATAGGGAACTTGTCAATATTTTCTTTAGATTTTTTTAGTCTGTATTCAGGAGCAAGATTGACCTGTAATTTTTTTCTATTTTGCAACCTGTCGGGTGTTTACTTTTTTGGGGGGAGGGGTTGTTTTTGTTGGATTTTTTGGGTTTTTTTTTTAAGAACATTGATTGAAGAGTTAAATTAGATTTTGCTTCTAAACTGAACTCAAACTCAGTGACTCAGTACAAGTGACTCCATCACTCTGAGCTGCAGTCCTCTGATGCGGGTAACTGGACTGCTAACACTGTCCCTGTGCTAATGCAGGCCTGGCAGCACCTGGTGTTCTGGCCAGAGAAAACAGACATCCTGGCTAGAGCTGGGGGTGGTGCAGCTGAAACTGAAGGGAAAAGGAGCCCATCTTCTCTCTCCTACCCCAATTCTCAGCGTCTGAGCTCTCTCAGCGTCCACGGGCTGCCGGGCTCAGATGTAGGTCATTCTCAGCCTCAGTGCCCTCCCAGGCACCTTCACATGATGCCACACGCTGGAAAGCATTCTCTCACCCTTCTACAGACAGCAGTGTCTCCCTTTTCACTTACTTCTCCATTTACCCATCTACTTATTCATTTTTCAGGTCCTTTTGGCCCTGTGAGGCTGGTGGGCCTGCTGCAACACTGCTGAGAGATCAATCATAGAAACACAGCTCTCAGTAATGAGCGACCTCATGCCAGGAAAATGCCATCTCAAGTGCTCATTGATTCTACTGCTCCCTCCCTGTGCAGGCCCACCAGGGTTTGTGGGGACCGCAGAGTTCCCACATCAACCCTCTCTGACCTGGGGGGGATTTTAAAAGGCTGCCAGACCCCAAATGTTCTGACCGGGGAGATTAGAAATGGTTGCTTTAAAGGACACCGGATCCCAAATGCTCTGGGTGAGGAATTACCAGCCCAGTGGCCTGTCACCTCGCCTGCACAGGGGACTGGGTTTCTGTGTACCAGGTTCTGAGCTGGGGCCCCGCTTTGAGGTGGCTGCCTTCTCAGTGGGAGGCATTTGAACTGTAAACAACCATTTGACACATGACAGGATTTTCTCAGAGTGAGGCAAAAAGGAAACAGCAGGACTGAGACCTACAGAAGAGCCAGCCTGACAGCACGAAGCTGAGGAAATTGGCCCTGGAGATGACAGGGACCTGGGGCAGGGGCGGTTGTCTGCGTACTTTGTGACAGCTGGGACTGACATAGTTCACAGAGTGAATCTGTGCAGCAATTTAACTGTTCTGAATGGGACCCCGACATGCTGGACACCACTGCCACCTCTCTGAGAAACTGCTATTAAAGAGCAGGGTTCTGTATTGTTGTGGCTATTACTATTTTCAGTGTAATTACAACTAAAATGTCCAAGATCCCACTGAACAAATGAACCATTGTCAGAAAATCACTTTCTTTTTCCTCTTATGTGATAATCTGCCTCCTCCACCCCCTTTTCTCTTGCTCCTTAACTGGTTGATCTTCTGATGGGGGAAAATTGGGAAATTTAATTGCATGGAACTGTAGATCATATTTCCCCTCTCGGGGGGTTTCATTAAAGGCCCAGAACCAGAGAATTACTCTGCCACCTCTTGCCTTCTCTTCCAGCTATTTCTGGCTTTTAATAATTATTCATTAATTGCACACTATGATAAGATCCTCACTGTTTTGAAACATTCTCCCTCTGGCCTCCATACTATTAAAGACCCTGATTGCCTGCCAAGAGCGTAAAATTAAAAATCACAGTGCTACCTCTGAAAGATTTTAGTACGTGCCTTTGCAAGAGGCTTTGTGGCTTGCAACCATCTTACCGCCATTGCGGCTTGAGGGGAAGAGTAGCTCCATGTTGAAAACTTTTCTCCTTTGAAACGTACATCAACAGGACCAGCGGTAGGAGAATTTCCCTGTAGCTGTAATCTCTTTTCCAAGAGCTACTCGTTCCCCCAAGAAAAGATTTGTCTCTTGTTGATGTTAGACCTCAAGAAGAACTGTAGACTGTAGGCGAGACTCTCCCTCAAGGTTCTCTAAATTATAGACACGCATCAATTAAAGGGGTGAATTGCACTTAAAGTAGCTCCAGAAGCCATTAGAAACTAATTCCCAGGCATTCTCCCACAAAGCCCATGTCCTAGCACTGCATTTTATATTCCTCAAAGGCAGGGCGAGAGACTGGCTTCATGGCCAAGCCAGGATTGTACACAGTTTCAGTCATATAGGATAAATGAATGAGACTCTGAATGAATAATGAAACTTAGCAAAGGACAGAAAAGGAGTAAGCTAGATTTTTTTTTTTTTTACATTTCAGTAAAAATTTACAGTGACATTGGATTTCCATTCATTCATTGTTGCACTCTTCTCCCCTCCCAACCCCCCCCCCAAGAAAGGCCTCTTGGAAAAGTAAAAGAAAAATTCTTTCATTGTTTTACAAACCCTCCCCCAGGTCCACTCCACTATGCAGCCTTCGCTCTGGACTCCTGTCATGACAATAATACCTAATCACATATCCCTTTTAAACAGTTTTCTCCCTCATCTGTTTCAATGCAGTATACATTATTGAACCCATCTTTCTCAGTCTCCCCCCAACCCCGATGTCAGTCCTGTTTTACAACAGTGGTACCATGCAGTATTTGTCCTTTTGTGACTCAGCATAATGTTCTCCAGAGTCAACCATTTTGAATAATATTGCATGAATTCCTTGTTTTTCAATGCAGCGTAGTATTCCATTGTGTGACTATACCACAGCTTCTCTATCCATTTGTTTGTTGATGGGCACTTAGGTTGTTTCCAACTCCTTGCTATTGTGAACAAAGCCACGAGACACATGGGTATGAATATATCTGCTTGGATGTCAGTTATGGTCTCTTTGGAGTATATTCCCAGTAGTGGAATTGCTGGGTCAAATGGTATCTCTATTTGCAACTTTTTTGAGAAAGCGCCACGCTGCCTTCCACAATGGTTGCACTATTTTACACTTCCACCAACAGTGAATAAGGGTTCCAGTTTCTCCACATCCTCGCCAGCATTTGTTGCTTGCTGTTATGCTAAATTTTGCTATTCTGACTGGGGTGAGATGATATCACATAGTTGTTTTAATTTGCATCTCTCTTAGAGCTAGGGATTTTGAACATTTCTTCATGTGCTTGTTAGCCATCTGAATGTCGTCTTTGGTAAAGTGCCTGTTCATATCTTGTGCCCATTTTTCTATTGGAGTACTTACCTTTATCTTGTGGTGAGATTTATTTTTTTTTCAGAAACAAAACAAAACACCTTTCAAAATTTGCAATTATCTTCATTTATTTAATATCTGCAGCCTGAGCAAGCTAACACTAGACCGTGTGTCCACATAGTGATCTATCTCTGCTTCATTTTCACCAGACTAGGATACTGTCACATATTTTAGGTAAGTTATCAGGAGGGGCTGGTCCTTAGGAAAAGACATCATGGGGGGGGAGGGGGGAAGTGGAAGGTCAGCGAAAGAAAGGACAGCCTTCAGCAAGATGGATTGACACAGTGAGGACAACAATGGGTCCGATTGTGAAGATGGTGGAGGACAGAACAAGGCTCAGGTCTGTTGCTCACAGGGTCCTTGTGAGTTGTAGTTGAAACAATACCCAACTACGACAACAATCTGGAAGCTTTCTGAGGCATGTCACTCCCAGCCTTCTGGGTAGATTTTATCTTGGGTTAACAAGGAAGTGGGGGAGGTGCACATCAAGACCAGAGCTAAGCAGGACTGAATGGTCTCCTTCAGGTGGTGGCCACCCACTGCCTTGTGAAGGGAGCAAGAACATCCGGTGCTCTTGGGCTCATTCCTGTATTAGTTCCTCCTCGAGAAGAAGGAAATTCTGGGATTCCAGAAGGGAAGTTAATACTTCAGGACCCAAGGAATAACTTGGTGGTCAAGCATCATGGTATCTGGGACAATTTGGATCATAGAGTAGAAATGGAGGACCAAGGAAGTTGGGTATCCATTGACTACTTTGTTCTAAAATGTGTGCTGTTTAAAACTTTACCTTGTTAAAGCAGTTTGGTGATTACTCAAAAAATTTAGCACTGTCATTACAGCCCAGCCATTCCCCTCCTAGCTATAAATGGAAGAGAGCCAAACACAGTGACGTAAATGGATATAAGGACTCCAGTGTTGACTGTAACACTGTTCACAACAGCCAAACGGTAGGCAGAGGCTCAATACATAGCGAGAGAATAAAATTGAACAATACGTTCAATGAAATACTGTTTACTCATAAAAGAAGTATGGAACATGGGTGAACTTGGAAAACAGGTTGAGTGAAATAAGTCAGGCACGAAAAGGAAAATATGACACAATCTCACTTATATATGTGGCTGCATGAAGAACAGAATTTACTAGTAATTACTAGAGGCACCACGGAGAGGATAGATGGAGTTACTGTTTAGAAAGCATTGATAATCCGTCTACAGTGATGAGCAACTTTCAGTGACTACTAGTGATGCTTGCACAAAAAGATTGAAACTGAATCATACATGTGAAAGATGCTGAACTGGTGAGTGTTCTACTACATCTGTTGTTGTTTTTTTGTTGTTTTTTTTACAGCAATACAAAATAAATTTTAAGAACAAAAAAAAAAATCCATTCTTGCAACTGGAAACATTAAACCTTCCAGATTCGTAAGGCTTCTAGACCTGGCTTTGGAGATCAACAAGCCCTCCACTGGCCACCACTAACCCTCTCCTGTACACAGAGTTCACTTAACCCTGGGCAAGCCTCCCCTGATCCTACTTCTGCAATGCTGCTCACAGCCCTTCTCTCCTGCTTTCCTCAATGTCTCCGAATTGTCCCCTTGTGTCAAAGCCAGGCAAGTCATATCTCCTCTACAGGTATGCAAGGATGGTTCAACATAAGGAAAACGATCAATGTAATTCATCACATCAACAAGGCAAAGAACAAGAACCATATGGTCCTATCAATTGATGCAGAAAAAGCCTTTGATAA
>NW_006399893.1:5770257-5798358 GCF_000299155.1 Elephantulus edwardii | reverse complement strand
TGGGAGGAGGGTAGAGAGAATAGTGCAACAATGAATGAATGGAAACCCAAAATCTCTGTAAATGTTTATGAAAATTAATAAAATATAATTATAGGGAAAAAAAAAAGAGTCTGTCCAGTGGAGACCAATATCCAGTCCTCTTTCTGGGCCTCAATCACATTTTCTATCAGGGCTTCCTATTTTGCACATGTCTCACGTGCCTGTAAAATTTAGCCAAGAAACAGATGGTTAGTGCTTATCGTCTGTCTCAGGAGTCCCCTCATGTTGAACAGCATGGCAGCTGGACTCAGGGAGTGTCCCCCCACTAACAGTCTGCCGTGAACCTTCCCGTTGCATCTTTTTTTGAAAGTGCTGAGTGGCAGGCACACCCGGTCGGTATATTGATGAATGTGGAAAACTCATAAAAGTCCAAGCTCAAAGTGTATACACACTTCAGAGCCAAATTTGCTTGTATACATGATTAATAAAACTAAAAATGCTCTTTCAATTATTTATTGCTGGATAAGAAACCATTCAAAAATAAGTGACTTGAACCCCAAACCATGTAAGTATTGTTCACAGTTCTGTAGGCTGACTCGACTCAGTTGGGTGGCTCTTCAGCTTAATAAGAGGGCAGCTGGTGGCTGGTAACCACTTGTGGACTCAAATAGATCAAAATGTGAAAAATGGTAACTCTTTCATCTTGCATCTTAGTGTGGATCGTTGAAAGGCTGAGTGTAATTGGCAGTTTGGGTTGACCAGAACACAGTCTCTCTCTCTCTCTCTCTCTCTCTCTCTCTCTCTCTCCTCTCCACATGACTTGTCCTATAATGAGGCCAGAGTTTGGATGGTTTCACAGAGGTTCCATATCTCACAAAGAAGAAGTTACCATATTTCCCTGATGTTTCAGTATGAAAACAAACATGTCATCATTTCTACTATGTTGGTAAGAGTATGTCACTGACTCAGTCCAAAGTTGTAAGAGTGGAGGATATACGTGAGGGAAACACTAAATTTCAACTAGAAATTAATGAAAACAGTGAGCTGATTATTTTTTTTACTGCATGCAAGTTCATAAGCTCCCTGAAGTCTGTCCATACCCTCTTTTGGCTTAGAGTACCTCAAATCAAGAGTCTGAGGAAAGAGTTGAGGATGCTTTTAGCAAGGCCTTATCAGATTAAAGCAAATGACATCTAGTGAGGAGTTACAAGCTCAAGTGCCTTCAGAGGCTAGGTGTTTGGAAAAGGACAGGCAGGTAGGCAATAGGGAGAGGTGTGGTCTGAGGCTAAACTAATATATGCCCATCTCATCCCCAGGCTTGCATACTCAAATTTACACCACACTGCTGCCCTTAGTTTTGATTTGGTTTTTGCTTTATGCAGCGAGAGCAACAAAGGCCCAAAGAGAAGGAACATTTGTCTAAAGTCCCAAAGCCTAGAGCATACAGCCTTGGGTTTTCACGGCTGTGAATCCAGAGGCAAGCACCAACATTCGGCCCCACTTTCCATTATGAGATTGGGCAGGTCATCTCCTAATCACTGTGTCTGTGAAGAACCCTACTATGAATTAAAAAAAAAGAAAAAGACGTTCTTGCCAGTGAAAACTTCCCCTTCTCCCATACCTAGATCATCCCTAAACAAGGCATATGGCCATTGCAGAAGTCTTATCCCTGAGGGTTCTTTCACAAGACCCTCATGCCCATTTACTAACAAAAACATCCCATCAAACCCTTAATGCCATTTACTAACAAAAACAAAACAAAAAGCAACCAACAAAATAACCTCACAAGTTTGCACAGGCACTCTCCCTAACCTTATAAATCCCCCCTTTTGAAGCTACTACCCAAGGTCTTACTTGTTATGTGCCATCGAGTCGCTTGCGACTCATAGTGACCCTATGTACAAGAGCTCTAAACATCGTTCTATCCTGTGCCAACCTCACCATCTCAAACGCACTCATTCCTACCACTCCACTCACAGAATTGATCCATCTCATTGAAGGTCTTCCTCTCCTGTGCCGTCCCTCCACTCTGCCATACATGATGTCCCTCTCCAAGGACCAGTCCCTCCTTGCAACATGCCCAAAGTATGCCAGACGAAGCTTCAGAATCCTTGACTCCAAGGAGCATTCTGGCTTCACCCTCTCCAGGACAAACCTGTTTGTTCTCCTAGCAGTCCATGGTATATTCAACACTCTTCTCCAGCACCACAGCTCAAAGGCGCCAATACTCTTTCTATCATCCCTATTCACTGTCCAACTCTCTGATGCATAGCACGTAATTGAGAAGACTATAGCCCAGATAAGGTCTTACTTATCTCCACAAATTGCTAACTTGGCATCACCATTCCATGTGCAGCACCCCCCCCCACCACGTCCTGATGCCTGTCACATCATGTGTTCTAAGTGTTCCTCTACCTCATTCCCACCACCATTAAAGCACATCTCTTGACTGACAGATACTGATGCAAAAATAGGCCTCAGAGAGGCAACACCTAGGGATGTGGGTGTGCTGCCAATGAAGGAACTTCAGTGATGGTGACATATCCATGGATGATGCAAATGACTCATGTATTAGGCTGCTAACAGACTGGAGGTTTGCATCCACCCTGAGGCACTCAAGAAAAAAGGGCTCCTGGTCTACTCCCAAAGGGTCAGAACCATTGAAAACGCCACAGAGAGTAGGTGTAGCCCAACACACAGGAGTCACCATAAGTAGCAGTTGGTCACAGGTATCACGGAACTCAGTCTCTTTGGGACAGGTACTTATCAAATATGTAGACTCTACCATGGCAAATATTTTAAATTTACACTTAATGGAGATTTTCCTACTACCTGGTAAGCACTAGCTAAGCATTTGACATGCTTTACTTCAGTCAGCTCAACTCATTGCTATCGAGTTGGTAGTGAGTCATAGCTGACCTTCTGCTGGTTTTCAGAGGCTGTAAAATTACACATCTTTCTCCTGCAGAGCCACTTGGGAGAGACACGACCTTTGTATTAGCACAACTCACGATGCATTGTGCCACCCTCACCATAAGCTTAAAGAACGAGCCAGTTTTTTTTTCTATAATTATATTTTATTAATTTTCATAAACATTTACAGAGATTTTGGGTTTCCATTCATTCATTGTTGCACTATTTTCTCTACCCTCCTCCCAGTTTGAAGAACGAGCCAGTTTTAAAGTCCATTTTACAAGGAACATAATTGAGGCACAGAGAGAGACTGAGTCTTTTAGGTTACAGTGCTACAAACAGACGTAAGTGGGATCTCACTCCTCACTGGTGTGACTAGAGCACATTTCATTCTGGGTGGTGTTAGATAATCTTTATTTTGTATTCCTTTGGCCATGCCTGGGTCAGGGAGAGAAGCTGCCAGAGGAAACAGCAGGCTGGAGACCAGACCTTCCTTCTGACATGCTCCTCCCTCCTCCAGTGCTCTGCCTTGGCCTCTGCCACCCACTCTGGGCTCCCACCTCCAGGGGCTGAAGCGTCACATTTTCAGGCAAGGGGGACCGAGCCTGGGTCGACCAGCCTGCCACAGCTGAAGATGACAGGACCACTAAGTGGAAGTGACAGGCAAGCCCATGAATAAAAAGACACCTCAGCATCTCCATTTAACTGCAGGAAAATTCAATTTCACTTGGGGAATGATCTCCCTTTGGCCCCTGCTACCCTGTCCTCATGTCTCTCTTATTTAAATGTGTGCAGCTGGAACCTTCCACGGCTCAGCCAGCTGAACACTCCTCAGGGATTGATACTGCAAGGTGCTGCTGGATTCATGAGATTCCAGTGCCAAACAGCGACAGTTCTTACCCAGGGATGCCTGGAAGAAGACACACTTTAAAACCGCACACAGTCGGGGTGGGAGTGGGGAGTGGGGAGAGCTGCTGCTGGGGCATCCAATATTCACTTGGGCTGTGCCAAGCAGCAGAGGGTCGGAGCAATGGGCTCACTCACTGTCCCAAATCACACAGATTCCTACATCTACAGCTTCCATTCCCACATAATACACATCTTGTTCTTTGCCTGGGACAGTCTTCTCCTTTCTCTTCTCTTTCTCTCCCTATCCAACCTCTCTTCATTTAGCACAGTCCTAACCTGATGGGAGCCCTGGTGGTACATTGGTTAAGTGCTCAAAAGCTAACTGCAGTTTGCTATCAGGACCTAGCAGCCATTCGTGGGAGGAGGATAGTGGCAGCTGATGTCTGTGAAGATTTGCAGCCTTCGGCATCCTGGAGGGCAGTTCTACCTCGTCCTGTAGGATAACTCCAGTGCCCTTAACTTGACACTGACACATAATGGCCCTCTGTTGGGTTTTTGAGGTAGTAAATCATTATAGGAAGGTGACTGTCCATCTTTTTCCCACACAGCAGCTGGTGGTTCAAACACTCGGCCTTTCAGATTGCTGTTTGACTACAAGATGACTACCTTAGTCCTAGACTAAAACAATTTTGAAATCATGTGCATTTGGACTTCTTTCCTAAGAATTTATTTTATATACCTCAACTTCCCCAACAAACAGTGAAACAAATAGTACCTATGCCATAGGCACTTGATAAAGATTAAATTAAAAACTTCACACTTATAAAGTTCTTAGTGCAATGTTGCCATTAGATGCTGTGGTGTTAGATGTAACTCGGTGATGCTGTGTACAGCTCACTGGGATGACCTGATCCCATGCCACCCTCACATTCTGCTGTGTGTAAAATTATTGCTGCACCATTATTCACCATCACAAGAATATGGAAGCAGCCCAAATGTCCAACCACAACTGAATGGATTGATAAATTGTAGTACATTCACACAATGGACCACAACGTAGCACTCAGGAGCAATGATTCTGAAAAATACTACATAACTTGGGAGAGACTGGAGAGTATTATGCTGAGTAAACGAACTCAGTCTCATAAGGACAAATATGGCATAAGACTATTATTGTAAAAATAGGGTAACTAGTACAACATGTATGGGTTGCACAATTTTACAGGTGAAGGGAGGCGGTAAGGAAAATGAGAAAGATCCATCGAGGACCTGAGAAGATAGGGTAATGGTGGGCATAGTCTAATGATAATTGATTTTATAAAACATAATGCATGGAAATGATTCTATGAAACACAATGTGAATGAAGAATAATGTGAAACACAGTATATATGAACTTTGTAAGCAAACCAATACGAAATAAAAATGTTTTTAAAAACAAAACAAAAAACCCCAACTATTGCTGCAGTCACAATGTCAATTCCTCTCATTGAGGATCTTCTTTTCTTTTCCATGAGTGGTGTCCTTTCTCCAGGGACTGGGCCCTCCTGATAACATGCCCAAAGTATAAGAGTTGAAGTCTTGCCATCCTTACTTACTACAAAGAGCAGTTTGGCTGAACTTCATCCAAGACAGATTTGTTTGTTCTTTTTGTAATTCATGGCACGAGCAGTTTTATTCTAATGTTAACATCACAATTTAGGGCCATCAGTTCATTCTCAATCTTCCTTATTTATTGTCTAATGGTAGCACTTACTTAGTGTTGTTATTGTGCACCTTTGAGTTGGAGCCAACCAACAGCTGACCCTCCAGTAGTTTTTCAGAGGCAGTAAATCACGTGGGAGAAGACTGCTCATCTTTCTACTATGGAGCAGCTGGTGGATTCGAACTGCATAACTTTGCATCACAAATGTAATTCCTTCCCACTAAGCCACCAGAGCTCCCCAACTAAGCATGAATTATTTTTCTAGAAAGGATTCTTGGTGATACAGTGGTTAAAGCTCTCAGGAGTGCAAACCTATCAGTCATGTTGTGGGGGAAGGTGTGACGTCTGCTCCAATAAAACTTTACAGCTTTGGGAACATTATGAGGTAGCTCTACTCTGCCCTGTGAGACCAGTATGAGCTGGAGTAGACAAACAGTAGTAGATTTGATTTGGTTTATTATGATTTTGCCCTTTGCCTTCTATGCATCCTCAGCATCATCAGCCGTGTTGGACTCCTCATCACTTCCAAACAGCACCACATTATTTTACGTATCTTTGCTTCCTTCTGTTCCCTCTATTGAAAATGTTCTTGCTCCATTCTTCTTCCTAGCAAACTCTCATTTCTGCTACAAAGGCCCATTCCAACATCCCTTCAAGACCTTTAAGCAGCCATCAATGAGTGAGTTGGTCCTGTCTCTGCATTCTTAAGACTTTGTACATAACCTTGAGCAAAAAAGAACTCATCCTCCTGCTTTTATGGTTAGTGTTTGAAAGCTTGCCTCTGCCATCAAATTGCAGGCCTTTAAAGAGACGAATTGTATTAATCTTTCTGTCCACAGCACCAAGCTCTGAGCTGTGTGCTGGGTTTAATTGGATCCTTCTGTGTATAAGTTGTGTTCCCTCCCCAGGACTGTTGGCTCAGTGTCTCATGATGCCAAGGCCAATGTCTTTTATGTCTTTATAGCTCAGAACTCAAAAGGTTTCTGTAGGTGATAATGAATGCCATGAACAACCACAGCTTCTGATGGCAGTTCTTAGAGTTACAGTGCTTCAAATGAAGAGCTCACTTTTATTCCTTTTTAATCATTCTGGCCAGGACTGATGGACCATCTATCACATACCAGATACTGGTCATGGAGAGAAAGAAGGAGGGAGTACAATGACCATTGTGGTCAGGTGTAGGAATGGGCAGTCCAGAAGATGGGGTCCTGACCTTGTTTCTTTGTGGGTCATGCTATCTCTCCCATATACAGAGCCACTTGGGACTCCAAGTCAAAGCCAAATCTTGCTTGCAACACAGTTTATGCAGTGTGGACAGGGACAATTCCAACTCAGGGAGCAGTGGGTCAGGGAAAGGTTCTGAAAAATGGCAAATCCTGGGTGGATTTTGAAATCTATTCAAACCTGCATTTCTTCACAACCACACACTCACACACACAGGCACATATTCTCTTCTCTCCACATCCCTCCACCATAAACTCTCTCATCACCATAATGCGGTTTCAAAAATTAGATCTGAATACTGCTGTGTTTTTCTGTTCTCTGCCAGAATCAGTAGTGTCGGCTGCTTGGAAGGCTGGAGGCATCAAAAGGGTGTGTTGAGAAGAATGTCAACATATGATAAACAGCTCCTGACGTGAGAGGATTTCAGAGCCCATTTAACACACATTCATACTGACAGAGACACACTTTGGGACATTTTGTGAGATTCTGCTTCACTAACATATTTAGTTGCTAACTGAAAGGCTGCAGGTTCTAGTATAACTAGAGGCACCTCAGAAGAAAGATTTGCTTCTAAGATGTTAATCACTGAAACCTTTAAGGAACATAGTTCCTTGAGGTCACCTTGGATACACCCTGAGTTCATGGGGTCACCCTGAACTGGAATCTGCTCAGCAGCGGTTAGTTTTCTGCTTAGCTAAGAGAGTAGAGACCTCCATGGAGCGGGCAGGTAGGAGACAGAAACCAATGTCAATATGCATCTGTGGACAGACACACAGCATCTAAGAAACACCCGCTACCCTTATCCACACCTCGCATGTGAACCTACTAAACACCTACACTGCTATCAGGAGAGAATTCAAACATCACTTCCTTGGGCATGTGGTCTCCAGGGTGTGTCTAGATTGAAAGCCTCAATCAGTCCCCAGCTTTCAAGACAGTCCTGAGATCATTAGAAGCTCCAGCCCATCAGAAATCCAGGGTCTACCTCTGTCCCCACCATCTTGTCCATTCCACGTGTTAACCTCATATGAGGCTGCAGTGCCCAGATTTTGTTTCCTATGAATAATTTTCACAGCCGCTGTAAGCTGTCCCAAATTCGTTCCCAATTCATGGAGATCCCATGTGCAGCTGGTCTTACACCATTTCTGTGATCAGTTTACAACTGGACTATTGTGACCAACAGGGATCAGTGGAAAGAAACCATCAGGACTTTCTTTCTAGCCCATCTTGTCTCAACATCTCTGATGAATCCAGTTCACACCTTAAGAAAACATACACCTCCACCCATAGACAAGTGGTAAATGTACACAAAGAGGTACATGGGCTGGGAATTAAAGCTGGATATCCAGTGGTTGTGACCTGCTCACTCATGATACATGCTTCCTTCCCCAGCGTCAGATACTCTCCATCCAGCTGTGTTGGTTGCCTCACAAATACTGTCTTAAAAGCAGACCAGGAGAGAGGACGGGCGGAAGAGACCACCAGGACCAGGAAACAGGACAGGAGGGGGAGTCCATCCAGACCAAGGAAGAGGAGGGTAAGGGGAAGACTATCTAGGTCAGGAGAGAACAGGAGGGAGGGGGAGACCACTCACCAGAAGGCAGGACACAGGGGGAGACCACCCAGATGAAGGGAGAGGACAGAAGGGGGTAGACTATCCAGCCCATTCCTTCTCAGGAAAATAAGCCCAAGCAAACATTTCATCCTGTTCCTCTGATTACAGATCAACAGAAACATCTTGACACAGGAAAGAAAATCAGATCTTCTCTGAAAAAAATGTTAAAAATTTCATTTCTAAGATCTCACAGGGACGAAAATCTATAACATCCCTCGGAAGCCTGTTCAAAATACAGTGCTCAGACTGTCCTGTTCTGCCCCAGCAGGAACCTTCCCGCTCCGCTCCCATTATAGTTTAGACGTTGAAGAGCCCTTTTTCAAAGTGGAGAACTCATCTTCTTTGACATTAATGATCTTACGCATTCATGACAATGGTTGGGCGCTCACTCCTCAGCCTTCCTGTCTCCCTATTATTTGGCTTTAATGTTTTTGTTTTGGTTTTTTTTTCATTTCCTACCATCATTTTTTCCTTCTTCTTTTTATTTTATTTTGAAATTTTTATTTTATAATGGTTTGCTTTCAAAGTTCGCATACATTGTGTTTCACACTTCCTTTCATTCACATTGTTTCATATAATCATTCCCATGCATTATGTTTTATAAAACTAATCATCATTGAACTATGCCATCATTGTTGTCTTTCAAGATTCCTGCTTGATTTTTCCCATTTACTTTACCCATCCTTCCCTTCAACCACTAAACTGTGTGACTCTACAATTTTCCCCCAGCCCATACTCACCCTTCTACTCCCACTCTCCCCCTCTTGGATCCTCATATACATTTTACTAGTTATCATTCCATTTCTATAATAATGGTCTCATGCAGTACTTGTCCTTATGAGACTGAGTTAGTTCACTCAGCATAACACTGTCCAGTAACTCCCAAGTTACGTAGTAATTTCTGAAATAGTTATTCCTGAGTGCTGTGTAGTATTCCATTGTGTGAAAGTGCCACAATTTCTCAATCCATTTGATTGTTGTTGGACATTTGGACTGTTTCCATGCTGAAAAACACTGCTATGAACATTGGTGTAAAAATTTCCATTTGTGCCTCAGTCCTAGTTTCCGTAGGGTATACTTCTAGCTGTGGAAAAGCTGGATCATAAGGAATTTCTGTCAGTTTTTTAAGGAAACATCAAACTGCTTTCCAGAGTGGTTATACCATTTTCCAGTCCTACCAACACTGAATGAGAGTTTCTAACTCTTCACATCCTCTCTAACATTTATTACTTGCTGTCCTGTTAAACTTTGCACTACTACTGGGGTGGGATGGTATCTCATTGTGGTTTTGATATGCATCCCTCTTATTGCTGGTGACTTTGAGCATTTCTTCATATGTCTGTTGACTATCTGAATGTCTTTTTTCTATGAAATGTCTTTCCATGTTTTTCGCCCATTTGTAATTGGATTATCAGTCTTTTCTTCTGGAGGCCTTGTTATTGTTGTTGTTAGGTGCCATCAAGTTCAGTATGACTCATAGAGACTGTGTATGAACATTAGTTATAAACCCTGTCCTGTCTTGTGCCATCTTCACACTTCCTGGCACACTAGAGCTTATTGCGGCATTCAGCATGTCAATCCACTTAAAGCACTTAAATCCACAGCTCAAAGGCAACAATTCTTCTTCTGCCATCCTTATTCATTGTCTAGGTCTCAGATGCAAGTGATAAAAAGACCATGATCTGAATCAGATGCACCTTAGTCCTCAAACTGACATCATTACTCCTTAGTAATTTGGAGAGGTCAATAACGATATGTCTTCTAATTTCTTGACTGTTGGCACTGAGGGTATAAGTTGTGGATACAAGTAAATATGAAATTGTTAGCAGTTTCACTCTTTTCTCCATCCATTGTGATGTTGCCTCTTGGTCCAGTGGTAAGCATCTTTGTTTTCTTGGCATTGAGGTGCAATCCATATTGAAAGCTATATTCCTAGATATTCTGCAACAAGTGCTTCAAATTCTCTTCACTTTCAGCATGCAAGGTTGTGTCATCTGCATAACACAGGCTCTCTAGGATTCTGTAAGCTTTTGTTATGGTATTGCCAAATGTTTTCCCCTAGTCAGTAGGTTATCTTTTCACCATGTTGGAAGAAGTTTTTGATGTGCATAGCAATTTAATCTTTAGAAGGTTCCATTCATCAATTTTATCCTTTCCTGGTTGTGTATTTTGGGCTGTGTATGTCAGCCTTTTTATGCCATGGGCTAAGCCTTCTAAGTTTAGCCCCACTTTGTCTCTTATGATCTTTATGATTTTGGGCTTTACCCCTAGGTCTCGATCAATCTTGAGTTGATTTTTTTTGTATGGTGAGACATGTGCACCCGACTTCAATTTTCTGCAGGGAGCAGTCCAGTTTTGTTAGTACAATTTGTTAAAGAGGTTGCTGTTTCTCCATTTGATAGGCTTTGTTTCCTTGCTGAATATCAGTTACCCATAGATAGGTGGATTAGTTTCTGGATTCTAGATTCTGTTCCATTGGCCTGTGTGCCTTTCATTGTACCAGTACCATGCTGTTTTGGTTATTACAGCTATGTAGTAGGTTTGAGATTAGGGAGTGTTATGCTTCCCACTTCATTCTTGTTTGTTAGAAGTGCTTACTTGAGGTCTATTTCCTCTTC
Source organism: Elephantulus edwardii (assembly GCF_000299155.1). Taxonomy (NCBI): domain Eukaryota; kingdom Metazoa; phylum Chordata; class Mammalia; order Macroscelidea; family Macroscelididae; genus Elephantulus; species Elephantulus edwardii. Next base: position 5,787,457 of record NW_006399893.1, on the reverse strand, counting down.
AAATGAAATTGCCAATTGTCTTTTCTTTCTTTTTGAAAAATGAATTTGGTCTTTGTATTGAGATTGTATTAAATCTGGTAGGATTGTCAGTTTCAGTATATGAGGTCTTCCTATCCATGAACAGGAAATATTTTTTCCATTTATTTAGTTTTTTTATTGTTTCTCACAGAGGTGTTTGTAGTTTTATTTGTAAAGATCTTCTGTGTTTCTGTTGTTGTTTTTGTTGTTGTTGTGTGCTATCTACTTGCAAATGACACATAGCTGATACTCCAGTAGGTTTTCAGAGATAGCTAATTATGTGAATTGAAGATTACTCATCCTTCTCCTGAGGAGTAGCAGGTGGATTTGAACCATATACCTTCAGGATTGCAGGGAAGCTTGTAGTTAGGTTTATTCCCAAGTATCTCAATTTATGTTTGAATATTATAAATGGTATTGCTTTCTTATTTTCCTTCTCTGTGTTTTCTTTATTACTGTAGAGGACATCCACTGATTATTGTACATTGATTTTGTATCCTGCCACTTTACTAAATCAGTCTGCTAGCTTTAGCAGTTTTTTGCTGTTGGGTACTTTTTGGGGGGGTTGATTTTTTAGTACTTACAATTTTCTAGTATATGATATGATAGTATATACTGTCATATTATCTGCATATAGTGACAGTTTCACCAACTCCTTGCTGATCTAAATGCCTCTTATATCCTTCTCTTGCTGTAGTGCCCTAGCAAGTACTCCCAATACTATATTGAATCAGAGCTTACTATCATATTTTGTTCCCTTCCTTTGCTTTTATTTTGGCAGATACTCACCATGTATGTGTTCCTCCTGTAACAATCACAGCCTCAATTATTTGAAGACAGAGATCTTTTTTATGTCCTCTATGTCTATCATATAAGCATGACACTGTTTATGGTTATAGGGCCTAGAATTTGCTGGCTCGAAGTGACCATGGGGATTGCTTGCTCAAACCAAAAATTTGTTGCTGTCTAGTAGATCCACATATGGAGAACCCATGTATGACAGAGTACACCTCAGTACCCCAGAGTTCTCTTAGCTAGAATTATTATGGAAGCAGCTTATCAAACCTTCTTCTGTGATGCTGTCAGGTGAATTCTATCCTCCAAGTACAAACTGTATTATTCAAGGACCTCCAGCTTGTCCATGGGCACTCAAATGCTTCATGGATTACATCATCTATGGAATTTGTTTGCCCTTCTTCTCTCTTGAAAGGTGACTTTAATCTGTCTAGTGCTAGATTCTTAATTCTGTAATTTTCAAGCTCCACTGAATAGTCTGTTATCTGTTAATGTTTTCCGTCTAGTCTGCCCTTCATTTTAAAAAGAAAGGAGAAGTCAAAACTTTCTCAATTCCACATCTTTTTGGTGAATTCTATAGGTTGATTCTAACCCATAGATGGACTAGAAGCATCCTACAAGGTTTATTGAAAACCTACTGCTATGGAACTGGTTTCGACTCATAATCACCCTCTGAAGAGTTTCAAAGGCTGTAAATCTATTAGGAGATTGCCTATCTTTCTCCCTTGGAAAATATCAGTTGTTAGATGTCATTCATTGGGTCAAGTACGAATCATAACAACCCTATGAGCCCTGTCCTACCTGGTGCCATCCTCACGCTCTCTGACACAATCGAGCCCACTGTAGTAGTTACTGTGGTAGTCCTCCTGGTTGAGGGTCTTCCTCTCTTTCACCACCCGTCCACCGTCCCAAGCATAATGTCCCTCTCCAAGGGACAGCCTCTCCTAGCAACATGCCCAAAATGTGTGAGCTGGAGCCTCATCATCTTTTCCTCCAAGGAGCACTGTGGCTGCATATTCTCTAAGACATATCTGTTTGTTCTTTTGGCGGTTGATGGTATGTTCAATAGTTTTCTTCAAAACCACAGTTCAAAAGCATCAATTCTTCTTTTGCCATCCTTAGTCATGGAATTTATCTAGGAAAAGGCAAACCTGAGTCTAGAACTCAGCTGTCCTGGTGTCCTTTCCATGTCCTGTCCAGCATCTTGGTATCTTCAACCCTCACTCACATTAGATTTAGCCAACAGCTGTCATGTCTCATACCGAGCCTATGTTTGTCAGTGTACAACTTTCCTCCACAGGATTTTTTTCTAGTAATTATTTTCTATTTGCGTAAAGATTTACAAGTCCTGTTAATTTTTCATATAACCATTCATAGACATTTTGTTTTATAATATTAATTATAACTGACAAATTCTAATATCTAATCAACCCCTTTATATATATATATTCCTGTCCCTTCACCCAATGAGGGTTTTCAGTGGCTGATGTTTTTGGAAGTAAATGCCAGGCTCTTCTTTTGAAGGGCTTCTGGGTGGACTCTAACTTGCAACTTTTCAGCTGAGTATGTTAACAATTTGTACCATGCAGGAACTGCCTACCTGACACAGAGCAAATAATTTCTGAATCTTCTGAGCAACTGCTCAAGTTTTTTCTGAGATGTTCTCTAAGAAGAGCAAATGTCTTTTATCTCCACTATTTAAGGGGACTCAGCAAAGATCATGCATGTTCTGTGCACCAACCCTTGGTGCCCCTTCCCATCCCGCCAACGGGGACACTAACACAACACAGAGCCAAGGAATACAGGCTACATTAGGGAGGCTCTGAAGGGGAAAAGAGTTCAAAGAGGTGCAGAGCTCCTGACTTAAGTGGTTTAAGGAATAATTTATTAATTATATTAAAATAGCTATTTGTAGTCTGGAAGCAGAATACCTCTTAATTCCAAATTGGTGCAAATAATTAAATACCCAGCTATAGCCAAAAAGTGGATGGTTTTAACTCAATTAGAGGTATCTTGGTAGAGAGAACAACTTCCAAAAGGTGAGCCATTGAAAATCATATGGAATACACTTCTATCCTAACACATGTGGACTTGCTAGAAGTTAGATCCAGCTTGACACAGGTTTTATAGGCTACAGTTTACTTATTAATTTTTTTTGTTGTTTTTTTTTTATGACGGAGAAGAATTTTATTTATTCCATTCTAGCACATATCAGGAAAAATTCATGCCACATTCTTATATTCTCAGATGTAATTGAGAGGGACACTAAAGACAGTACGCTTCTTATAGCCTGGCCTAAATACTTACACTTAGTTAGTGGGATGAATGGTTTGTGAAGCATGTCATTGTTGAGATTGCCTTTCAGTCGAGCACAACTCATAACAACCCTATGAACAAAAGGCTTGAAGCCTCTCCACAGCTGTCAACATTTTTTTTGTGATTGTAAACTTTTTTTATTAGTTTTAATGAACATTTACAGAGATTTTGGGTTTTCATCCATTCATTGTTGCACTGCTACTTATTAATTTTTTTTTAAAGTTCTTCAGATGGTTATTATGCTTTAAAACCAGACTGAGAAGCACTGAGGCAAGGGACATTGGAAATACAGCTAGATCACAGAAGAGGTAAAAAGAAGACCAACAGAGAGGTGGAGGAGAGGGGAGAGAGCAAAGGAGAGGGAGGGATGATGGCAAGCGACCAGTCAAGATGTCCTGAAGGAGGCTGGAGGGAGGGAGATACAGGCCAGAAAGGCAAAGGGGACAGGAGAAAATGAATCAGACTTCCAGAGACAACACAGATGGCTGAGGGAGAGGGAGGGAGAAGGATAGCAAAACAAACAGAAAGAGAAAACAAATTAAGAACAGAGCCAGATGGCAGAGAGAAAAAAGTGTTATTTTCTAAGAGCTTACTATGTGCCCAGCCCACTGTGCTGAGGACTTTACAAAGGCAGGGGGCAGATGAAAAATGATGAAAAGCAAAGAGGAGTAAGGATGGACGAAGCCCCTCAGCATGGACAACAGAGACAAGGAAAAAGGAAGGCAATTTTCCAAAGCAAACCAGAAAACGGTACAAACACAGGCAGCCTGCACGCAAACCCCATACAATGACATTTTAAAACCAATTTAAACGAAGTTTGAATAGGGGCAATAAACTCGAGCTTCTCTTTAAGCTCGTTGGTTCTCTTCGTTCCCCCATATGATCAGTCTGTAGCACCCTCATTTTGTCCTTCCTCACACTGCAGCAGCCAGGCCTGGAGTGCAAGATGGGGAGGAATTAATCGTCTTGGGGTAGGAAGATGTGGCTGTTTTGGAAACCCCAAATTTGGTGAGGCTCCCTAAAATGAACTCAAGAGAAGCTCAATTATTTTTCTTCTCTAAAAACAATCAAAAAAGCAAAGGCTGTCAAGGGAGCCCCAGAGCATGGTTATAATTAAAGTTTCCTTAGCATTTTCATTAGAAGCTTGTTTTGGTGGCTGATACCTCAGCAGTAAAACCAGAGCTTCCACACAGGTTCCTGAGACACAGGGTATCTGTGGGACGTAGAAACTACATTTGAAAACAACTAAAAACAGCCCCTTGTGATAACTGGGTCATAAATTCAAAACTCACAGCAACCCTACACTGGGTTTCCAAGGTTGTAAATCTTAACAAGAGACTTCCTGTCCATCTTTCTCTAGCAGAGGCCCAAGTGGATTCAAATTGCTGGAGGTGTATGGCCATTTGGTTAGTAGAGCAACACACTACAGACTTTGAGCTAATCACCCACTCTCCTACAAAGAATGATCAAAAATCTAATGAGCCACCTTTTGTTCCAGTAGATAGTAATCTAAACCCAGAACACTCATGATTATACTCACAATAACCCTCACAATTAGACCAATGGGCAACAATGGATGGAGAAAGATTGATGTTGCCAATGATTTCATTTGACTTGGATCCACAATAACACACATGGTAACAGCAGTTAAGAAATCATAACACATATTACATTGAGAAAATCTACTGTCAAATACTTCTTTAAAATGCTAAAGATCAAGGATGTCCTTTTAAAGACTAAGGTGCATTTGACCCAAGCCATAGCATTTTCAATGGCTTCATAGGTTTCAAAAATTGACCAATGAATAAGGAAGACTGAAGAATAATATATGCCTCTGAATTGTGGTGTTGGAGAAGATTATTGAATATCAGGCTGTCAGGGATCTCTACGGAGTACTGAAAAGCAACACTTTCAGTCTAGAGACTAAGGTGTGCCTGATCCAGGTCATATTCTTCACAATTACTTGCCATGTATCAGAGAGCTGAACAATGACTAAGGATGACAGAAGAATTGATGCCTTAAAATTGTGGTTCTGGACAAGAATCTTGAACATACCATGGAAGGCCAAGAAAACAAATAGTTCTATCTTGGAGAGAGTGAAACCAAGTTTCTCCTTGGAGATTAGGATTTTGAAGTCTGTCTCAAATACTTTGGGCATATGGCCAGGAAGGACCAATCCCTGGAGAAGGACATCATGCTCAGAAGGGTGGAGGGACAGCACAGGAGAGGAAAACCACAGATGAGATGGATTAGTAACTGGAGCAATGGAGGGTGGGTGTGTCAGAATCAGCAAGACTTACTCAGGACCAGGCAGGCTTCAGAGCTGCTGTACATTGGGTCGCTATGAGTCACAGGCATTTATGGCACCTAACAACAACAACAACAACACGGCATTCCAAAGGGGAGCCCTGGGTCTCTAAATGTAAGAAGCCGTGTTAACAACTCAAAGGCACATGGTTTAAATCTACCAACTTTTCCATGGGAGAAAGATGAAAAATCTCTTCCTGCATGATTTACTGCCTCTGAAAACCCACTGGAGGGTCATCTATTAGTTGTTCTTGATCCAATGGCTTATAACACGGATTTCCAAAAGAACAAACAAGCATGTGTTGAAGGAATTAACACTCTCCATAAGGTGAGGATGGTGAAACTTAATGTTATATACTCTGGGCATATCGCCCATCTTGCCAGGAAGTTCTAGTCTCTGGAAAAGGACTTCATGCTGGGAAAAGGACAAGAGTCTCAATGAGTTGGGACTCATTGACACAGTGATTACAACATGGGGTCAAATATGTCAGAAATTGTGAGCATGGTGGAGAATAGGGAAAGATCCAGATCTGATGTTCACAGGGTCACTATGAGTCATAGTCAACTTGGTAGCACCTAACAACAACAATATACTCACAGTTAGCTCCTTGTGAGGCTTAAATAGTTCATGTGCTTGTCCCTTAAACAAAAGGCTCATTGGAGAAGTTCTGATGATCTACTCTCATAAAATTATAGCCCTTTAAAAGCTCAAGAACTGTAGTTCTATTTAGAAACATGTTGGATTACCAAGAGTTTTTTTTGTTTTTTTTTAGGTTGCAAATCCAAGAGTTAGAATCCGCTCAACCACAATGAGTTTAGTTTACATTCACAATTATGAAGCAATGGTAGTGGAGAGGTAGAAATTGATTCCTGGCCACTCTCTCCCATGCAGAGTCACCATTTGTCTGTCACTGAAATCTTGAATGTTGTTATGATGCTCACCAAGTTGCAGCGGATGTTCCAGATGAAGAAGGACTAGGAAGAACAGCATCAGTGCCAGAGGTGACTTAATGGTGGTTGTTGTTATGTGTTGTCAAGTCACTTGGGACTCACAGCGACCCTATGTACAACAGCCCTAAACCCTGCTCTATTCTGTGCTAATCGCACTGCCTCTGACACACCCATCCCAATTACCCCCGTCAACAAATCAATCCACCTCCTAGAGGGTCTTCCCCTCTTGCAGTCCCTCCACCCTCCCAAGCATGATGTCCTTCTCCAAGGACCTGTCCCTCCTTACAACATGTCCAAAGTATGTCAGACAAAGCCCCAGAATCCTTGCCTCCAAGGAGCAGTCTGGTTTAACTCTCTCCAGGTTGAATCTGTTTGTTTTCTTGGCAGTCCATGGTACATTCAATACTCTTCTCCAGCACCAGAGCTCAAAGGTATCAATTCTCCTTCTATCCTCCCTAGTCATTGTCTAACTCTCTGATGCATAACAAGTGACTGCAAAGACCATGGCCTGTATCAGATGCACCTTAGTCTCCAGAGTGACACCATTTCTCTTCAGTACTTTGGAGAGGTCCCTAACAGCAGACTTTCCCCTTGCAATATGTTTTTTGATTTCCTGGCTACTGGTGCCAAGAGTGTGGACAGTGAAGCTATAACAACATACTCACAATTAGCTGTAGATACACTTTGAGTAATGTAGTCCATTCTATGTGTCAACTTGTCAAGACAATGGTTTCCAGCAGTTAAGCCAAACACTAGACTATAATGTTCTATAACGCCATTAATAAATTAGAAAAAAAAGTTTCCTTAGTGTGTATTCTACCTCCAGAAAGTAGGTAGGTATGTTGGAAGAACTGTCTTTACTCTGCAGCCTTTCCACTGCCTAATCCATGGACCTTAGGATTCAAGCCTAGATTCTAGAAATTTGTAGACTACAATCTGACTGACAGAGTTTGACTTGCCAGTTCCCACAATTATGGCCATCAATCTATCAAAGTAAATCAATATCTATCTGCCATCTACATATATATACATCTGCCCAGCTAGTTAGCTTACTGGTTCACTTTATCAAGAAAATCTGTTGTTGTTGTTGTTATGTTCCATCAAGTGGCTTGCAACTCATAGCCACCATATATACAACAGCCCTAAACTCTGCTCTGTCCTGTGCCAATCTCACTGTCTCAGACACACCCACCCCTATAAACCCAGTAACCAAATCAATCCATCTCATAAAGGGCCTTCCCCTCCTGCGCTGTCCCTCCACCCTACCAAGCATAATGTCCCTCTCCTTACAACATGATCAAAGTATGTCAGGCGAAGCCTCAGAATCTTTACCTCCATGGAGCCACCTGGTTTAACCCTCTCCAGGATGAATCTGTTTGTTTTCCTAGTAGTCCATGGTACTCTCAATACTTTTCTCCAGCACCACAGCTCAAAGGCATCAATTCTCCTTCTATCCTCCCTAGTCGTTGTCCAACTCTCTGATGCATAACAAGTGATTGCAAAGACCATGGCCTGTATCAGATGCACCTTAGTCTCCAGAGAGACACCATTGCTCTTCAGTACTTTGGAGAGGTCCCTAACAGCAGACTTTCCCATCGCAATACGTCTTTTTAATTTCCTGGCTACTAGGGTCAACAGTGTTGATTGTGGAGCCAAGCAAACTAAAGCTGTGAACAATCTCAATCTCTTCACCAGTCATCCTAATGCTGCCAACTGATCCAGTGGTGAGAATCTTTGTCTTCTTGACATTGAGCCTCAATCCATATTGAAAGCTATAGTCTTTGACCCTCTGCAGCAGGTGCTTCAGGTCCTCCTCAGTTTCAGCAAGCAGGGTTTTGTGTCATCTGCACAACGCAGATTGTTGATAGATCGTCCACCAATCTTGAACTCACATTTCTCCTCATAGAGCCCAGCCTCCCGGATAATCTGTTCAGCATACAGGATGAAAAGGTATGGAGACAGGACACATCCCTGGCGTGCGCCCTTCCCAATTTTGAACCATTCAGTGTTTTCTTGCTCTGTTCTGATGACTGCCTCTTGGTCCAAGTATAGGTTTCGTCTTAGCATGAAATTCTAGCATAGTTAGTTTTCACGATGGGTAGGATAATGTTTGGGGTAGCATAGCTTTCCTCTGACTCTTCAACTTACCTTCACCTAGGTCTCTGTGTAACACAAAGAACGGATCTATAAGTTACAGCTGCAAAAAAATTCAGAAAATAGTTTATCTCTCACTTTGAAGAAACAAGTTTGAGTCCTTGATAATTTTAGCATGGGCTACTAGTTGTATGAGGTACTTGCTTTAGATTCTACAATCCACTGGACACTCCTGCCACCATTCTTGACCCAAAAGAAAAGAGTTAGTTCATCCTTGAATTGACCATGACCATCATCACCACTTACATATCCTTCAGTATGGATATGTGTCCCAAGTGCTTTGTAAGTATTAACAACCATATCCTCAAATCAGCTTTCAAGTACAGTTTTTAGATTCCTTTTACAGATGGAACAACTGAAGTATACTTTCTTTCTCATTGCTGTGGAGCTAAAATCGACGCAGAGCTGATCCTCCAATAGACTTCCAAGGCTGTAAATCGCATGGGAGGGTTTTCTCCTTTCTCTCCAGGATCCTTCAGCAGATTGAAATCTCCCCAGAGACATGGCCTTTGGATTGGAAGTGAAATTCCGTATGAACTAGGCCACCAGAGGTCCTTCAATTTAAGTACAGAGTGGTGAAATAACTCTCCAAAGACTAATGAGTTATTTAGAAGTCAATTGGAAATAAAATCCAGTCAGATACTCTAAACAGACAGGGAACTGCCAGGAATTGGATTGAGAAGAGCTCACAGAACAAAGGCTATAGCACTCGTCTGTGCATTGCTATATAGAGGTAATTCATGGTTGCTGTGATGCTGAACACTGTGACACTGATGTGCCAAATGTGACAATGGTTACCAATGGTGGAGAGTGTTTGGCAGAGCTTCCTGATTAAAACAAGCCTGGAAGGAGGTGTGGCATCCACTTCTGAAATGGCTTGCCCCCGGAAACTCTATGATCAGTGCTCAGGTCTTTCATTCATAGGTTTGTTATGAGTGGTCTACCACTCGATGGCACTTAACAACACCAACATCAATGTCAGATGGATCTTGGCTGAAAGCAGAAAATACCAGAAAAATAATGCTTGGGTTTTATTAACTATACAAAGGGCATTAGGCTACGTGGATAATAATAAATTATGGATAACATTGTGATGAGATGAATGGTAATTCCAGAAGACTTAAATGTGCTTATCTGAAGCCTATCCATAGGCCAAGCAGCAGTGCCTAGGACAGAACAAAGGGATACTGCATGGTTTAAATTCAGGAACATTATGCCCATTTTTCATGCCAATTCAACGTGCATGCTGAGCAAATAAACTGAGAAGCAGAACTGTATGAAGAATAATTTGACATCAAGATTGAAGCAAGACTCATCAACAACCTGGAATATGCAGATGGCACAAATTCATTTACAGAAAATGAAGAAGACTTGAAGTACTTATTGATGAAGTTCAAAGACTATATAACTTTCAGTACAGATTATACTTCAGCACAAAGAAAAAAAAATTTTCACAGATAAGACGAGTAAACAAAACTGGGGGGCGGCTAAGCATGAATTTGTACGATTTGATGAGTTGGAGGGTGAGAAAAATTGGAAGAATTCTGGAAAACAATGTATTCTAATTTTGTAAATAAACTAGTACAACGAAAAAAAATTTAAAAGGAGGGTAAATTAAGAGAAGAAAGATTGAAATTATAAAGGATTTAATATTACATGGATTTGCAATCAATACTCAAGGTAACAACAGGAAAGAAATCAAAAGACGTGTTATGTTGAACCAATCTGCTGCCAAGGACTTCTGTAAAGTATTAAAGAGTAAGGTTTTAAAGACTGAAGTGTTCCTGACGAAAGCTAAGGCATTTTCAATTGTCTCATAGACATGTGAAGGTTGGACAAGGAATAAGGAAGATGAACAAAGAACTGATGCTTTTGAATGGAATTGTGGTGTTGGAGGAGAGTATTGAATATCTCATGAAATGCCAAAAGTACAGCCAATAGGCTCCTTAGAGGCAAGGACGGTGACACTTCATCTCACACACTTTGGAGATGCTTTCAAGAGAAGTCAGTCCCTGGAGAAAGAAATCATACTGAGAAAGTCATGAAAGAGTGGGAAATCCTCGATGTGATGGGTTGACACAATGACTACAATAAAGGCAGAAATAAATGGCAGAAAGTATGAGGATGGTGTAGGTATGACAAGGCTCCAACTTGTTGTTCATGGGGTCAAACAGACCTATCAACATCAATAGACACTTTGGTTCTAGGATTCATTTTTCTGTCCTGCATTTCAAAGATGCTCATTGTGTACGTACAGAAAAATTGAAAAATTACTATTACCCAAAGTATTCTTAATCTGAACCAAGAACCAAAAGTGTTTGATTTGTGGTGGGTCAATGGTGTTTGACTGTGCATGAAAATAAAATATGCCTGAAGATAATCCAAAAAATGGCCAGAACAGTACGTTGACAGGGAACTGTCAGAAGTTCAGGCTGGGTTTAGAAGACCCATGGCACCAGGGATATAATTATTGATGGCAGATGGATCCTTGCTGAAAGCAAAGAATACCAGAAAACTGTCTATTTGTGTTTCATTGACTATGCAAAAATATTTGATTGTGTGAATCTTAGCAAACTATGGCTAATATTAAAAAGAATGTGAATCCCAGAATACTTAATTGTACTCACATAAAATCTGTACCTAGATCAAAAAACTGTTATATGAATAGAGCAAGAGAACACTACATGGTTTAGAATCAGGAAAGATGTACAACAGGGATGAATTCTTTCTCCATACCTATTCAGTCTGTATGCTGAGTAAATAATTTGTGAAGCTGAACTCTATGAAGAGGAATGTAGCATTAGGGTAATAGTAAGACTATCAACAACCTTTGTTATGTAGATAGTGCAATCTTGTTTGTAAAAAATGAGGAGAACTTGAAATGCTTTCTGAAAAAAAATCAAAGGACTACAGCTTTCAATATGGACAACATCTCAACATTAAAAAACAAAGGTCTGCACTCCTTGGTCAATAGGTAACATTGTAATAGATGGAGAAAGGATTAAAGTTGTCAGTAATATAATCTAGCTTGGATCAACAATAAACACTCTTAGTACCAGCAATCAGGAGATCAGGAGAAGTATTGCACTGAACAAGTCTATTGTCGGAGACTTCTCCAAAATACTGACGAGAAATTAAGTCAGTTTGAAAACTAAGTGTGCCTTATTCAGGCCATGGTCTTTTCAATCATTTGTTATGCATCAGAGCTGGACAATGGTTAAGTATGACAGAAGAAGAATTGTTATCTTTGAGTTGAGGTATTGGAGAAGAGTACTGAATATCCCATGAACTTACAAAAGAACAAACAGATAAGTCTTGGGGGAGGGGGGAGCAAAACGTTCAGCCAGAGTGCTTCTTGAAGACAAAGATGGTGAAGCTTTATCTCACATAATTTATGGTCATGACACAGTGACTTTAACCATGGGCTCAACTATGTCAGAGATGATGATGAGGGCACAAGATAGAATAGGGTTCAGGTTTATTGTTCATAGGTCAGTATGAGTAGTACTCATCTAGAGAGAATCTAACAACAAGAAGGCCTGGGAAATATTTAAGCAATTTTGTGTGAATGACTGTTTCACTTGGCTACTATTAAATATATATTAAGCATTTACTAGAAGTATTTAGTGATTTAGTGGTTAAAAAACTTGACTACCAACCAAAAGATCACCAGTTTTAACCTAGCAGCTGCTCTTCTAAAAAAGAAAGAAGGCATCTTGCTTCTAGAAAGATGTACAGCCTTAGAAATGCCACAGGCAGCTCTGTTCTCTCCTTCAAGGTCACTACAAGTCAGATTTGACTCCATAAGCAGTGGTTTGGTCTTTTGGTTTAAGCATTTACTATGTGCCAATTTCTGTGCCCAGCCTTGTGATGAATGGTAAAGAAATTTTAGATGGTATTGAACAGAGTCTAAGTCTATTCTACCCCAGAGTCTTTTATATACCTGTTCATAAAAGTTTTACTATCTGACTGGGAGGCAAGACATCTATGTGATGACACACGCACATGATACCAAGAGTACAACACATTTTATATAGACGTATAGATCATCTTAGTGAAATGGGACCTGAGCAATCATCAGATCCCACATTCGTGCTTCACAATTGGGTCAAACAGCCCCACAGGACTGAAATGACTCTCCATGGTCACCTGACCTTCCTTGTCCCTGGTTATGAGCAGATTGGATGTAACACAGGGTGAGAGCAAAATATCCCCCAATGACACAGCAGATGCTTCTCTTCCAAGAGTGAGACTGTTAACAACTGCCAACACTGGATGTGATTGTTCTTCTGTGGAAGCTGAAACCAGAGACCACCTGCATAGATGTGATTGTGGGTTTGGAAACACTTAGAACTCCAGGTGAGATGAGGCAAGGTGACACTCTGTGCAGTGGTGAGTGACTGGAGAGCAGAAAGGGACTGACAGAGCCAGATGGAGAAAATGTCCAGCCTCCACTGCCAATTACTGGTGTTCTGTGTTGTTGAGTCAACTATGACTCATAGCAACCCGAAGAACTACAGATCTGAACCTTGTCCTATCCTGTACCATCTTCATCAACTCTGACATATTGAGTCCATTGTTACAGTCATTGTGTCAATCCATTTCTTTGAAGATCTTCCCTTCTTTGCTGACCTTCTACTTTCCTGAACATGATGTCCTTTTCCAAGGACTGGCCCCTCCTTGAGACATATCCAAGTATGTGAGATGAAGTTTCACCACCCTTCCCTCTAAGTAGTGCTTGGCTGTGCTCTCTTCAAGACATATTTGTTTGTTCTCCTAGAAGTCCATGGGGTATTTAGTACTCTTCTCCGGCACCACAATATAAAGGTATCTATGCTTCTTCTAGCATATTTATTCACCATCCACCTCTCCAAGGCATAGGAAGTAATTGAAAAGACCATGGCTTGGATCGGGTACACTTTAGTCTTTAAACTGATATTAGTGTTCCTAGGATTCTGATGCAATGGAATTCTAGAACTCAAAATCTCAAGTCGAGTCCTACCTACTGTGTGTCTCAATCTCTCCTGTGATTCAAGTCTTCCAAATTGGACCTATTTCTGAACAGCAGATCTATGACCCAATTAGCTACTTGCATCTCCACTTGTAGTTGTTAGAAGCCGCTGTGTCAGTCCCTAACTAATGGTGACCCACTCATGCACAACAGCATGGCCAACAAAGTGCTGGCCAACTTATGCGATCCTCATGACAGGTTGTAGATTAGATTACTGAGGTCTAGTCTGCTGTTAGGGACCTCTCCAGGGTACTGAAGAGCAATGGTGTCACTCTGGAGACTAAGGTGCATCTGATACAGGTTATGGTCTTTGCAATCACTTGTTATGCATCAAAGAGTTGGAAGATAACTAGGGAGGATAGAAGGAGAATTGATGCCTTTGAGCTGTGATGCTGGAGAAGAGTATTGAATATAGCATGGACTGCCAAGAAAACAAACAGATTCATCCTGGAGAGGGTTAAACCAGGCTGCTCCTTGGAGGCAAGGATTCTAAGGCTTTGTCTGACATACTTTGGACATGTTGTAAGGAGGGAGAGGTCCTTGGAGAGGGACCTCATGCTTGTGAGGGTGGAGGGATGTCACAGAAGGGGAAGACCCTCTATGAGGTGAATTGATTCAGTGACTAGGGTAATCGGGATGGGTGTGTCAGAGGCAGTGAGACTGGCACAGGATAGAGCAGGGTTTAGGGCTGTTGTACATATGGTGGCTATGAGTTGCAAGTGACTCAACGGCACATAACAACAACAATAACAACAACAACAAGAATATGCAGAAGTAGATTATACAACCCTTTCCCGCAATCTGTCTTAATCTGGAAGCTCCAGTGTGATCTGTTCTGTTCAGCATCACACCAACACAAACACCTCCAGTGACAGATGAGCAGTAGCTGCAGAGGAGCTGCATTTGTCAAGAATTGAACCTGACTTTCACCTTGGAAGGCTGAGCCACTGCTGCACGCTGAATCTCCCCTTCGATGACAGAACATCATCTCAAATTTGACATGTTTAACCAAGCTGCCCTTCCTTCTCTATCTTAGTCAAAGGCAACCCCAGCCTCCCTCTTGATCAGGCAAAGAGACTAGAGTTATTTTTGATAACCCCATTATTCACACATTCTTTATATGATCAACTGAGAAATCCTGTTGGTTCCAATTTGAAAATGTATCCAGAATTGATTATCTCTCACTATCTCCATTGCTACTCTGACCCACCGCATTTGGATCATTGCAGTAGTTTTCTTCCACTTCATCCTTTCTCTATTGTTCTCAGTGTAATATCTATAATATTAAAGGCTTGGTCAGATCATGTCATTAGTCCTATGTTCAAAGCTTCCAATGGCTCCTCATCTGATTCCAACTAAAGTACAAATCGATTGCAGCACATGATCTTCCCCACACCATTGTTCTCTTTAATGTTAAATTTCCCACTACTCCTTCCTCCCTGACTCTTCTAAAACTACACTAGCTAGCCTCCATGAACACAAAAGGTACACACACACTCTGTGGAGAACTGTGACAGATGGACAACCATGTGGTCACTGAGAAAATTCCTGGTCCTAGAGGAGGGCCACACCTCAAAACTGACAAAGAGTAGGCTATCATGACAATGGATGACAGAAGAATTGATGCCTTTGAGCTGTGGTACTGGAGAAGAGTACTGAATATACAATAGACTGCTAAGAGAACTAACAGGTTCATTCTGGAGGGGGTGCAACCAGGCTGCTCCTTGAAGGCAAGTATTCTGAAGCTTTGTCTCACATACTTTGGGAATGTTGCAAGGAGGAACCAGTCCTTGGAGAAGGGCATCATGCTTGGGAGGGTGGAGGGACAACACAAGAGAAGAAAACCCTGGATGAGATGAATTGACTCAGTGATTGGGGCAATGTGGATAGGTGTGTCAGAGACAGTGAAATTGGCTCAGGATAGAGCAGGGTTCAGGGGGTTGTACATAGGGTCGTTACTGAATTAGTCAACTCGACGGCACATAACAACAACAACAACAACAGGCTATCATGAGGACCAATCTCATAGAAGTTTAGCAGGATCTCACTGCCATCAAAAAGAACCTGTTGTGAAGCTGACCTTTGGATCTGGAGTGACTGTGCTGAGAAGCTCCTAGAACCAGGAGACAGAGAACTTTACAAGACAATGATAAATTGTGGCAGTCACAGCAAAGCACAGCACAGCACAGCACAGCACAGCACAGCACAGCACAGCACAGCACAGCACAGAGATGGAGAAAGGCAGCTGCAGACCAAGTAGGGAGCAGTGGGAATCAGTAAACCAACATGAGACAGTTGCAGTGGAATTGCTGACCTCATGGTTAGCAGAGCACCTTCAAGTAGGGGGTTTGCTGGTGGAGGGTGGTGCCAATGGACCCTTCGGGAGAGCTCAACTGCTGTACATTCCATTTACCTGAGGAGAACATGGCCAAGAGGAGGTCTAGCAGTGGTACATCTGCTGGAAGACAAGACCAAAAAAAAATCTGGTTCTGAGCATAGTGGACAGAAGGATTGTCTGTCTGAAAACACCACTGAGAAGCAGCTAAGAATTGACTTGTTTGGAAGCTGACCTTATTGTTGTTGTGGTGGTTATGTGCCATCAGTTGCCTGTAACTTACGGTGACCCTATATACAATAGTCTGAACCCTGATCTATCCTGAGCCAATTCCATTGTCTCTGACACACCTACCCAAATTACCCCAATCACTGAGTCTACCTATCTTATCCAGGGTCTTCCTCTTCTGCGCTGCCCCTCCACTCTTCCAAGCATGATATCCCTCTCCAAGGACTGGTACCTCCTTGCAACATGCCCAAAGTATGTCAGACTAAGCTTTAAAATCCTTGCCTCCAAGGAGCTGTTTGCTTTCATCCTCTCCATGACAGACCTGCTTCTTCTCTTGGCAGTCCATCGTATGTTCAATACTCTTCTCCAGCACCACAACTCAAAGGCATTGATTCTTTTTCTATCATCCTGTGTCACTGTCTAGCTTTCTGATATGTAGCAACTAATTGTGAAGGCCACGGCTTGGATCAGACACACCTTAGTCTCTAGACTGACATTTCTGTTCTTCAACACTCCTCTGGAGAGGTCTCTGATAGCAGACTTTTCCAGTGCAATTTGTCTTTTGATTTCCTAACTTCTGGTGCCAAGGTGCTTGCTGATTGTGGAGCCAAGTAGTTGAAGCTATTAACAACCTCAATCTCTTCTCCATCTATCATGGCCGAGTGGTGAGAATCCTTGTTTTCTTGACGCTAAGCTTCAATTCATATTGAAGACTCTAGTCCTTGACCTTCTCCAGCAAACACCTCAGGTAGTCCTCAGTTTCAGAAAGCAGGGTTGTGTCATCTGCATAACAGAGGTTGTTAACACTTCTTCCTTGAATCCTTATTCCACATTTTTTCCTCATAGAGTCTAGCCTCCCGGATGATCTGTTCCACATAGAGATTGAAATGTTTGGCAATAAAATACATCACTATTTGGGAGTGTAAAATGGTACAATCACTGTGGAAAGCGGTGTGGCACTTTCTCAAAAAGTTGCAGAGATACCATTTGACCCAGCAATACTCCTGGGAATATACCCTAAAGAGTCCATAAATGACATCCAAGCAGATATATGCACACCCATGTTTATCGCAGCTTTGTTCACA
>NW_006399893.1:5729488-5769868 GCF_000299155.1 Elephantulus edwardii | reverse complement strand
GAGAGGAGTGAACTGGGGGTGGGGGAGTGGACAGGGAGAAAAGCGCAACAAGGAATGAATGGAATTCTAAAATCTCTGTATATGTTCATTGAAATTAATAAAAAAAATAATTACTCCTTAGTAAAAAAAAATACATCACTAGTGTACACTTTTCCTGATTTTTTAATGATGCAGTATTCCCTTGCTCTGTTGTACTGACTGCTTCCTCGTCCAAGTACAGGTTTTGCATGAGTACAACTGAATGTTCTGGGATTCCCCTTCTCCTCAAGGTTAGCCTAACAGTGGCTATAATATCCCTCATGTCATGGTCTCTTCTAAACCCAGTTTGCACATCTGGCAGATCTCTTCTGATGTACTGTTCCAGTCATTCTTGGATAACCTTCAGCAGGATCTTGCTTACATGTGATATTAATGATATTGTTCAATAATTTCCATACTCTGTCAGATCACCTTTTTTTTTAAATGGGAATAAATATGAATCTCTTCCAGTCAGTTGGCCAGGTAGGTGTCCTCCAGATTTCTTGGTACAATTTGGTGAGTACATCCAGGGCAGCATCGGTTTGTTGAAGTACATCAGTTGGTATTCCATCAATTCCTGAGGACTTGTGTTTTGCCAATTTCTTTAGTGTAGCTTCAGATTTCTCCTTCATCACCATTGCCTCTTGATCATATGTTATTTCATGAAATTCTTCTGTGTCAGCCAATTTTTTTGGTATAGTGACTTCGTGTTCCATCTTGTTTTGCTGCTTCCTGAGTAATTCAATATTCTGTCCATAGCATCCTTAAGTATTGCAACTTGAGGCTTGAATTTGTTCTTCAGCTTAAGAAATGACAAGCAAGTTAACTTTTTTTTAATCTTCCAACTCCAGCTCTTTGTACATTTCATTATAATACTTTGCTTTGTCTTCCCGAGCTGCCCTTTGAAATCTTCTGGTCATCTCCTTAACTTCTTAGGTTCTTCCCTTTGCTTTGGCTTCTCAGTGTTCTAGTGCAATATTCAGAATTTCTTCTGACATCCATCTTGGTCTTTTCTTCCTCCTTTGTCTTTGTAAGGGCATTTTACATTCTTTATGGACAATATTCTTGACATCATGCCACAGCTCATCTGATCTTTGTTCATTAGTGTTCAAGGGCTCAAACCTGTTCCTGAGATGATCTTTAAATTCTGGTGAGATAGACTCATGGTCAAACTTTGAGAGCTTGTTCTAGCAGGGGAGCACAGCTACTCGCATACCCTTGACTGAAGGATGGTCTTCCTTCTATAGGGGATGGTCATCCTCTTCCACTGAGTGCACAGCTTGGGAGGAAGGCTCTTGGATAGTTTACAAAGGGAACAACCACTTAGCCAGCCAGATCAGCAATTAAAGGGGTGACAGATGTCACAGCCAGATTGCCCTCACGTGCTCAAGGTTAAACTTTGGTTCTTGTGGAGTTGATGTGATTTTCTTTCGTTTCAGTTTAAATTTGTATTTGAATAGTTGATGGTTTGTTCCACAATCAGCACCTGGCTTAGTTTTTACAGTGGATATTAAGCTTCTCCAACAATACCCCTCCGCCTCAATCTAATCAATCTGATTCCTGGGTAGGCCATCAGTAGAGGTCCATGTGTATAGTCATCACTTGTGTTTCTTATAAAAGGTATTTTCAACGAATAAATCACTGATTGTACAGAATTCTATCATTCTATCTCCAGCCTCATTTCTATCACCAAGCCCATGTTTCCTGATTATCAGTCCTTCTTCCCTGTTCCCATTTGCATTCCAATTTCCCATTATTATCAATGTATCTTGGTTGCATGTTTGATAGACTTCCAATCACAACAGTTGATAAAAGTCATCTATTTCCTCCTCTTTGGCTCAGGATGCTGGTGTATAAATTTGAGTGACAGTCATATTAACAGGTCTTCCTTATATTATCTCTCAGGTTATAGACAGTTATTTCTAAGTTGATCCTGATCCTGTTGTGTCCATAGTAAATCAAAGTATATATTCTTGTGAGTTCTTTGTGGCTATTTTAATGAATTATCATATCTAGTAGAAAAGCTGAGTGGGCAATGAAAAGATGCATCAGAAATGGGGGGGGGGAAATGGAGAGTTGTATCTGATTTCTACCTCGTAGGAATCAGTTTTGAAATTATTTTGATTTTAATGCTTTTTCATGGATTTAAAAGAAGCCTTACACTAGTTGGAACTCAAATCAATACTCACTGCCATCAAGTTGGAACTGACTCATAACTGACTCTCTAGTTTCTGAGGCTAGAAAGAGAAAGAGATTTCCTACTATTCTCCCAAAAAGCCATTGTGGATTAAAATCAGCAGAGAGACAGAATATTTGAATTAGCAGCAGAACTCCCTGTGGATTATGCCACCAGAACTACCTCTAGTGAAAAACAACTTTCGATAGGGTGAACCATGACATCCTTCAACAGGTGAGTTGTTATTTACTGCCAAATCACTTGTCACTCATATATATATGACCTTGTGAACCTATGTATAACAGCCCTGAAACGTGCTCTATCCTGTGCCAATTTTACTGTCTCTGACACACCTACCGCCATTGTCCCAGTCATTGAATGAATTCATCTCCAGGATCTTCCTCTCTTGCACTGTTTTTCTCCCCGTCCAAGCATGATGTCCTCTCTAAGGACTGGCCACTCCTTGCAACATTCCCAAGGTGTGTCAGACAAAGCCTTAGAATCCTTGCCTCCAAGGAGCAGCCTGGTTTCACCCTTTCTAGAATGAACCTGTTTGTTCTCCTGGCAGCCAATACTCTTCTTCTGTACCACAGCTCAAAGGCATCAATTCTCTATCATCTCTAGTCCTTATCCAGTTTTCTGATGCATAGTCAGTAATCGTGAAGACTTTGGCCTGGATCAGGTGCACCTTAGTCTCCAAACTGACATTGTGGCTCTTCAGTACTCTGGAGAGGTCCCTAACAGAAGACGTTTCCCAGTGCAACTCATCTTTTGATTTCCTGGCTGCTGGTACTAAGAGTGTTGACTGTGGAGCCAAGCAAACTAAAGCTGTTACCAATCTCAACCTCTTCACCATCTATTATGATAGTGCCAATTGACTAGTGGTAAGAATCTTTTTCTATAATGTTGAGCTTCAATACATATTGGAGGCTGCAATCCTTGATCTTTTGTAGCAATGACTTCAGGTCACCTCAGTTTCAGCAAGCAGGGTTGTGTCATCTGCATAATGCAGGCTGTTGACCAGATGCATATAATTTAGACTTTCTTAGACACACATATTGGGGTCTACATAACAGCTGTTTTGCATTTTAAATTTTCAAAGTAGTATTGGAGTTTTTAATGCATCAGATTCTTCAGATGCTTGGTGTGAATCTATCCCTTAGTCAGACCCACTCATTATCATGACAGTAAAAAGAAGGGACAGTCCTTGGACTTGAGTGTCATCATCAAAGCTACTTTCACTTTTTATAGTCTCTATACCTTCTCAAACAAGTTTATAACTAAGAATCTCCCCTTGTATTTCCAATGAATTATAATTTACAAGGTCCATAGATTAGGCATGGTTTATTCTTCATTTCACTCATATGGGGACAAAAGGTGCATGCTTATCATGAAACTAATCTGCAGCAGTCAGAGTTTAAATGTCAGGGATGATCCCCTGAGGACTCATCCTCATCTGTCTGTGTGTCTGTGTGTCTGTGTCTGTATGTCTGTGAGTGCATGTATACAAGTGACAGACTCATTTTGTTTTCTCTTTCTTTCTAGACCTTTTCAGTCCTATTCCTAGATTTCTCTGTTGATCTAATAAGAAATAGTTACATTTGCTAGCTAAAGAATGCTAGACATGAAACCTGAAGATTTGGCAACATATGGTGAGTTTCTGTATTACCTTGTAATACTGTCTTTTATCTGACCTTCTGCTCATTAGTAGCTTCAGATTTGGAGTTGGTATTGGCAAAACTCATTACCATGTCAAAGGATAAAGGATAAAAATAAGTTTGTAGTTTAATTCTACCATATGGGGAAAAAATAGTAGCAGCCAATTTTGTATTAAGGCCTATTTGTGGTTCAAATGAACTGTCAGCAATCCAACATACTCATAGTGGCTACTGAGAAATTAAATGAAGGTACATCAGTCCTTTTCCCTTACACATTAAATTGCATTGCCTTTCCCACGCTTTTCCCAGTTAAAAATATTTCAACTCTTCACTGAGACAGAACTGAAAAATAAACAGAAAGATA
This sequence comes from Elephantulus edwardii, assembly GCF_000299155.1. NCBI lineage: Eukaryota > Metazoa > Chordata > Mammalia > Macroscelidea > Macroscelididae > Elephantulus > Elephantulus edwardii. Next base: position 5,765,652 of record NW_006399893.1, on the reverse strand, counting down.
TATTTAAAAAGATACGCCTTTATTGCCTACTTAAAATGAAATGTAATTTTGTGTATGTGTGTCTGACACACAGAGCAACAGGATAGCTTTTATCTATGGTAGAAATGATTAAAAAAAAAACCTAAATAGTCTTTTAGTGACATTCTTCAAGAATAACGAAAGGGCTCCAAACCAGCTCTGTCCAGCAGCAGGGGTCGTGTCTACCACTCAGTTATGTGCACACAGCCCTAGCACTCCGGGTCCCAGAGTATGCAGGAGGCTGCACAGGGAAAACATAGCCACCCTGGCACTCCAAGATGAAGCCTGGTGCCTATTTGTTCAAATGAAATTAACTTAAAGGATATGAAAATTTTATCAGATAAGCAAAATTAATTGAAATTACATCTCTGCCTAGAAGATATGCACATGAGGGGAAAAAAATCAGATATAACATGACAATTAAAATCTCATTACATATCCAATCCCCAGTGATCCATGGGCAACTTGAGAGGTGGGGGAGGGAAGGCTGAGCCTTTTGCTGTGGAGAGAACATGGTTGCCAGGTAACTGTTTAGTATCTAATAAGGCAGAGTCACAAGGCGAACACTTGCAAGAAAGGTCTTCTCCAAGCTTTGTTGCAGACACAGGGCCATGATTCCCCTTGTGGACCAACCTAACACACCCTGAAAAGGTGAAGAATCCTTGGTTGATCCATTTGCTTTGGGCTTGCACAGCCCTAAATGGCAATTTGATGGACTTTGTTTTAAAAGTAAGAATAATCAACATTTCCAACTAGTTGCTTAGGCAATGCACAAAGTCTAACTGCTATTGCTATTGTTAGGTTGCCATCAAGTCAACTACAATTTATAGTGACTCTATGAACTACAGAGCCAAACCCTGCCCTGTCTTGCATCATCTTCATAAAGTCTAAATGAGAGGTCTTAAAAGGTTGTTCCAGCACAGGAAATTGCCACATTGGCCTCTGGGCTTTTGTGCTTATATCCTCCGACTGACTACCGGTTACAAACTCTGTTCTCTGAGGGCTGCCACAGTAATGCCTCTCAGTGCACATACTTGTATCTCCACAGTGACCGGGAGATTCCCATCAAGAGGGGACTCCAGTTTCCTCTCCTGCAGCCTCAGTGGGCTTGATATGGCTTCTACAGTCTCAGATGTGATCCTTGAATGTCATCAAAGGCCTCCTTCACTGGAATATTTAACCTTGGAGTCCTGAGCCTCCATGTAAGACTTGAAGGTCTGACTCCTCTGAAGTCACTACATACTGAGAAAGCATAATCACAAGTGGTCTTCATTCTCTTCTTCAAGACATCCTAGCCCAGGTCGTGGACATGTGAATGAAGGAGCCTTCGGGTAATTTCAAACTCCAGCCACTGAGTTACACCTTAATCTCCAAGTTTTCCTGAGGTCCCAGATTTCAGAGAACAGAGAAAGGACACCCCAAATTCACCTTTTCCTGAGCCACAGAAACTGTGAGCATAATAAGTTGGTTGTTGGTTGAAGCCACTAAGCTTTTTGGTACAGTTTGTCGCCCAGCAATAATGATCACAATTTGACACTTCTATCTTTTCCAGTGGTGCAGGGTTCTTACTTCTGCAGAACTGCAGAGAAAGGATGACAGGGGAGTCAGACCAGTCTCCAAAGGCCTTTAATTTATAGACTATTAACCATTCTATTTTTTTTTTTTAAATTCCCCACCTTCACCAACACAATCTCCGATTCTCTTCTGCTCCTCTCTCTATACTTTCAAAGCTAAACCTCAAAGCCTAGGATAGCAAGACTCCATCCTTCATGAGCTATACTCAAATTGAAGCCCCAGGTAAAAGATCTTGGCACCAATGTTATGAAGCCCACAAACCTCAAGAAAACTCATTTTCATTTGTTACTCTTGCCATATCGTCTTATGCTTATAATAACTTGCCTTCTATTCTCCATCACCAGGAAATGAACAGCCAGGGGAAAAGAATTTTTAACATTTGTTAAACCAAACCTAAAGAGAAAAATCAACAATTCTCATTTCCAAATGTTTTATTACATTCCAAAGTCAAAACATTTAGACTTTTATGAAGCACCTTAACCCTAGCACTGGGCCAGCTATGGTGTTGTTGTTGTCAGGTGCCATCAAGCCAAGTATGAATCATGGTGACTTTAAGAACAACACATCTGAACCCTTTTCTATCCTGTGCCATCCCCACACTTTCTGACACACTAGAGCCTATTGCGGCAGTTACTGTGTGAATTCACCTGGTCGAGGGCCTCCCTCTTCTTTGCCAGCCCTCCATCCTTCCAAGTGTTATGTCCCTCTCCAAGGAATAGCACCTCCTAGCAACATGTCCAAAGTATGTGAGGTGAAGCCTCATCATCCTTGCCTCCCAAGAGCACTTTGGCTGCACTCTCTCCAAGACATATCTGGGGGGGGGTGGTTGGCAGTCCATGGTATGTTCAGTGCTCTTCTACAACATCACAGCTCAAAGGGATCAATTCTTCTTCTGTCATCCTTATTCATTGTCCAGCTCTTATATGCATAGCAAGTGATTGGAAAGACTAAGGCTTGAATCAGATGCACTATAGTTCTCAAATTGACAGCATAACTCCACAATAATTTGGAGATGTCCCTAACTTGAGACTTTTCCAGTACAATGCATCTTCTTATTTCCTGACTGTGGGTACCAAGAGGGTTCATTGAGGATCCAAACAAGACAAAGTTACTGACAGTTTGCTAGTCATGAGATAGCTATTTTATAGCAATATCTTTGTCTTTGGCACATAAGCATATTGTTGTTTTTGTCTGATACCACTGAATTGGCTCTGACTCACAGTGACTCCATGTACAGAATGCAGCCTTAGCCAGTCTTATATCAGTCTTACAATCTCTGCTGTGCTTAAACCTATCATCTGTAATCACTTCTGTCAATCCATCTCACTGAAGGTCTTCCTTTCCTTGAGTGATGCTCTATTTTTTCAAGCATGATGATTGCTCCATAGACTAGCCTCTCTTGATGGCCTGGATTTTTTGTTTGCTTTGAGATAGTTGTTTTTTAAAAGACAATATATTTCATGGAAACATTTGACAAGTGTGCTTACAGTAGGCACGTCAGCATCAGTTGTTATAGTTGATTACAAATTCCTGGTGATCCCACTTGAGTCAGAGTGGAACTGCACTCTTTATGGGTTTCAATGGCTGAATTTTTTTATACAGTAAATTACAAGGCCTTTTTTCCAAGGTATCTGTGGATAGCAACGCTTACTGAATGAAGAGGACCTGAAGCACTTGCCACAGAAGGTCAAGGACTATATTAATTGAAGCTCAGTATCAAGAAGACAAAGATTCTCACCACTGGTCTAATTAGCAGCACCAAGATGGCTGGAGAAGAAATTGAGTTTGGTAACAATTACAGCTTGCTTGGCTCCATAGTCAACACTCTTAGCACCAGCAGTTAGGAAATCAAAAGATGAATTGCATTGGAAAATCTGCTGTCGGGGATTTCTCCAGAGTACTGAAAAGCAATGATGTCAGTCTAGAGATTAAGGTACGCCTGATCCAGGCCATGGTCTTCACAATTACTTGTTATGCTTCATAGAGCTGGACAATGACTAAGGATGACAGAAGAATCAATACCTTCGAATTGTGGTGCTGGAGAAGAATCTTGAACATACCATGGACTGCCAAGAAAACAAATAGTTCTAACTTGGAGAGGGTGAAAACCAAGTTTCTCCTTAGAGGCTAGGATTTTGAAGCTCGATCTCACATGCTTTGGGCACATGGTCAGGAGGAACCAGTCCCTGGAGAAGGGCATCATGCTTGAAAGGGTGGAGGGACAGCCTAGGAGAGGCAGACCCCAGATGAGATGGATTGATACAGTGACTATGACATTGGGAGTAGGCATGTCGGAGTCAGTGAAACTGGGTCAGGACAGGGCAGGCTTCAGATCTGCTGTACATAGGATTGCTATGGGTCGCAGGTGACTCGACGTCATATAACATCAACAGCACCACCTCTGGATAGGCTCAATATTCTAAACTTTGGGTTAGTATGTTAACCAAAGCCTCTTCTGTAGGTAAACCAGACCAAAGTCATTGTCATCATGTTGATTCAGCCTCGTAGTGGCCAAGGGACACATGGTTACACTCGCCAGTACGATTTCTGAGGTGGGAAATATTTATGTTAGCCGATTGCCTGGTTTCTTTCCTGTAGAATGGTTAGCGAGCTGTTACTGCTACCTTTTTGATTAGTAGCACAGGGCTCTACTCACTGTGCAGCCTCGGCTCCTTTGGCAAGTGCAGATGGAGAAGAAATTGAGGTGGTTAACAATTATAGCCTGCTCAGCTCCACAATCAACACTCTTCTTAGCACCAGCAGTCAGGAAATCAAAAGGCGAATTGCATTGGGAAAATCTGCTGTCAGGGACCTCTCCAAAGTGCTGAAAAGCAATGATGTTAATCTTGAAAATAAGGTGCGCCTAATCCAGGCCACGGTCTTCGCAATTACTTGTTATGCTTCATAGAGCTGGACAATGACTAAGGATGACAGAAGAATCAAGACCTTCGAACAGAAACCAAAGCTGCTCCTGTCAAGTCAATTCCGATTCATCTCAAACCTCCCACTAACATGGCTGTCAATCTGAATGGGAAGAGACTGCCCCAGCCTTCTCTCTCAGAAAAGCAGCTGGTGAGTTCCAACTGCCAAACTTGCAGTTAGCATCCAACACTTAGCCTATCAGGCCCTAGTGCCATTATCTCAATAAATTAGAACTACATCATTCGAATCCCTCCTGAACCATAATTTTTAAATGCAGTCCCCACTGGAGGCCCCTTTAAAAAAAATTAAATGCTGCCAACCAGTTTCATTATAGATTTTTCTCTTCCTACTATTTGAGATGCATACAAAAGAACTCACCTTCTATTGCAACAAGCTAATCAAATCAGACATATCTTCTGCTCTTTCTGGAAGGACATTAACTTGAAAGAAAGTCTAAAGAACCAAAATAATCACTTTTGCCTGATGCTGGAAATGCTGCTGAGAGGAATTTGAAGCCAGAGAAGAGAAAACAATCAAAAAGCCAATACAGTAGGCAAAAATCTACACCATACTCATTCCATACTATACCCAGCTTTGTGTGCACCACAGAATCAGCGTCTGAATGAATTCCCCTTCACTAACTATCCAATGCTATGCTCGTCAGGCCTCCTGCAGCAGCTTTGCTGTAGAAACAAACTTGGCCCCCAGGAAAGAAGCAGCTGAGCCTGCTACATTGTTCGACGCCAGCGAAGATTTCCAGGGAGCCCCTAAGTGTGCCACAGATGAGTGGCTCGTAGGGGAGATTGGGAGGGCGGGCACTGACCGACACTGAATAGTACATTCGGCTGCAGATCTCACATGGCCTTCCTGCTAAGGGGGAGATGGTGGGGCAGGAGGAACCCTGGGCAAGTGGCCACAGCTTTGTAAACACCGCCCCTTCACTAGCCCAGGTTGTAATGAGGTGTGCTGGAGAATGCAGGTCACAAGGCTGGCGTGCTGGCCTGGTGCTCTCGGAACCACCAACATACTGCCATGGTCCATAATTGAAAACCACTGCCATGCAGCTGACGCTGGCTCAGAACATCTCTACAGGGGAGAACTACCCACCTCAGCTTTAGCTGCTAAAGCCTTATCCACACTGCGCCCCACGTTGTCCATTAATAGAAAGCGGTACCAGCAGACGGCTTGGGGATTTTGTTGGTGTTTTTCCCTAGTGTTGGAGGAGACAGCCCCAATATTTTACTGTCTGTCTTTGAGGAACACCAAATGCTCCATTAGTGTTATTAACCCGCGCATCAGCCCGAGACTATTTATGGGCCCTGTGCTCCCCTCCCCAGCAGAGGCAGCAGCGTGAACCAGGAGCACTAATGCGCGTGCTAATGAAGTTTCTGCCTTGGGATTGGTCGCTCTGAGAGGGGCATTAAAAAACCCATCTGGAGCAGTGATCGCTGCGGGTCCTCGTTTCTCTCGGCCGCCCTCTCTCTGACCCCAAAATGAAAGAAACTCGAAGCCCCAGAGTCCAGAGGCAGCAGCGTGATCTTACCTGAAATGGGCTTTCAGATTGGGAGCGGCGGGAGGGAGTTAATTAGAAAGCAGTCAGGTTGGGCCAAGGTGGCTCCCAGCCCCTCAGCTGAGCCCCCTGGGAGGCAGCATCCTGCGCGCAGGGCTGGGACTGGACACAGCACCCATACCAGAGCCGCAGAAGGCATGACCTGGAGCCTGAGGTGGGGGTGCTGCTGCTTCACCCCAAAGCCACGGAGCACTGTCTTTCGGATGAGGGTGGAGGAGGGAAGGTTGGGGGAAATCGGCTCTTTGAGAAAGCGGGGGTGCCATCAAGAACTTCCCAGCCTGGCCTCATCCAGAGAAGAGGACACACAGTAAAGCTGCCTCTTGGTGGAAATGGGAATGCGTGGGCGCCGCAGCTCACCTGGAGCGCGCAGGGGGAAGTCCAGCCCAGACATCTGATAAATGGGCCGGGCAGGCTCTATCTATCACAGCCAGATGGAGTGGGGGGTTGCAGGTGGGATAAACCTCCCCGAAATAGATGATACGTGTCTCCTTTCTAGATTCTTCTAGGAGCACCCACAAATTACTGGGGGAAAGCTATAAGGGTTGAGAATCTTCATGCTAAGTTGGTTGAATATTAAGAGCTTGAGAGCTTCTGGGTTTGTGAACTTGTTTATTCAGGCGCTCCTGGTATTTCAGAGAATTCCAAATCAGTACACAAGGCTGATGTATTTTGTATTGAATCCTCTTAGCTTTCGAATGCCCTTCCTTGCCCCTCCCCGCACCCTCCATGGTGGGAGGCGGCCTCTTAAAAGGACACCCCTTTCACCTCAAGGCCAGGCCCTTGTCTAGGTTCCTGAGATATAGGGCATTCGTTCTCAGAGAATTCTCTCTCCTCTGGTGTTTGTTTGTTTGTTTGTTTGGGGTTTTTTGTTTGTTTGATTGTTCTTTTAAGTCCATAAACACGATTTTGTACATTATCTGAATGAGTGCAGCCAGATTAAGAAGATTATTCCAGCTTCAGGAAGGAACACTGGTAATCCTGTGATTGGCATCCCATTTCCCATCAAATTACCTTTGAAAGCCTCATTTGCATCAGAGCTTGTCTGCTTTTCAAAACACCCAGATTTTCTTAGAAGCCTCCACAAGTGGGTGAATTGGTCCACCCCATCCCCTTTTATCTTCCTTTTTGAAATGCAACCACGTTTTTCATCTGAAAGAACGAGAGAGACCTGCTCAGCCCTCACCCACTGCATTGAGAATCTAAGGGGTGCAGCATCCTCTCCAAGCTCCGCCCTCCCTCTCTGGGGTCTCCGGGGAGGGAAGCAGGCCTGCCAGCACGGTGCCATCTCTTGCTTCAGAAACTTCATCTTTGAACCAACTCTTTTTTTACTCCCAAGTGAGGAGGCCTTCCACAGTGGATGTTTTTTGCTAGTTTGTCTAATAATTAACTAAATGCTTTCTGACAGTGTGTTTGCCTTAGAGAGTGAAGCTCCAGGTACTTCTAACATATCAAAAAGAAATTGTTCCTCAGGGCTAATCCCAGCTCTCTGCCCTTGGGGCCTGCATGATGGTGGCCCTTCACTTTCTCTTGTGTCTCTAGCCTTTCCTACACAGGCCACTAAGCTTCATCCTCCTCTACCCACCTCCTCACCCTAGAAAAGGTTCTTTTAAAAACTAGTGACAATGTTAAGCCTTTCAAACCACAACTTCTTTGGCATTCTGGGCATAGAAGGCTGTGGTTTAGAGCCATTCCCTGAGTGGCTGGCTTGGCATAATTAGTGTCACAGCATTTATTCTGACAATTAATTGAAAGAAGGCCTCTCCCCCCCTCCTGGAGCACTTATTTGGAGACAAAATTCCCAGCCTGGGAAACCCTGTGAAGAGTTCTACTTCATCCTCTAAAGGATCAACTCAACAGCCCTGGGTTTGGTTTAGGGGATGCCAAGCTAGAAATAAACAGCCCTGGTGGTGTAATGCATGACTTATCAAATTATTAACTGAAAGGTTGACACTTTGAATCCACCAACTGCTTTGGGGGACAGGGGAGATACGAAGTTTCCTCCTGTAAAGATTTATAGCTTCAAAACAAAACATAAACAAAGATGAAACCCAATGGAGGAGGCTTGGCTATGGGTCAGATTGACTTGACAATAGAAAGTTTCTTTTTGGGATGGTGCCTACCCTGACAACATTATGTGTGAGGATGCTCAGCTGACATTTCTGTCAAGAAGGGGCAGTAACTGCCAAAACAGGTGAAAGAAGATGCCTCCAGGTGGCTCCAGTCCTTAGGCACAGAGTCCCCTCAGACCATCCAGACTGCTCCTTGACACAAACAGCATCATCCTCTTTCCTTTGCTCTGCCTCATTCTCACCCACAGAACTCATCAGCAGAATGGAATGGCCCACTTTTCAATTAACTGCTCAGTTCTGAGGTGGTTTGCTATGCACCAATAAGGGAAGGATGGTGAAACTTGGTGTCCCTTCCTCTGGCTGTATTTTCAGAAGGAACCAGTTCTTAGAGAAGAGGCATCATGCTGGTAAAGGTAGAGGGCCAGCAGAAGAGAGGGAGATCCTCAACAAGGTGGACTGACACAGTGGCGACTACAGTGGGCATTACAGAGACCATGAGGTTGATGCGGGACAGGGCAAGGTTCAGATTTGTTGCTCATAGAGTCACTGTGAGTGAGCTGTAGGGGACTTGATGGTACCTACCAAGAACTCAAGTTCCCCTCCCACACCCAAACACACACATATGCTCATTCACACCTTCACAGGTATCATTCTCTTTCTCAGAAGCCTTCAGCACTTTGGCATTTGAAGAACATCAGGAAGACATTGACCTTAATTGGCAGTGTCATTGGCAATCTTAGTCCCTTTAAGTCAGCTTAAAATGTGCCTCATTTGGGGGGTTAGGAGGCGAGTTTTAGCCTGAGCTGGAGAATAAGCCAGCAAAGGTTCAAATGGCCTCTCACGTGCTGCTCCACAAGAAGGTGTCATGGGCAGCTGACATAAAAAAATGCCTAAGCAGAGAGAGTTGCAAATCATGAAAAAATAATATTGGCCAAGTTGTTCCCCATGTAAACATTAATAGAAGAACAGTAGAAGCTTATGAAACACTGCGGCCTTATATCTCAATGTCAAGAAACCAAAAATCTTTGCTACTGGACCAACAGGCAGCAACATCGTGATAGATGGAGAAAGAATTGAGACTGACAATGGTTTCTTCTTACTTGGATCCACAATCAGTGCATTTGGTACCAGGCCGTCAGGAGGTCAGGAGATGTATCGTACTGGGAAAGTCTGCAGTCAGAGACCTCTGCAAATTATTGAGGAGCAATGATGTCAGTTTGTGGACTAAGGCACGCTGGATCCAGGACATGGTCTTTTCAGTCATTTGCTACGAATCTGAGAACTGCACAATGACTAAGGATCACTAAGATGAATTTATGTCTTTGAACTGGGGTGTTGAAGAAGAGTGCTAAAGATCCCAATGGACTGCCAAAATAAAACCAAACAGATATGTCTTTTTTTTTTTTAAATTAGATGTCACTTAAATTTATTTTATTATACCATCAATAACCGATTAAAAAGAACCAAATATTTATCATCTTTTTTAAAAAAGCCAGTACAATCTGAGATTAGGTGATATAAACGTAAAGTGAACTAAATCAGGGTTTCTCGGAAGTTAAGACTAAAAGTTGTTGTTGTTATGTGCCGTTGAGTCACTTGTGACTCATAGTGACCCGATGTACAACAGCCCTAAACCAACCCTGCTCTGTCCTGTGCCAATCACACTGTCTCTGACACTCCCATCCCGATTACCCCAGTCAATGAATCAATCCACCTCATAGAGGGTCTTCCCCTCCTGTGCTGTCCCTCCACCCTCCCAAACATGATGTCCCTCTCCAAGGACTGGGCCCTCCTTACAACATGTCCAAGTCTGTTAGACAAAGCCTCAGAATCCTTGCCACCAAGGAGCCACCCAGTTCAACCCTTTCCAGGGGGAATCTGTTTGTTTTCCCAGCAGTCTATGGTACTCTCAATACTCTTCTCCAGCACCACAGCTCAAAGGCATCAATTCTCCTTCTATTCTCCCTAGTCATTGTCCAACTCTCTGATGCATAACAAGTGATTACGAAGACCATGGCCTTTATCAGATGCACCTTAGTCTCCAGAGAGACAGCATTGTTCTTTAGTACTTTGCAGAGGTCCCTAACAGCAGACTTTCCCATGGCAATGTGCCTTTTAATTTCCTGGCTACTGGTGCCAAGAGTGTTGACTGTGGAGCCAAGCAAACTAAAGCTGTAAATAATCTCAATCTCTTCACCATCCATCCTGATGCTTCCAATTGGTCCAGTGGTGAGAATCTTTGTCTTCTTGACATTGAGCCTCAATCCATATTGTAGGCTGCAGTCCTTGACCTCAACAGCAAGTGCTTCAGGTCCTCCTCAGTTTCAGCAAGCAGTGTTGTGTCATCTATTCCCATTGCGCCAGTTACTCTGTCAATCCAGCTCCTCCAGGGTCTTCTTCTCCTGTGCTGACTCTCCACCCTTTCAAGTATGATGTTCTTCTCCAACGACTGGACACATGCCCACAGTATGTGAGACGGAGCTTCAAAATCCTTGCCTCCAAGGAGTAACTTTGTTTCACCATCTCCAGGACAGACCTTTGAAGAGGCTCCAGATACTCCCACCTGTCCTTGGAGAAGATGCTCTTTGGTGGAAAGAGAGGAGGGGAGGGAGACAACAGCCCCACAACCTGGCTGGCTCGAAGCGGAGTGCTGCGGGCGGGAGGAGGAGAAAGGGCCGTTAAGTGCTTCTCACGCAGGCCGGGGATGCAGGCGCACTCAGATATGTCTTATAGAAGGTGCAGGCAGAGTTCTCCTTGGAGGTAAAGATAATGAATCTTCATCTCACATGCTTTGGGTATACTTCTAGGAGATGCTATTCTTTGGAGAGGGACATCATGATTGGGAAGGTAGAAGGGCAATGAAGAAGGAGGAGCCTCGACCAAGTGGATTAACCCAGTGACTGCAGCAGTGGGCTTGAGTGTGTCATAGACTGTGAGGATGACACAGGACAGGTTAGGGTTCAGATCGGTTCATTCATAGGATCACTACAAGTCATACTCAACCCGAGGGCACCTAATCACAGCAGGGGTTATTAGGATCTTCACCACTGGACTCACTGCGTCTTGGGCAAAGATGCCATTTTGTTCAAATGTACAGCACAGCAGATTCTTTCCTCAGGCAGGGCGGACAGTGGGAAGCCACACATGCTCTCTCCTCCCCACTCATCATCTGTTGCAGACTCCACCTGGGCTGCCTGCTGAGAGGCCCTAGGCAAGCTGGCCAGCCTGTCCGTAGCACACCTGTCACTTCATCACCCACACGGGAACCTAGCAGAGGACTGCAGCAATAGTACGGAACCAGCCAGCAGCCCATCTCCTCACCACTGGGCCATCTGCCCTAGTGAAGCAGAATTGCTTAGTTTTGGGGGATTTTTTATGAAACACCTGCCATAAATAACTTCACAGTCATATAAAAACACAGTGGATGCTGCGTACATTTTTATTAAGATAATGAGGTAAAAAAGGAGTCACTCCTGCAGGAGGCTGGGCCCTTGGGAGCGCCATCCTCCATTAGCCACTTAATACCACTTCTTACTGGTGATGCTTCCTTCCCTGAAAAGGGCAGTGGGAAGACAGTTTGGTTTCCTGAGGATTTCTGCCTCTCTCCAGTGTGTCTGAGAATCACTCTATCTTGTCATGGCTAGGAGCTCACTTCCTAGAAAACCAAATTGCACTTCCCCCTGAACACTAGATGTCCAGCTCTGGGGGTCACAAGGCCAATGTCTGCTTCAGTCATGTGATTCCAGGAAAACAACAGAGAGGGGTGGGGGGGAAGGCCTACAAGAAATGACTATAAAGCCATGATTCTCAGAATGGAATATTCCTGCGACAAAGTAGTTTTTAAAAATACTACTAAGACCTAAAATGTGTCCATGCTGTGAGATCAGAAGAACAGAATGGTGCCCAGCTATCACTGTGAAACATTTGACCTAAGATCCTGTGTTGTTATTGTTGTTGTTGTTGTTGTGTATCATCGAGTTAGAACCGAGCCATAGCTGATCCTCCAGTGAGTTTTCAGAGGTGGTAATTTGCACGGGAGGAGATTGCTCATCCTTCTCCCTGGGAGCTACTGTTGGATTTAAACTGTGTGCCTTTGGGATGGCTGTGCAGCTCTTTTTCACTAGGTTATCAGGGCTTCCTAAGATTCTATAGAATTCTATTCATAGGGGGTAAAATGGATAGCAGGATTTCAAATTTCCTCATGTGTTTTCTGGAGCCATAGAGGCTGGATGAGGTAATCTCTAAATCTTAAACCAAAAATCTCCTCTGAAATCAGTTTTTAAAATTGAGCAAGAGTTTAGCTTACTTAGCATAGAGTGCCTGCTATGAGCATCATGCTTTATTAAGATCTGCCTACATGGAATCAAGAGATAGATAGCTGTGCTGCTAAGCCAAATGTTATACCTCTCTGGTGGTTTGAACCCACCAGCAGCTCTGCAGGAAAACGTTAAGTAGTCTCCCATAAGATTTATAGCCTTGGAGATCCAAAAAAGGCCGACTATGGTTTGGTTCCAACTTAATGGCAATGAGTTTGTCTTGTTTTCTTTGAGATATAGGACCAAAATGACAGCAGCAACTTGAAAGATTAGACAAGAAAGTTATGGGACAATCAGTCTATGTTGATGGAGGAGGAACAGCTCAGGAAAGGAGAGTGAGAACGGTGCCCAACTCAAAAAAACAAATCAACCCCACCGAACTTTAAGTAGAAATATGCTTGCCCCTCAGTATATGTCTCTACAACAAACAAATAAATTGTATTAAGATATCGGTTAAGTTTGCAAGCTTTTCCATGACTTCCGGGACCTATTAGGTGTTCTGGTAAATTTAATCAAGACCAGACTCCTCCTAAGGAGATATCTCCTTAGGCGATAATCCTAAAACAACCCCAGCTGAGTACTGTGTCAAATGGAAGGAAGGCCCTAATAGAGACTTTCAAAGGTTTCCTGCCAACTGGCCTGTCTTGCTGTCTGGCTTTCTGGTCTCTTGTTAACTCAGAATGATTTGACAAAATGAAACCCTCAGAGGGAAGTCACTGCGAATCTAAGATGCTCAGCAAGACTCCATGAGCCCACTCTGCCTCAGACACTGCAGCTGGTCTCTTTCCCTGTCTCTTTCCTCCCAGTGACACAGTAAGGCAGGTGGTTGTTTACAATCTTTAGATTATGTAAAAAGTCCCTGGGTGACATAATAGTTTGTAGTGCTTTATTACCAACCAAAACAATAGCAGCGTGAATTGCTCAAAGGAGCTTTGGTGGACTGCCCTGGCAATTCGTTTCACAAAGACACAAGCAGAAACAATCTAAGGAGCTACTTTGCACATGTGGGGTCATGAGTTAGAACTAAGTATCAGCTAACAACAACAGTGCTACTGTTTTAAAGGAGAAGTCAGTTTCGCCTTTAATTTTCAATGTGCTGTTCAGACGGAAAAATCACAAAATGTGTCCATAAAACATTGCAATTGTTTCTGAATAATGTAATTTAAATCCACCAGTTGCTCCCCAGGAGAAAGATGGGCAATCTCCTCCCATAAAATTTACTGCCTCTGAAAATCTGTTCAAGGGTCAACTATAAGTTGGTTCTGACTCTACAGTACACAACAATAACAATAATGACGCCTGGTTTAAGGAGCTCTGGTAGTCTCGTCCATGGGGAATTGTGCTTCTAACTCAAAGTGACACCTCTCTGGTGGTTCAAGCCACCAGAAACTCTCCAGGAGAAAAGATGGGCAATCTCTTCCTAGGAGATTTACAGTCTCAGAAAACCCACTGGGAGATCGGCCATGAGTCAGTTTTGACTCAACAGCAATGTGTTGTTGAGCTCCCTAAGATTCTATAGAAGAATTGTATTCAAAGGGGGTAAATGCAGAGCAAGAATTCAAAATTTTCTGTAATATGTTTTCTGGAGCCAGAGAGGGTAAATGAATCCCTGGAACTGTTGCCTTGACATAATCTCTAAATCTTAAACCAAAAATATCCTTTGAAATCAGTTCTTAAAATTGAACAAGAGTTTAGCTTACTTAGCATAGAGTGCCTGCTATGAGTATCATGCTCTTTTAAGCTCTATCTAGATGGGATCAAGAGATTTCTGGGAGCAGTTGGCAGATAGCCGTGCTGCTAAGCCAAAGATTATGCCTCTCTGGTGGTTCTGATTCATCAGCAGCCCTTCAGAAAAATGATAAGTAATCTCCCATAAGATTTATGGAAAGCCAGCTATGGTTTGGTTCCAACTAATGGCAATAAGTTTGTCTTGGTTTTTTTTGTTTGTTTGTTTTTTGTTGTTGTTGTTTGTTTGTTTTTTGAGATATACTAGCAGCAACCTGAAAGATTAGACTGGAAAGTTAAGGGAAGTGCAGCGAGAATGCAAGGATTGTGAGACTTCATCTCACTTACTTTGGCCATATTTTTATAGGAGGAATCAGTCCTTGGAGATATATATCTGCTGGAAAAGGTGTAAGGTCAGCACAGTTACTAGTACAAAGACATAGATTATGAGGATGCAACAGGATAGTGCCAAGTTCAGTTATTTTGTTCATAGTTTTGTTATGAGTTATAGTTGATTTGATGGTACTTTACGTAACACAATGGATACATATGAAATGGGCCATTTTCAAAAGATTATAAAAACAGAGTCACTGCACCAAAAAAGTTGGTTGATGATTCAGGAGGTCATATATGGTCTAGAATTGATTTAAAGTATTGAAGAAAGAATTCCAAGCTACACTAAAGATATTGATGAAGAAAAAGGCTCCAGAAGTTAATGAAATACCAGCTGAGATGTTTCAACAAACAGATGCGACACTGGAAATGTTCACTAATTTTTGCCAAAAAATTTGGAAGACAGTTACCTGACTGACCTATTGGAAGAGATCCATATTTGTGCCTACTCAAAAAAAAAAAAAGGGTGATCTAACAGAATGTGCAACTGTCAAACAATATCATTATCACATAAAAGTAAAATTTTGCTGGAGATAATTAATAAACAGTTACAGCAGTACATCAACAAGGAACTGTTAGAAATTCAAGCCAGATTCATCAGAGGACTTGGAATAAGGTTGGAAGTAGGGAATGCTCATGCTTTCCTGACTATTCAAAGTATAGTTATGATCCTGGGAGGATCATAACAAATTATGTAAAACAGATTGAAGAATAGAAATTTTAGAAACTTAGTTATGCGCATGCAAAACATACACATAATTTAAGAAGCAGTTGTTCGAACACAATAAGGGAACACTGCATGGCTCAAAATTAGGAAAGGAGTATGTCAGAGTTGTATCCATTTCCCAATCTTATTTAGTCTTAAATAATGCAAGAAGCTTGACTATATGAAGAAAAATGGGGCATCAGGGCTGGAAAAAGACTTATTAGTAAACTATGTCATGAGATAACACAATCTTCTTGCTCAAAGTGAAGAAAACTCTAAATACATTTCGAAGAAAAATACTATAGTCTTGTAAAAAGAGCAAGGGTCTCATAGGGACAGCCATATCTGACCTTTACCAGCTTTACAAAGGGGAACTGTCCCCATCAACAGCATCAACAACACAAAACCAATTCCCATGAGATTAGTCATGTCCCCCTATGCTCCTGTACCTCTACTTATCTCAACACGAGTCTGACTGCTTTACCAGGTACAAAATACTATACGATAGCTCACAGGCTACACAGAATCACACTGGGAAAGTCAAGAGGTTATACTCTACATGAGTAGCAGAACACAATTAGGGCAGCTTCTGCCATGTGCTTGCCAGTGCCTCAGCCTTGTGCCTCGTGGCTTTAAGTCAGTGTTACACAGCTCTCAGTTCTGCCTGATATGGTTCTCTCCCCATCCCAGGAGGTCCAGCAAACTTGGGCAAAGTCTTTTAGCTCCAGTCTGTAAGTGAAGCAGTTCTAAGGTTCCAGCTTTTGTCAGATCTCTGCATCCCCACTGTGGCTGCTTCTCTTGTGGACGCTTGAGTGGCTGGTGCAAGAATCTCAGGCTCCGAAGGACCCCCTTGCTTCTTTGCTGGTGGATCCACTCAACATAATGACAACCAGTCCCTTTGAGGATTAGTGAGACTAGCCAATCCCTTTGTGGATAGGCTGATATGTCTTATTTACATATTCCTGCCCATTCACATGGCAAAGGAAGTGAACAGATTTTGAAGATTAAACCCTTAACACCACAAACCTTCTGTATGAATTATACTTCAGTATGTTGTTGTGGTTGCTATGTGCCATCGAGTCTCTTGCGACTCATAGCGACCCTATATACAACAGCCCTAAACCCTGCTCTATCCTGTGCCAACCTCACTGCCTCTGACACATCCATCCCGATTACCCCAGTCACTGAATCAATCCACCTCATAGAGGGTCTTCCCCTCCTGCGCTGTCCCTCCACTCTGCCCAGCATGATGTCCCTCTCCAAAGTTCTGTCTCTCCTTACAACATGTCCAAAGTATGTCAGGCGAAGCCCCAGAATCCTTGCCTCCAAGGAGTAGCCTGGTTTAACCCTCTCCAGGATGAATCTATTTGTTTTCTTGGCAGTCCATGGTACATTCAGTACTCTTCTCCAGCACCATAGCTCAAAGGCGTCAATTCTCCTTCTATCCTCCCTAGTCATTGTCCAACTCTCTGATGCCTAACAAGTGATTGCAAAAACCATGGCCTGTATCAGGCGCACCTTAGTCTCCAATGAGACACCGTTGCTCTTGAGTACTTTAGAGAGGTCCCTAACTGCAGACTTTCCCATCGCAATACGTTTTTTTTATTTCCTAGCTACTGGTGCCAAGTGTTGACCGTGGAGCCAAGCAAACTGAAGCTGTGAACAATCTCTTCGCCATCCATCCTGATGCTACCGATTGGTCCAGTGGTGAGAATTTTTGTCTTCTGGACATTGAGCCTCAGTCCATATTGACTTCACTTCAGTATAAGGAAAACAAAAATCCTCACCACTGTACAAATAGTCACATCCTGACAAATGGAGAAGAAAATGGAAGTAATGAGTAATTTCATTTTAAGTGTGTGCACAATCACAATGGAAGCAGCATGCAAGAAATCAAATGGTATCTTGCACTTGCCAAACCTGTTGCAAAAGACATGCCTCCTAAGAAAATGGGTCAGTTCAAACACTAAAGTGTTTTGACCTAACCCATGGTATTTTTCTATAATCCATGGTATTGTCAACCCTCTCATATGAATGACAAAGCTGGACAATGGCTAAGGACACCTGAAGAATTGGTGCATTTGAATTATGGTGCTGGTGAAGAGTTTTGAATACAACAACCCCTGGGTTACAACTCCCTGGCTTCTGGACCACAATGGCTTGCCCCTTAAACCTGTTCTGTCATGGCTGACAAACTGAAATAGGAGTAGACCTGGCACTTTACAATTTTGAAGATTTAGTATGGCACCTGAGAAGAGAAAAAAAATTATTGGTTCAGAGAAACCTCAAATTGGAGATTCTTCCATTCCTTGAATTGGAAGATGCATAATGAGCCCTTTATGGAGCCGATGCATTAGACCATATTATTGACAAGACCATGAGAGAGTGACACACATCCAAACCCAGCACAACAGGCTAGCAGATCTGAAAAGGCACTGCCATGTTTGAGTGGGGTAGTGAGTCTTCAGACTAATTCTGAGGGCAAGAGGTTTTATTGCTTTGCAATCCTCATACTATTCTTCTGTGTGGGGAAGATTACATTTCTAGCATAGCTTTTACCAGTATTTTGTCCTGTTCTGGCTCTCTTTCCATTTTACTCTTACTTTAACAATTTGAATCTGTTCTGGTGATATTTCTTTAGTTATAATTGAATTAGGCATAATCAGTTCAAAGTCCTGAAAAATTGTTACAGAGTTGGAACAGTTCTCATTCATAACCTGGGAACTGCCTGTATACCGCGAACAACAGATGAATGAACGGATTTGTCTTGGAAAGAGTACAGCCAGAAATAAAAGTAAGGATTGTGAGACTTTGTCATATATTTTGGACATGCCATCAGGAGGGATCAGTCATGGCGATACATCATGTTAACATCTTCTCCAAATTTTCATGAAGAAAAACTGAATCTGGTCAAAAATAGGATCAGTGAAAAAGCAGATCCTCAGGGAGATAGATTAATAACCATGGCTGCCATAATAGTTCTAGTATAGCCCCAACTGTGAGCAAGGCACAGATAGTATTTCAGTATTTCCTCCTGTCATATATACGAGCACTGTGATTCAGAACGGACCCAACAGCAACTGACAAAAACAACAACTTGGAACATGGAAAGTTCCATGGAGAATTCTTACCTTCCTTGTGTGAACCTCTGTTTAATTATCAGCCAAAGCATCTCATACACAGCCACCATTCATCCTAGTGAGGACCTGTATGTTGCTATGAGACTAAGCAGGTTTCATTGGAGTTTCTAGACTAAGATAGACTAGGAAGAAATGCCTGGTGATCTCCTTTGAAAAACCAGCTGACAGAAGCCCTATGAATCATAACAGTGTAATCCACAAGTGATCATGGGAATGACACGGGATTGGTGGTCTTTCATTCCATTTTGCATGGAGTTACCAGGAGTCAGTTTGACTTGATGGCAGCAAACAACAACTATAACAGACATTCAGTTACCCACTTGATCTTTAAAGCACTCCATTTTTTAGGTGGGGAAACTGTTACAGACATAACTCTTAAACTAGAAGGTAATAACATAACTGTAACCAGGATTCAAAGCTCGAACTCTGTCTGTGAGGTCTGTACACTGTAAGAGGCCAAAATTACCAAAGAGAAAAATGTTTCAACAGAGCACGATGTATCCTCATGCTAGCATACTGTATAGATACTTGTGATGATACTGTAATGATGCTATATAGCTACTTGTGATGATATTGAAGAAAGGACTTGGTTCACAGTGGTCATGATATGCTATCAGCAACTAAAATGGAAAATACAAAACCATGCCAATTAAAATTTGAGGGCTTCTTTCTTTCTTTTTTTATACTAGTTTATTTAAAAAATTAAAATACATTGTTTTCCAGAACAGATTCTTGCCATTTCCCTCACCCTCCTCATCAATAAAAGGCCTAAAGAAATGGGAAAAGGTGCCCTGTTCATGGATAGAAAGACTCAATATTGTGAAAATGACAATCTTACCAAAAACAATCTACATGTTCAATGCAATTCCAATCCAGATACCAAATTCATTTTTCAAGGAGATTGAAAGAGAAATTATCAAATTTGTTTGGAGAGGCAAGAGACCTCGAATAAGCAAAACACTTCTGAGAAACAAAAATGAGGTGGGAGGCATAGCACTCTCTGACCAAAACAGCATGGTACTGATACAATGACAGGCACATAGACCAATGGGACAGAATTGAGAGGGCTTCTTTCTTTTGATTGCAAAAGAGTAATAAATACTTAAAACATACTATTGACTTATCAGCTTTTGCTTAGGCCCCAAAGATGCTAAATCTAAGTTCAAGAGATTCTTCCTACCGTGATTTTCCTCTCAGCTCCTGAAATTTCTCTTGTTAAAGGGATGTTTTTCTTCCCCTGACATCACATTCAATTAGCTTCAGAGAATCCCTAGAACACAGCTGAGATTCTTGGCTGTGGAACCCTCTCCTTTCCCATTGAGCTTGTCAATCAATCAGTCAGATGGGAGGGACAGGGGAAGATGGGCCTTGAAGTTTAAAGGAAGAGTGAAACCAATTCCTCCTGCAGGTATTGCTCTCCCTTGACTGCCATGTCGGCCTCAGTGGAAAGTGGCACGTGGTCCTGATTGTCTTCCTGTCACTCTGCTCGCCAGGCTCTGTCCACCAGGCTCACTGGGAGGTTGTCCTGGTGCAAATGTCCTGCTCTCTCTGCTTCCTCAACACTTCCTACCCCGTCCACTCATCAATCTGAAACCTTCATAATTGCTTTTGTTATTTAGGACTCCAAAGTGTCATTCAACAAAATGAGAAACAACCCGTGGACTGGGAGATTGAAAATGTTTCTATGGTTAGTTATTGCTGCATAAGAACTGGGAAACAAAGTAAAGGAAATAGTCCCTTTAGAGGGTCTTCCAGAAATCTTTGGGCATTACCCATCTCTCAAAGTTTCCCAACAGTCTACTGCTATGCCTTGGCTAGACTGTACTTTCTGGTTGCCACAAGACATCCTGTGATAGACACTCCTGAGCATTTCTAGATGTGAATGAGCATAAGGGCTGGTGCAACCTCACGTGTGAGAGAGCAAAGCCTGAACATGCAGTAACTGACAGATACACATGGAAACTGGCAGAGTCACTTCGTGACTCATCTGCTGGCGGCCATTTTTGGCTGATCAGCATCACTTCTGGTCACAGAGCTCCTATCTCCCACTCAGGTAAATGTCCCTCACACAACCTGTACGCGTGGGCCTGGGATCTGGTTCTACCCAATAGCAATGTCTCATTTCTTGGCAAAAGTAGTTCAGAGTTGAGTACATAATCCATGGCAGATGAAGTCTATGGTTTCTTCTCTGGACTGTTGAGAAAAAAAGGCCACTAGCTGGTATAGTGGAAAACTACTTTGCTGGAGCTTATTTGGTAATGGGGGTAGGGGTGTCAGAAATAATAAGGATGGCTCAGGATAGAGCAAGGTTCAGAGCTGTTGTACATAGGGTCACTATCAGTGGCAAGAGACTTGGTAATACTTAACAACAACAACAGGAGAAAGGGCCTGCCTGAGAAAACATGTCCTGAGGGCGCGTATCAGCTAGGTATCTATGGTCTCCTGCATTCAGCCATACATGGGATCCTAAACGTTTAATACACAAGTGCCCCCTCCCATTTTAAAGCTATATTGTTGTTGTTGTTAGGTTCTGTTGAGGTGATGCATAGCAATCCTATGAACAACCATCTGAACCTTGCCGTATCCTGCACCTTCCTCAGCATCTCTAGTTAATATACTCTTTTCTATCTCTTCCAACCCTGGAGTTTGAACTGGTCTATGTTCTCAGGCAAAATAACTGGCCTATAGAGAGAGACCACAGCAGCCAAGCTTCACTTGGACAGTTGGGGCTGGAAGTTACGAGAGAAGGAGGATTAGATCCTGCGCTGGTGGTTATGTTCCATTGCACTTGCAGCTCAACATCGATTTGTCCCGGAGTCCATAAGGAGAAGTGACTTAGAAGGAGGTTAAAAGCCTGGTAACAGGTGAGGACAGGTGGAAGAAGAGACAGAAGAGAAAATAGGTCAGAAGGTCCAAGACGGTCATCAGAGGAGTCTACATTCCATCCCCATGGGAGAGAGATCAGGGCAGGAAACACCTCAGAGAAGCCAGAGAGATTGAAGGGATAAAGTTCTGGGGATTTTGAAATGAGCTCTTGAGGCTGGAGAGAGCCCAGCAGGTAAAGCTCTCGCAGTCATTTTCCTGAGAGAGCCCCAAGCCACAGATTTACTCTGTCTGACTCTCCTCCCAGCTTGTCCCTTGTCACTTGCTTATTCAGCCTGCGCAGTCCTGAGTCATAGCGACTCTGTCCATCTCCCAGGCTCAGCTCAAGTCCTGGAGCCTGACTGACATTTCCCAGGACTCATCTCCTCTGTGCTCTGCTCACACTTAGCATCCCTACCATGATTTAACACTTAAATGAGCCTGCCTTTGATCATATGCTCCACTTTATATGAGGACAGTTTAATCTACTCAATGAGACTGTAAGTTGTTTAAAAACCAGACCTTCTTTCCCCTTGCTGTCCACTGCACTCCCCATAAATGCACTCCCCTTAGTAGGCTCAGGAAACCCCTATCATTCGCTGATCGCTGATTGGAACTCACTGTAGCTTCCCGCCTGAGTAAATAGTCACTTATTCACAAGAACAAGGGCAAGGGAACATAATTAAGATGCCTGTTTCCTTGCACTGCCCACTCCCTTCCTCCCGCTCACTTATCTTTACATAGTTCTCCTTCCCATGTAGAGAACTTCATTTCAGGACTCAGACAAGGCCTTTTGTTAACCTCTCTATTTTTAAGTCTCAACAAATTGCAGAGGCTGGCCTGGGCTGCAGAATAGAAGTGTTTCTTTTCAGTTGATCACTATCAGCATGATCACATTACCATTGCAGAATGGCATTAACTGAGGTGTGCCGACCTGACCATGGATACAACATCGAGGCAGGGCCCCCTGTGAATAAGCACTTCCAAAGCACCAGCTTGCTCGGTCACTTGATAGATCCGAATTGTCAGTGTGAGTTGGACAAGCAGAAGATATCTCTCATGAGTGGGAGCTAGGAAAACAATCTTTAATGAATCATTCCCACTCAGAAAAAGAAGCCAGAGGCCTTGTGAATGTGGACATGGCAACTTAAAATTTCTGGCCAGTTGCCACAGGGTCCATTTCAAGCCATGGTGACCTGAGGTAGAGTAGAAGTGTACTTCACAGGACTTTGAATAGAGCTCATTTTTTATAAGTGGACCATCAGGGCTTTTTTTCCTGGGGTACTTCTGGGTGAACTAAAACCTCCAATCTTTGGGTTAACAGCTGAGCACTTTGACCACTGGAACCACCCTGGAGTCCTTAACATGCCTGTTTTTGTTGTTGTTATTGTGTGTCCTCAAGCTGAAACCAACTCATAGTTGAACCTCCAGTGGGTTTTCAGACCAGTATATGGCACAGGAAGACCACACATCCTCTTGTGGAGCAGCTGGTGGATTTGACCCATATATCTTGGGATTACAGCACAGCTTCTTACCACTAGGCCACTAGAGTGCTTATTGTGCCTAGCTAAGATGACTTTGCCAAAAATAATTTATTCACCAGTCAGTAGGTATTTATTAAGTCCCTCTCATAAAGCACATGCTACACAAAAAGGAGTGAGTAGACGGTGCCCATGGCATCCACTGTAGATGTTGCTGTATTTATTTTTGCAGCATGGGAAAATAATCTCCCTTGCCGTTAGAAAGAGCAAGCCTGTTTAAGGAGTTATGGGACCTCCACTCCCCTCCACCGTGTTCCCAGGAGGCTGTAAATCTTTATGAAAGGATGCATCGCTCACCTTGTGGAGGCTGGTGGATTTGAACTGCCAACCTTTCAGCTAGCAGCACAACATGCAACACACCTAAGCTAAATCTCTCCTACATGGTGGTCTAGGCGTCTACCCAAGGCTGACACTCCAGGACCACACCCTTCTCATGAGGTTGCCCTGCCTTGAGGAGATCAAAGACTTAGTAGCCCCATGGCTGTCAGGAAACTTGGGGATGACAGTGCCAAGAAGCAGCTGACAAGCCACACTGCAGTGGGTGGGAAGGGGTGTGGGGTGTGCAAGCGGACAGTGAGTGCAGAAGACACTTTCTACAGAGGAGGGGAGGGACCCGGCAGTTGTGAATGAGGGCGTCAGAGGAGGAAGGATACCTTTGCTTTCCCCTTTTCCCCTTCTGTTTTATTTAAAGATGTATGAACAAAAGAGTTAGTAGTGAGAGAGACTGAAGGTACAGGGCAAAAGGGTTGGTGGATAAAGTCACATAGGAGATCCCCTGAAAGGCTTTTTCTTTTGGAGAAAACACTGAGAGTAAATAGGTGGATTCCTTAGAGGACAGAAACAGGCATGGAGGACGGGAAAAATGAAGACCAAGCCACTGGAGGAGAGGCAGAAGTGACTGCGGACACAGTGCAGGAGCCTGGCTGAGAGTGCTGGGCTGCGGAAGGGGCCCAGAGGGACCAGTACTCTTGGGAGTGCCAGAGGCGGGCTTCCTAAGTGATGCAATGGACAGGAGTAGGACAGTCAAGGCCAGGAGAAAGGTGAAGTGACTATACCTGAGCCAGGGCCAAGCAGAGAGAGGCAGAGGTCTCAGGGAGCACAGACACTAGGGGAGATAGGCTGGGCGGGGAGAGGACAAGGGCTGAGGTTCTGTGAGGCCCTGGGATACTAAGAATTAGCTAAGACTCTCCGTTTATACTCTGGCTGAAGATTAGGGGTGGGAAGGGGGCGGTGTAGGCGGGGAGGGAAGGGTTAACCATCCATAGGGAGCTCAGCATGGAGGATCCATCCCTGAAAGCACATCAGGCCCTCCATTAATGGTCTGGTTGGGATGCAGACTCTGTGGAGGTGTGATCCACCACTAAGACCAGCCTGTGCAGAACCAGCAGTAGGCAGTGTAGGCTCCCAGTGTTAACCACCCCCCCATTACCCGGCTGTGCTGAAGAAGGCTCTCAGTTATATGGGAACCAGCGTTGTGCTGACTTGGCAAATCATGCTCAAATTATCT
Organism: Elephantulus edwardii; assembly: GCF_000299155.1. Classification (NCBI taxonomy): domain Eukaryota; kingdom Metazoa; phylum Chordata; class Mammalia; order Macroscelidea; family Macroscelididae; genus Elephantulus; species Elephantulus edwardii. The sequence goes on along the minus strand of NW_006399893.1, from coordinate 5,741,308 downwards.
TGATAGATTCAAGCCGAGTGAAGCACAGGAAAGCTTGGCAAGTCCTTTCAAATGATGAAAACAGTCTTCAAGCCTACAGAAACCAGCCATTTCTCTTCTCTTTCTTGCCAATTACTTCATTTCTTGGTCATTACAGCAAAAGAGAGAGGAATATATAAAAAAATAATAAAAACTGCCAGTTACTAAGAATTTACAGGTGCTGTGCTAAATTCATGAAGTAATCTACAGATCAACTCCTTGAAGTAAATAGCTCCATTAGGCACAGAATAAAACTGAGGCCCACAGAGGTGGCTTACCGACCCAGGTTACACAATACTTAATGATCAAGAGTAAAGCCCGATGTGCCTGACCCCAGCAACCCTTCCACGTCTTCATTCATTACACAAAGCACGCAGCAGTGAGTGATAACTTTGCCAACCCTGCTCTGGAAGGACCGCCGGGTAAGACCATGATTCTTGGAGAGTCCTTCATGGTGGGGTGAGGGAAGGCTTCACAGATTTGGGGGAAGGTTTGTGAATGTCTTTCAGGGCACACTATCTAAGCTCTTTTAAGTTTTAAAGTCCAGAGTCATGAAAAGCTTATTGTTATGGTTGTTATGTGCCCTTGAGATGACTACGAATCATAGCAACTATATGCACAACGGCTCTGAACTCTGCCCTGTTGTGAGCCAACTTAACCATTTCTGACACACTAGGCCCCACTGATGCAGTCCCTGTCAATTCATCTTGTTGAAGGTCTTCTTTCTTGTGCTGACCCTCCACCTTTCCAAAATTGATATCCCTCTCCAAGGATTGGCTCCTCATAAAAACATGCTTGAAGTATGTGAGAAGGAGTTTCATCATCCTTGTCTCCAAGGAGCACTCTGGTTTCCTTTTCTCCAGGACAGACCTGTTTGTTCCTTTGTCTGCTGTTGTTAAGTGCCATTAAGTCATAGATGACTGACTCATAGCAACCCTATGAACAAAACACCTGAACACTTGTATAACTTTCCATTGTTTCTCTAAGTTCATGGAGTTTCCGGAGCCAAGCTGCTTCAGAAGTGGATGCCGCTCCTGCTTCCAAGCCTATTTTAATCTGGGATCTCCACCAAACACTATTCACCATGGGTAACCATTATGGTATTTGAAACATCAGTGTCACAGTGCTCAGCATCACAGCAACCATGAGTTTCCTCTGTACAGCAAGTGGACAGAGCAGTGCTATACCACTTAGGAGAATGCTTGACTAAAAACAATTAAAACCAGGCCTGAGGGCTGCAGATTAAAATCACCCACCTTTGGCTTGATAGCATAACTTTCTATCCACTACGCCAAAAGATCACTCTATGACTCACAACAATTCTATTAACAACAGATCCAACATTTAGTCCATGATATGTTCAATATTCTTCTCTAACACCACAGCTTAAAGTCACTGATGATTCTCTTAAGACTTTGCTAGACTTTGGCAGACCTGGTGACCCTTCATGACAAAAATCTGAGGGAAAGTTTTCCTACTTCGAATGACTTAGACAGTATGTTATATTGATAAGAAGCAAAGTGCTTGCTAACATTGCACTCTGTCATTTCATCACAGAAATGTGTGTCCTTTTGCCTAGTCATCAATCAATCAAAAGCTGTAAAATGGTCCTTGTAAAACCCACTGGTGTGTGTTTTGCTGTGTACAACATAAAAAAAATTACAAAGATAGCTTCAGTGACCCCAAAGAATCACATGCTTGCTTAACGAGATCCCGAGATTTGAAGGTGGTGAAGGGGGAATAGCCTTTCCTAACGGTGGAGAAGCCTTTCCAAAAGCATCTTGTCCTCAGAGTTTCCCAAGTTCCACTTGTCAAAGTTTCATCATGCACCCTATCTATCCTAAATCAACCACTGGTAAAGGGAATACTATGTGGCTGAGACCAAGGATCCCTACCCCTGGCTGTCTGTTTTAATGGCAAGAGGAATCTTTAATACACACCAATGTCAGAAGCCACACTAGACCAATTCAAAAGAAGTTTGTGGTGGTGAAGCCAATGTATCAGCACTGTGTAAGTACGCCTGGCACATTTTTAACATGCAGTTAGGATGGAAAACACATGGTTGGAGTAACCAAGCTTCACTACCTGACGCAGGACCAGAGATGCCTGAAGAAATTCAGGGCTCTTCTAGGAAGAATGACATGGGCAAAGTGAGTTTTTAAACATATCATCAGGAAAGACCAATAGTTACAAAAAGGACTTGATGTTTGGCTAAGAAAGATGAAGGAAATCTTCAATTGGACTGACACAAAACCTGCCACAATGGATACACATGCCCTAATGATCATAAAGTGGCGCAGGGCCAGGCAACACTGAAGCAGACTTGCTGCTTGTTGGTGGCTAACACCAACAGGGAAGAAGGAAGCAGCAGGGCAAGAGAACAACCAGACATGCAGAGAGCAGCCGGATAGATCATGAGCAAGTGCCATCGGCAGGACTCTAGGGGAAGGGAATACTGGACAGAGAAATGTTCATGGAAGAGAAGATTGGTGAGGAAAAGGAACCACACAGTATGAAGAGGGAATGCTTCTTTGCTGTTGGATCCTAAGCTTGGTCAGGTTCTCATATATCACAGGACTTTGTGGGTATCACCCTCTCTTCTGTACCCCACTGTCAACATGGTACTGTGTTTGGTCTCCTGCACAAGTGATGTCCAAACAACATCAGTGACAAGCAATAACCTGCAAAGGGTTTGATGGGCTGTGAGAGGAGTATAAGCAATAGAACAGTAGCCTCAGGAGCACGCTTCTGGAGAGATGAAAGGACATTGGAAACGAATAGTCCTGGCGTGGAGAGTTTACTGTGGTTTCTGGTCTCCTAGAAAACTCATGTGCCCATAAAGAATCTGAATGGGACAACTGCCTTGCTGGTTGTTTGGGGAAAGCTGTGGGAAGATTGAGAATTCAGAGCTGCTTCTGTATGGATGTCCTCCCACCTCTCTCTTCTCAATCCTTCTCTGGAACAAATGCCCATGATCAAATGCTGCTCTTCACAGCTTCGAGCAGTGAGAATCACGTGAGCTTCTAAATAATGCCAATGCCCACGGTGATTCCAATAGTATTAAAGAAAAATCTCTAGGGATCAGTCACAGACATCACTGGGAAGCTCCTCTGGTGGTTGCAGGTTCAACCAAAATGGAGAAACACTATTCTGTGTTCAATACTCTAATAAACTCAAGCACACTTTTACTTAAAAAAATTTTTTTAAAACGTTTTTCTGTGTACTGTCAAATCAGATCCGACTGGTACAGCCCCTCCTTCTCCAGCAGAGGATCTGGGAAATTCGAACCGCATAGCCCTGGGATTGCAGTAGTGTAGATTCTTGCCACTAGGCCACCAGAGCTCCCTATGCCTTTACTTTTTCACATTCTTCTACATTGACAATCCTTATGAGTGATACATAGCACTGTTAGACAGGAAGCAGTTAAGTGTAAATGTAAAGCATTTGGTTGATAAGACTAGATGAAGGCTCATGCTACCTGCATGTATGTGAGACAAGATGAAATGCGTTTTGCCAAGGTAATACTGGTAGCTACCAACATGGCACAAGTTACAGAAGGGAAATAGAGGGAGGGAGGGGTCTACACTGGGAGGAATTTAGAGAAAGCAATGTCCTCTCCTTCCCACTTGTCCAGGACAGGACACCAACCCAGCTTTGACATCTGTTAATAGGAAAGTATAACAAGGAAACTATCTTGAACAGAGGATGAAAGGAGAAGGGAGGGGAATGCCATTAGCGATGACCCAGAAACTCCCAATAATTGAACCTTCAGTTGTATTCAGTCATCATTGTAATGCTATTCTGCATATTTCCAAGGTAACTGAGGTCGCACTGGCAGCTGGGGAACTATGGGTATTTGATTTACGGCTCAATGAGGAGGACCTTTGTGGAAAAGAGGTTTTATCTGTAAACTAATTGCTGCCTTGTTCTGACCAACACAGATAATAATGCTTTGTAGGTAACTCCCACCTCATCCGCTTCAGGTCACTTATATGCTTTGAAAAGGCTGGGATTCTTATCTTCTCAAGACAAGGGGTTCTTTCTCTCCCCATTTAAACAATGTAAATGTGCTCTGTTAGAGGGTGTGGGAGGCTGTGCTACAGCAGTATATTAGAGTCACCTAGAAGCTTTTATACACATCCCACATCTGTTAAAAAAGTATCACCGAAATGGGTTGAAATGACAGTGTTTGAAGCTCCTTGGGTGATTCTTCTGTGCTGTCAAGTCTGAGGAGAAGAGCTTCAGCTCGGGCCACCCAGGCCATCTGTGAGGATCATCAGGTGAGCTTTTCTTCAAATTATACTCTTATTTTTTATTGGTTTACATAAAGAATTCGTATACATTGTGTTTCATTCATAATCATTGTGTTTCACACATTCCTTCACTGACGTTGTGTTTTATAGGATCATTCACATAGATTGTGTTTTATAAAATTAATCACCATTGATCTATGCTCACTGGTACCCCATTTTTTCAGATTTCCACTAGATCTTTCCAAATTCCTTCACCCCGTCCCTCTACCCACCACACTCAGTGACTCTTGATTACTCCCCTTCCCAACTTTCAGTCTCCTTTCCCCCTTTCCCTCCTCCTTTGGACTTTTATACGCAACTTACTAGTTATCCTCCTGTTTTTAGAATGATGGTCTTATGCAGTATTAGTCCTCATGAGATTGAGGTGGTTTATTCAGTATAATGTTCTCTATCCCCTCTCATGTTATCATAGGTGACAAAATGGGACTAAATTTAGAATGGTTAGTCTATGGTATAAATAGGCTGGCAAATACAGCCAGAGACACAAAACCGAGAGAGGTTAACATCAATGAATGGGACCTTCTAAAGATTAAATCCTGTATATACCAACAACTTTTTCCAATAAAGCAAAAAGAAAACCTACTGACTAGGATAAACATTGGGCAAGGTCATAATGAAAGCTTACAGAATACTCCTGGGCCTCCACACAAAAAAAGACAGATAACCCAATTTCAAAATGGGCAAAAGACATGGAAAGACTTTGTACAGAGGAGAACATTCAGATGGCCAATAGATGCATGAAGAAATGCTCAAAAATAACTGGCAAGAGAAATGCAAATCAAAACCACAATGAGATACCATCTCACTCCAGTAATAGTGACAAAATTTAACAGGACGCCAAGTAATAAATGTTGGAGAGGATATGGCAAGATAGGAACTCTTATACATTGTTGGTGGGATTGTAAAATGGTACAACCATTCTGGAAGGTAGTTTTACGCTTCCTCAAAAAAGATGAAAATAGAAATTACATATGACCCAGCTATTCCACTACTTGGAATATAACCTGAGAAAATGAGAATTGAGTCAAAGATGGAGTTGTGTACACCATTGTTCATAACAGCATTATTCACCATCGCAAGAACATGGAAATAGCCCAGATGTCGAACAAAAAATGAATGGATAGAGAAATTATGGTACATTCATACAATGGAATACTACGCAGCACACAGGAGCAATGATTTTGTAAATTGTTACCTAGCTTTGGATGGACTGGAAAGCATTATGCTGAGTGACCTAAGTCTCACAAGAACAAATATTGTATAAAATCATTATTGTAGAATGAGTATGAGGATTCAAGGCGGGAGGAGGGTAGAAGCAGAGGGACAAGGATGTGCAGGGGTGGTGGTGTGGGGATTAATCATGGGGTTGTACAATTTGATGGGTGAAGAGGGTGAAGGAAATTGGAAGAATCTGGTCTGAAAAATAATGTATTAGAATTTTGTAAATAAACTAGTATAATATTTTTTTAAAAAGGAATGATATGACTGGTAAATTAAGAAACTCTTCATAAATAGAACCAACATATCTTAAGATCTGACTTGCTAAAAAAAAATCTGTGTTCTAAAAATAGTTAGGCATGGCTGTTTGCTTTAACACCCTGTAGTCTAAACGCTCCTTTCTTGAAATGAGCTCAGCCTTAACATTGTCTCTGGAATCAGAGCAAACATTGGTATTTAATGCAGCAGAAACAATAAACCCAAGGGCCAGAGCCACTTTCTGTGAAGTAAACACTGATTTGTCAAGCTTTTATGGAATGCTGCTGCTTTTTTAATGAGGAGCATTGTCAATGTGTTATGTGCAGATTCGTGTAATGATGACAAATGTCCTAACAGTATATGCTTGGGATTTTAGTAAGTATTTTGTCCTAACGTTCAGTTCTATTTTCTTGTGTTCCTGAATGAAATGGTTGAGAGGTTCGAGATGTGGGAATAGACTCACTTACTCTTTCTTTTCTTCCTTCCTTCTTTTCTTTCTTCCTTCCTTCCTTCCTCCTTCCCTCCCTCCCTCCTTCCTTCCTTCCTTGATTGCCTACTGTGGGGGGACCCGTCCTTGGAAAAGTAGAGAGTGAGTAAAAGAGGGGAAGACCTTCAACTATCTGAATTGACACAGTGGCTGAAAAAATGAGTTTAAAAGACTAAAGAGGTTGTGAGGATGGTACATGGTCTGGCAAGGTTTCAATTGGTTTAACATAGGGTTGCTAGAAGTCAGAGTTGACTCGATCATCCCTTCTTACAACTGTAGAGTTGAAACCAACTCAAAACTGACCTTCCAGTGGAGTTTTTAAAGTTGTAAATCACACAGGAGGGGACTGCTCATCTTTTGCCTGTAAAGCCACTGGTGGATTCAAATTACCAGAGAGGCACCATCGTTGAATAGGTAGTAGCCAAACTTCCTATGGGCTATGGCACCAGAGCTCCCTAGTTGAATCAATGGCATGCAACAACAACTATGAGGTAGGTTTTGGTACCATGTACATAGAAGAGAGAGACTGAACTTGTGGAACTATAAGGTGCCAAGAATCTTAGTGCAGGAATAGTTAGCTTATTCTGAGAGTGTCCCATGAGGCTTTATAATGAACAACAGTAGAGTAAGATCGTAAAGATTAGGTAGAAGAGCTGGGCAGATATGGGGGTAGGGAACTACTTGCATTGTGGACAAGTCGTGAGTCTAAGCAAAAGCAGTGGGGCTGGAGAATGCCTGGAAGTGGATCAGCATGACCTGGGGAAAGGAGTTTTCAATGGAGCCACAGGTGATGAGGCTGGCCCATTGCAGAGGATCTCCTACAACACACCAAAAGGCTTGCATAATACACTATAAAATGTTCCCAAAAGCAAAGGAAAATCACTGAAGGATTTTAAGTAGAAAATCAAACATGACCCAACCTGAGTTTTAATAAAGGACATTTCATAGGAGTGTGGATGATGGTTAGTTTGGCTGCAGGTTGAAATCATGTAGATGTATTTTAACAAAGCAACTGATGTCCCATTCATTAAAATTCTGGAGTGTGGCCTGCATTTACTAGTCTAGTATTGATATGTTGTTGTTGTTGTTGTTGTTGTTGTTGTTGTTGTTGTTGTTGTTGTTGTTATGTGCCGTAGAGTCGCCTGCGACTCATAGCGACCGGTTTTCACAGGAGTCCAGAATAAAGGTTGCATAGTGGAGTATACTTGGGATGGGGGGGATTGTATACCAATGATGGAATTTTTCTTTTACTTTTCAAAAAGAAGAGTGAACTGGGCGGGGAGGGGTGGGCAGGGAGAAAAGTGCAACAATGAATGAGCGGGGAAAAAAATCTGCTAGTATTGAACATTTATGTTAATTAAGAGCAATAGTTGGATAGACAATCAATATAATTGATACCATAAAACAGAACACCTGCAAAAATTTGAAATGGAAAAGGTGTGATATATATTTTTAAAACAATATCATAAAAAAATAAGAGGAGGTGCTGAGGCTGTTCACACACAAACTCACACCTCCTGGGATTTGTTTCTTGATCTGGAGATTTCTGGTCATGGTTTTGTGGGACATCTCAGCTAATTAACCTAATATTGGATGTAATGTTTCTATTCTACCACCAAGAGGAGGGTTGTAAAATGTCTGGGATCAGTAAGAAAATAAGCAACAAATGCTGGTGAGGCTGTGGTGACTCTCATACTGTGCATGATTTTTTTTTCTTGTGTGTACCATTGAGTCGGATCCAACTGGCACAACAGGAGATTGCACCCCCTCTCCAGCAGAGCATCTAGTGAATACGAACTGTGTGCCTTTGTGATTGCAGCATAGCTTCTTGAAACTAGGTCACCAGAACTCTCTCTGTGTTATTTTTTTAAAAAAAACAAATAAAACCTTAATATGTTTTGTATACTTTCACTGAAATGACTAAAAAAAAATATCTTTTGCAAAATCTTAAGTTTGAAATAATTATTGAGAAACAAAACAATTAAACTTTTTCATGTGTTAAAAAAATTGCCCTGAGCTACTTTTCAAACTTTAAGCCAAAAGTATCTCTTGCCTTTTTTTTTTAAACCAAGCAATGCTGCTGTTTTTAAGTGTCATTGAGCCAAGTAAAACTCACAGCAAGCAATGTTGTAGTTAGATGCCATCAAGTACAACATCAATAAGAGTGCATCTAAATTCCAAAATCAATCTCCATAATAGTCTATGTGTTTCCTACTGCCAAAGGGGCCCTTTAGAGTAGTGAGAGAAGATCTTCACCCTGAAACCCACAGCGTCCCTTTTCAGCAGGAAGTAGCTAAGAGAATACGCCATCCCCTTTCCCTTATGACTCAGGGTGAAGTCTCTCTCAGGGAGGAGTGATAGGGAATGGCAAAGGACACACTGACAAAGAAGATTAATCAGAACTGGCTTTGACAAGCACTGTGGCATTTGGACAAGAACAAACTGGGAGGAGGGTAGAGTAGTGCAACAATGAATGAATGGAAACCCAAAATCTCTGTAAGTGTTTATGAAAATTAATAAAATATAATTATAGAAAAGGAAAAAAAAGTACAACACAAAATGACACTATGAACAACAGATCTGAACCTTGTCCTATCCTGTACCACTTCCTCATCTCTGACATTCTTGAGCAAATTGCCGCAGTCACTGGGTCAATCCACCTCATTGGGTATCTTCCTTTTCCTTTCCACCCTGACCATGGTGTTGTTGTTGTTGTTAGATGACATTGAATCAAATATGACTCATGGCAACGTTATGAACTAACAGGTTTGAATCCTATCCTATTCTGTGCCAGGCTGTGTAGTTGTTATGTTACTGCACGAACAATGGCTCAGACCTTGTCTTGTCCTGAGCCAGGCTCACCATCTCCAACACACCTGACCCCATTGCCACAGTCATTGTGTCAATCCATCTCATCCAGGATCTTCTATTCTTGCTCTGACCTATCCTTCTAAGCATCGTGTCCTTCTCCAACTGGCTCCTTCTAATAGCACACATAAAGTATATGAGATGGAGTTTAAAAATCCTACCTCTAAGGAGAAAACTGGTTTCATCCTCTCTAGGTATAATCTTATTTGTTCTCTTGGAAGACCATGGCATCTTCAGCACCATAGCTCAAGGACATAAATTCTTCTTCTATAATCCTTAGTCATTGTCCAGCTGTCAGAAGCATAGCAAGCAAATGTGAAGACAATGACTTGGATAAGGCACACTTTAGTCTTTAGACTGACATGGTTGCTCTTCAGTACTCTGGAGAGGTCCTTGACAGCAGATATTCCCAATACAACTTGTCTTTTGATTTCCTGATTGTTGGTGCCAGGGGTGTTGATTATGGATCTCAATAAGATGAAATTGTTAACATATTTAATCTTTTCTCCAACTATAATGATGCTTGCTGCCTATTGGCGTGGTGGTAAGGATTTTTATTTTCTTGATGTTGTAATGAAATAAATATTGAAGGCTGCAGTCCCTTATATAGCAAGTGCTTCAAGTCCTACCTTAGTTTCAGAAGTCAAGGTTGTATCATATACATAACATAGATTATTGATGAATCTTCCTGTAATCCTGATGACATATTGTTTGTTTTTCATAAAGTTCTTGAATGATCTGTTCAGCATATAGAATGACAAGGTATGAAGAAAAGATACGTCCCTGGCACACTCCATTTCTCTTTATTTGAAATCATCCAGTGTTCCCTTGCTCTGTTCGTACACCAGCCTCTTGGTCGATGTATGGGCTTCCCATAAGCACAATCAAGCATTCTGAGATTCCTATTCTTCTTAATGTTAACCACAATTTGTTGTGATCCACGTAGTTAAATGCCTTTGCACAGCTGATAAAACACAAATAGACAGATCCACCTGAAATCAGTAATGATATCCCTAGTGCCATGGCCTCTTCTAAATCTAGCTTGTATTTCTGACAATCCTTTGTTGATGTACTGTTCCAACCACTTTTGGATAATCTTCAGCAATATTTTGCTGCCTTGTGATACTAACGATGTTGTTCAATAATTTCTTAATTCTGCTGGATTATCTTTTTGAAAACGTGGATAAATATGGATCTCTTCCAGTCAGTTGACCAGGTAGCTGTCCTCCAGATTTCTTTGCACAGCTGGGTAAGCATAGTTTAGTTCAATTATTTAAAAATGTGTACTAATGATCTTTTGTGTATCATTATGCTTTTTTAAAAGAATGACCTATGTGGAATTAAACTAACCCAGCAACTTGAAAGGTTAGAGAGGAAGATCTGGAGTCAATGAGTTTATCTTAATGGCAGAAGAATTTCTAAAAAGAGGATGAGAATGGTTGAACAACTCAAAGAATGTGGTCAATGTCACTGAATTTTTCGTGTAGAAATTCTTTGTTTGTTCTGCTATGTGTATTTTCAACAACAAAGTGGAGGGAGAGGGTGGGAGCAGAGGGATGAGGATGTGCAGGGGGAGGGGAGGATTAATTATGGGGTTGTACAATTTGATGGGTGAGGGGTGAGAGAAATTGAAAGAATCTATTTTGAAAATAATATATTAGAATTTTGTAAAGAAATTAGTATGAAATAAAATAAAAACCATTGGAAATAAAAAAAGAGGTAACTTAAGAAAATGAAAAAAAAATCCAAACTTTCCTAGTGATTCTAATGCGTGGCCAGTTTGAAAATTATAGATATTTGCAGAGAGGTCAGGTGGGAGTGAAGGCAGCCATCTGAGTCACAAAACTGAAGCGTCTCAGGGCTGATGGGAGAACAGAGCACAGGACTATTGCTGAGAGAGCATGAGCAAAGGAGGAGCCAATGAAATCCAGAAGGTGGATGCAGAGGATAAGAGTATAATACTGAGAGCTGGACTCAAAATGAAGGTAGGTCTAAGGAGAGAAAAGGAAGAGTTCTGAAAAGAATAAGCATCCACATAGATCTAACTGAAATGGAGATAGAGTTTTGGAGGGAGATTGGAGCTGGAGGGCTGGAGTTCTGAGGCATCATCATAGAAAAACAGTATTTTTGTCCCTGGTGTTGCTCAAGGGAGCAAGTGTGGAGTGTGAAGAAGAGACTAGGTCTGTGGCCAGAACCCTGAGAAGTGTTAGGACTGGACAGAGGTGGAGCAACATGAAAGAAGACTGAGAAAGAGGGGTTAAAGAGAACCCAGAAGATTAGTGGGGAATCTGGGAGAGGGGGCTTCATTGCACAGGTGTACAGCACTTTAAAGGGCTGTGAAGGATGATGAAGGCCAAGACTATAAGAGACTAGATGGACAAATGAAAAATGGTCAAATTGTATAAAAGTAGAGCTCTACTTTGCTGCCTTCAGCTTGCATGCCAAATCCATTATCTATAGATATCAGCTCAGGAAGTCAACAATCCCTTTAATACTGAGAATCAAAAGGCCAAATTTAACTAATAATTAATGGATTAATAATAATAATAATAATAATAGTAATAACCAAAGAAGAGGAAATAGATGATTTCTACCAACTTTTACAGTCGGAGATAGATCGAACATGCAATCAAGATGCATTGATAATAATGGGTGACT
>NW_006399893.1:5710890-5727238 GCF_000299155.1 Elephantulus edwardii | reverse complement strand
GGAGGGTGGAGGGACGGCGCAGGAGAAGAAGGCCCTCTATGAGGTGGATTGATTCAGTGACTGGGATAATTGGGATGGGTGTGTCAGAAGCAGTGCGGTTGGCGCAGGATAGAGCAGGCTTTAGTGCTGTTGTGCATAGGGTCGCTATGAGTCGACGGCACATAACAACAACAACAATTAAGTTTTGTTTCTGATTACACGTTAGGACCAACTGGAGAAAGCCAAGTATGCTTTGAACCAATCCCAGAGAGTTTTCCCATTTTCCTGCCTTCCTCTGAGTCTCTACCAAACAAAAGTGAATGTGGCTGACTCCTTTTCTATAGCAAGCCCTGAATAAAATAGTCTTTGTTCTTATTTTCATGTTTTTTTCCGCCTGTTTCTACAACTGATTGTCCTCACTGGGCAATTGAAAGATGACTGTTAACCTCAGACAAACCTCTTACATAGAGGAGTAAGGGAGAAGTCAAACAGTGGTAGGTTGGAGAAGAGATGAAAAGTGGGGACTCAGCAAGCATAGCCTTGGTCTTGAAGAAACCAGGTTACAAGAAGAAGATTCAGCATCAAAGCTATTTTCTCAGTAGATGTGTTGGTGTGAAAAAGAAGAATGTTGAGCATGTTTATGGTAAAGGGAAGAAGTGGGAGGTGACTGACCCACAGGCCACCTCTTCCTCACCCCACCCTGTTTAACGCCTTCACTTCCTACTTTAGCATTTCTCTGGAAGCCTCTGAGCAAGTGGTACTGGAAAAGAGTACTGAATATCCATGGACCAAAAAAAAAAAATAAATAAAATAAACAGATAGGTTCTGGAAAGGGTGCAGCCAGAGTGCTCCGTGGAGGCCAGGATGATGAAGCTTTGTCTTTCATGTTTGGATGCGTAGCTAGGTGAGGCTATTCCTTGGAAAGGGATGTCATGCTTAGAAAGATGGAAGGTCAAAGAAGGAGAGGAAGGCCTTCAATAAGATGAATTAATGCTGGGACTGCAGAAATAGACTCTAGTGTCTCACAGATGATGAGGAACTCAGGATAGGGAAGTTTTCAGGTTGGCTTTCATACTCGACTCAATGGTGCCTAATAACCACAACATACACAGTGTATGGAGTTCTGGTGACTAAGTGGTAAGGAGTTACGCTGCTGACCTAAAGGCATTTGCTTCAAATTTGCCTACTTCTCTATGGGAGAAAGATAGGCAATATCCTCCCATGCAATTGAAAAGCCTCTGAACACCTGCTGGAGGATCAGCTATGGGTCGGTACATAACAATACCAACAACACTCACAGACTCACAATGTAGTTTGAAGCTCAGCACCCTGGAAATTATCAGACCTTCTTAGATCTCAGATATCAAGTTCTTCACACCGTACCCCCAAGTCTCCTGATTCTGACTCTTGAATTGAGTGGAAGAGTCTCAGGTTACCAGCCTCCAGGTGATATCACTGTTTGAGAACCACTGTTGCAGTCTTTACCAACTCAAGTATTATCTACTGTCTTCTGAATATACCCTTCATGGACTCTTCATATTAACACTTAGAGTACTCATCTCTCCTTCCTACCTGTCCTTTTAAGACTCTGCCTCCATATCTCCTACTTCTTGAACCCTCCATCAGCCTTGTATCAGAATTCCTCACTGCTTTGAACATGTTTCCCTATAAACTTCATCTAGGTGTCACCGTGTCGTTTTAATTTACCCCAGTATCCAGTGGGGCCCTGGCCTGCAAGTAGTTCTGTGAGGTGCACATGTGCTTACTAACAGAAACCCTGGCCTCCAGCTTCCTAACTCAGTGTCATAACTCATGCACCACTATCATTTTCTGTATATGGAAAAATCATACTTGCTCAAAAAATTAATCAGGCAATTTAAGCTCCAAAATTCTTATATTTGGTTTGCCCAATATTACTCCCAAACTGGGGAAAATAGTGGACTTGCTGTTTCCTTGAAAATGTCAAAAAGCCATACCTCACTCTTTTAAATGATTTCCTACATCACAGTCTCACGGGAGTCAAGGCCACTCTTGGGCAAGCTTTCTCCCAAGTCCAGCAGTCCTGTCTTAAAGTTGAGACTAGTTTCTGTGCCTAAATCAACTGGGCTAGGCGTGCATAGCTTTTATTTAGCCTTACTTTAGGCCTACTGAACTCTGGTGGCCTAGTGGGTAAGGAGTTGCACCATCAACTCAAAGGTAAGCAATTTAATTCCACTGGCTGCTGTGTGGTAGAAAGATGAGCAATCATCCCGTGTCGTTTACAGCCTCTGAAAACCCGCTGGAGGGTCAGCTATGGGACATTTCCCACTCGGCAGCAGTGAATTCCAGTTTCTGAGGCTTGTGCCTAGTCCGTAGGAATTTGCATTGCTACCCAGAGGCATACTCCCTCTGGTGGTTTGAGTCTACCAGTGGCATCATGAGAGCTCTCCTCTGGTCTGATTTTACTGCCTTGGAAAACTAATAGGGGTTGGGGGGTTCAGCTAGGAGTCAGTTCCATTTTTAGGTTTTGGTACAAAACAAAGGACCCCTGGTGGTGTAGTATATATTGGGCAAGTTACCAAAAGGTTGACAGTTCGAATTCACCAGTTTCTCCTCAGGAAAAAAATGGGCTGTCTCCTCTCATAAAGATTTTCAGTCTTGGAAACCTGATTGAGGCTGCAATAGATAGCAGAATTTTTGGTTTTGGTGCAAGAAAAGCCTTAATGATTTGCAGTAATTTAAGTGCTGTAAATGTAATACGTGAAGGTTTGTAACACAAATACTATTGCAAGTAGGAGTTCAACGCTTTCAAAGTGAGGGCAAATTTACATAACATTAAAGGGCAAATGAAAGGCAGTATTACAAATCATCAGAAACTCATCAAGTACTTCATTTTCTGAGTGTGGAAACCCTCTTTCTATTTATTTCTGCCTGTGAAACTTGTCTATCATTGCAAAATAAGGCGACTAATCTACAAACATTTGTAATCTCTTCCTAATCTAATGTATGGATTTCTGAGTTTAAAAATTAGGTCGTGTTTTGTTTTGCTTTAATCCCTACTGGAGCATGGTGTATAGCTGGTGCTTAATAAGTGTGCTTCTGACCGACTATGGGGAGCCATTTCCCCACTTTGTTGCAGCTGAACTGCACCATGAAGCATGCATTCCCTGTGGCATGCTGATCCCTTCCTCCAGGTGACATTCTAGTTTTGAAGTTGTATTAGAGTTCAAAATAAGTGGTTTTGTGGTGAGGTGAAAGTGGAGCCCTGACACCGTTTCAAGGTTTGGAGTCAATTTTGGACTTTTAACACGGCAGTTCCTTTAACTTCAGTGCTGACTTGGGCGGTACACCCTCATACCTTTTCTCTGAGGTCAGGCCAGTGCAGGATATTGTAATCTATTCCTAAAAGGTCTTTTTCATCATAGTCAAGCAGATGCAAGATGTGATAGCTTGCCCCTCAAGGGTCTTGGTGCATAGCATTATCGAAAGTTGTTTGCAATGGACTCTCTGAAACAAATATTACTGAAGAAGCAATTTTACTAACATGTTACCAGAAAAACCAGTCTTGATGCTGTCTGGGGACTACCTTGTAAATAAACTGAGTGGCATGTGTCTTTCTTTGATCAATCATATAATTCCACTTACTGTTACACACACATCCTTGCCAAATTTTCCATTCTGTATCCTCTGCCTTTAACTCTCTTGAAGTCCTTTTGTACCTTTTTCTCCATACCTATTCAGTATATATGCTGAGCAAGTAATCCAAGAAGATGGACAGCAAAAAAAGTATGTGGAGTCAGGATTGGACTGAGACTCACGTACAACTTGTTTTATTCAAATGATAGAACCTTGATTGCTAAAAGTGAAGAGGACTTGAGATACTTGCTGCAGAAAATCAAAGACTCTATAGCCTTCAACATGAATTGCATCCCAACATCAAGAAAACACAAAACTTCACCATTGGACTGATAAATAAAATCATAATTGATGGAGAAAATGTTGAAATTATAAAGAATTTCATTTGATTAGGATCCCCAACCAATACCCTTGGTACAAGCGGTCAAGAAATAAAAAACTGTGTTGCACTGGAAAAGACTACCATCAAAGACCTCTTCAAAATGCTAAGGAGCAAGGATATTAGTTTAAAGATTAAGGTGCACCTGATTTAAGCCATATTTTTTCTAGTTATGTGTTATGCATCTCAAAAAGTTGAATAATGAATAAAAGATCTCAGAAGAAGAATTTATTTCTTTGAGTTGTGGTGTTGGAGAAGAGATTAAAAATCCTATAGACTACCAAATCTCTGAAGCATAATATGTAATTAAGAAGACCGTGGCTTGGATTAGGAGCACCTTTGCATCTAGAATGACATTGTTGCTCTTCAGCACTCTGGAGAGGTCCATGACAGCAGATTTTCCCGATGCAATTTGTCTTTTTTTGTTGTTTTATTTTTTGTGTGTACCGTCAAATAAGATCTGACTGGTACAGGAGGAGATTGTCCCTTCTTTCTTCAGCAGAGCATCTGGTGGATTTAAACCATGTACCTCTGGGATTGCAGTGCAGCTTCTTGCCAATAGGTCACCAGAGCTCACTGCAATTCACCTTTTGATTTCCTGACTGTCGGTGTTTAGAGTGTTAATTGTGGATCCGAGCAAGCTGTAATTGTTAATAAACTCAATCTCTTCTCCATCTAATATGGTGCTACCAATTTGCCCAATGGTGAGAATCTTCATCTTCTGGATGTTGAGCTTCAATTCACCTTGAAGACTGCAGTCCTTGACCTTTTGCAGCAAATGCTTCAGGTCTTCCTCAGTTTCAGCAAGCAAGGTTATGTCATCTGCATGTTGTAGGTTGTTAATGAGTCTTCCTCCAATACTGACACCACACTCCTCATAAAGCCCTGCTTCCTGAATGATCTGTTCTGCATACAGATTGACAAGGTAAGGGGACAGGACACATTCCTGATGTATTCCTTTCCTGATTTTGAACCATGCAGTGTTTGCTTGCTCCATTCTGAGGACTGCTTCTTGGTCCAAATATAGGTTTTGTATAAGCACAATCAAGTGCTCTAAAAGTTGAACAGTGACTAAGGATGACAAGAACAGATGCCTTCGCGCTGAGGTGCTGGACAGCGTCTTGAACATACCATGGACTGCCAGGAGAACAAATAGGTCTGTCTTGGAGAGAGTGAAACCAAAGTTTTCCTTGGAAGCTGGAATTTTGAAGCTTCACCTCAGTTACTTTGGGCATATGGCCAAGAGAAATCGGTCCTTGGAGAAGGGCATTTTGCTTGGAAGGGTGGGCGTACAACTCAGGAGAGGGAGAGCTTGGATGAGATAGATTGATACAGTAACTGGGGTGATGGGATTTGGTGTGTCAGAGTTAATAAAAAAGGCTCAGGACAGGGAAGGGTTCAGAGCTGCTATACATAGGATGGCTATACATTGCAGGCGACTCAATGGCACATAACAGCAATAACATACTATGACAGGTTTGGAAGCAGGAGTGGCATCCACTTCCTAAATAACATGCCTCTGGAAACTATGAACTTTGATAAATTATAATAGTTGTAGATGGGCTTCAGGCCTTTTGTTCATAGAGTTGGTATGGGTCATGCTCAACTTAAAGGCAATCAACAACAACTACATGGACTACCAAAAGAATAAACAAGTCTGTTTTATAGAAAGTACAACCAGAGTGCTCCTTAGAGGCAAGGATGCTGAAACTTCATGATACATACTTTGTGCATGATGTCAGGAGGCGTGCATCCTTGTTTTGAAAAAGATATCATACTGGGAAAGAAAAGGAGACCTTCACCCAGATGGATTGACAAAATGCCTATAGCAATGGATTCAGGAATATCAGAGATGGTTAGGATGGTGCAGGACCGGACAAGGCTCAGGTCTGTTGTTCATAGGGTCACTCTGAGCTGTAGTCTACTGGATAGCATCTAACAACAGCAACAGAATGTAATCATTAATTTCCACAATAACAGAACAAGAATGCATCCCTTTTCCTGATCAACACAGTAACCATTTTCACTCTATGCATATACATTTCCTAAGTCCAGAATGTCCTCTATCCCTCAAAACACTTTTTGTTTCTGTGTAAGTAGACTATATTGCTTGATGACAGAGCTCACCTTTCCAAGCATGGGATTCATGGATGATCTCGAATGCTGAGTATCTGTTATATTTTTAACAGAGGAAACTAGACACTAAAAAGAGCAGAGAGATGGAAAAGAAATGTGTATAACCCTATGGTCTCAGATTCACACCTTATTAATCAGGTTAGGCACTGCAGAAATAACTTTAGGCTGCTAACTCAAAGGCCAGGCCATCCTGGAGGCAGGAACTCACTTGTGGCTCTGAGGAAGAATGATGGGCAATCTCCTCCTGTACAATTTACAGTCTTGGAAACCCAATGGAGGGTCACCTATGAGTTAGTTTGGACTCCACAGCAACGAAAGAGAAGGTGAGAGAGAGGGAGAGAGGAGGAGGAGGAGAAGAAGGAGAGAGAGAGTGAGAATTCCACACCTCTTGATACTCAAAATCTTCATCTCTTCCATCTCATCGTTTGCCAACTCTTCAGAGCTCACAAACTATATGGTGTGTTCTGAGCAGTGCAACTAGTTCAGAACCCAAATACTAACCAAATAATTGGTGGTTTCATGGTGATCTACTTCTGGAAAAAAGTCAGCTACTGAAAATTGGATGACACATGTGGAGTCTCCATGAGTCGGATTTAATCATATTAGTTATCCACTTCCTAAATAACATACCTCCAGAAACTCAATGAACTTTGATGAATGTCGATAGTTGTAGGGGCCCGTCAGGCCCTTTGTTCATAGGGTTGTTATGAGTTGTGCTCAACCTGATGGCAATCAACAACAACAACAGATGGAAAATACAGTTAATCTCTGTACGGCTGATGATATCTTAGAAACTGGCTCTGTGGAAGTAGGCAGAAAGCAATGAGAATATAAATCAGAATCTGCCAAGGGTCTCATGGAGTGAAGGGTCCATGGGTGCATCTGGAGCAGGCATGTGGAATTCCTTCAACAACTAAGTTAGGGAAATGAATATGCTTGTCTATGCCCCACTAGCCTCCATTCCAGAATTTTTCATAAGTGATCTCATTTTATTGCCACAAAAGGATCACAAAAAAAGGGTATTGTTAGTCTTATTTTATAGATGAGAAAATTGAGGCTCAGAGAGGCTAAGGAAATTATCCAAATTATTGTAGTTATTAAGGCTAGTATTCCCACAAGAGTCATGTTCTTCTCGCACCAAAAGCTGTGCTTTTTTTTTAATCCCCTCAATTTGTACCACACATTAGCATGAGTCCTCTTTTCTAAGACCATGCCCTTTCTATGACAAAAAGGCAGCATTAGTTGGTAGGCTGAAAGGTCTCCCTACCAAAAACCCTGTCTGTCCTAAATTTCCTCTCTCAGGCTGACTGAAATTTCCTCATTACTCAATCTTTGAAACAAAGGCAACCGATGTTCTCTGTTAGGACACCAATGTTTTCTGCAATAGGAGAGAATTCCAAATTAAAACCCATTATATGTTTACTAAGTGTTTACTCTCCCCAAGACTCTGTGGTAGATGCTGCAGGGAACAGAAAAAAATGCCTGTGCCCTTGAGAAAGTTAACAAGTTAAATAGCAATTTAAGACTTAGACAACATTTCATGGTGGTAGATAGAAGTGAAGTCACCTATCCCCTACAGGATGCATTGCCAATGAATTTTCTCTTCAATTTCTATAAGCACTCAGTGGTATCTCAGAACAGAAATTCATTAACATGGTTTCTGTCACCTACCCCGAGGAAGTCAGATTTGGGATGGGAGAGCTTTAAAAGACAGAGAACTTCAGGGAGCACTTTGGTGAGGAGGAGTATCTCTGAGGCTAAGTAGCCTTAGAATGGAAGAGCTTGAGCTGCCTTTGGGATTGACTGTGTACAAAAGTATGTGTGGAGAAGAACAATGTGAAAAGTACTCATTTTACATTTGCATGTGGCATACAGAGTTGTCTGTTCAACCATACCTTCGTACCTTCGTTCTTAGCTACCTCAGATAGTCCCAAATAGACTGTCAGTTGTTGGCAAGTTGATTCTGATTCATAATAACCCTATACATGTCAGAGTAAAATTGTGTTCCACAAGGTTTTCAATGTTGATCTCCCAGCAGCCGTTCATCAGTCTGTCTGCCACAACTCCACTGGCTGACTCTGAACCACCAACTTTTCTACTAGTGGCTGAGAACTTAACCACTTGTTGCTCACTCCTCAAGGACTCCATGCAAATACTCTTTGTTGGAAGAAATTTAAGCCTGGTACCAGGTGATCACCTTCAGGGATTCAGGGAAAGAATTTTATCAAATCCAACATACTTTCTTCATCAACATCCTCAACAAGATTGAAATAAAAAGGAAATCATATTCAGTGTATTACACTGGCAACACAAAAGTATGTGGTTTGAATCCAGCCATTGCTGTGCAGGAGAAAGATGGGCTATCTCTTTCCATGCTATTTATTGCCTCTGAAAGCCTACTGGAAGGTTAACTATGGTCAGTTCTTTCTGACTTGATGGGATACAGTAACAGCAACAACTGGTGGCCTAGTGGTAAGAGGTTGTGCTACTAACTCAAATGCAGGCAATTTAAATGCACTAGCTGCTCCATTGGATAAAGATGGGCTATTTACAAAACCCACCAGAAAGTCAGCTATGTTCTGATTTGACAGCAATGAATTTGAAGGCTTGTGTCTTTTTTTTTTTTTAGGGAATACATTTAAAAAAAAATCAACAACCAACATTGTACTTAATGTGGAATATTTGGTAACTTTCCCCTTAAAATCAGGAAAAAGATGAGGGTTTCAGCCTGCACCATTCCTATTCCATATTGTATTAGAAGCACTAGTCAGAGCACTAAGATAAGAAAAAGAAACAAAAAAATATACAAATCAGAAGAATAAGTAAAATTATTTCTATTTGCAGATAACATGATTTCAATTTATAGAAAAACCCAAATAATTCACAAGAAAGCTTTTAGAACTAACAGAAGAATTTAGCAAAGGTACTGGATACAGAGTCAATAAACAAAATTCAGCTAGGTTTCTACATTAACAATGAGAAATCTAAAAAGGGAATGATTTCATTTACAATTGCATCTCAGAGAAAAGAATATCAGGGGGAAAACAACCAAGGTGTTAAAGACTTAGACAATGAAAATTACAAAAGACTTTTGAAAGAGACTCAAGGAGACTTAAATAAATAGAAATATGGTTTTTGTTCATGGATTAGAAGACTTAATATTTCCAGTACTGCCTCAAGAGATCACCAGATCTACAGATTCCATGTACTCTCAATCAAGTTTCTAATAGTCTTCTTTAAAGAAATAGAAAAGTTAATAATCACCTTTTAAAAAAATAATCACCTTTTAATGGTATGGCAAGAGGATTTGAATAGCTATGGAAATATTGGGGGAGGGGGAGAGTAAGAGAATTCACATTTCCCGCTTTCAAAGTGTATTATACAGTAGCCAAAAAGCCTGGTCCTAGTCTAGTGATACATCAGGCAGCAGAATGGAATTCAGAGTCTATAAACACACCTATGATGTCTTCAGTCAATGGTGCCGGGAAAATTAGATTTCTGCATGCAGAAAAATGAAACAGGATCCAGATCTCACGCCATATACATAAATTTGAAATGGATTAAGAATTATTTGTAAAAATAAACAACATAAAATTATTAGAGGAAAATCTCACTGTGGGGCTTACATTTTGACAATGGATTATATAATATAAAAACAAAAGAACTAATAGCAAAAGACTAAAACAATAGAATCTCTTCATTGGGTTTCCAAGGCTATATATTTTTTTTTAATTTTTTTTTTATTTTATACTGGTTTACTTATAAAGTTCCTATACATTGTTTTTCACACTGCTAAGCCTATCAGTCTTTTTTAAAAAATTATTTATTATTAATTTTTAATGAAAATTTACAGTGATTTTGTATTTCCATTCATTCATTGTTGCATTTTTCTCCCTCTCTACCCCTCCCCTCCAGTTTGCTCTTCTCTTTGTTTTCATTTATTTAAAAAAAAATAAAATTGCTCTTCTCTTTGAAATTAGGTCTCTCATTGTTATACAATCCCTCCCCCCAAGTCCACTCCACTATGTGGCCTTCGTTCTGGACTCCTGTCATGACAATAATACCTAATCATATACCTCTTATAAACAGTTCTCTCTCTCATCTGTTTCAATGCAGAAAAATATGGAACTCTTCATGAATTTCCGTGTCATCCTTGCGCAGGAGCCATGCTAATCTTCTCTTTATCATCCCAGCTTTAGTATATGTGCTGCTGAAGCGAGCACAAGCCTGTCAGTCTTAAGGAAAGAAGAATGGACCTACTAGTGGTTTTGAACCATCAGAGATGCTGCAGTACTTTGGTTATCAGGTCAGCCCTCTACAGATTATCCCACCAAAGCTCCTTTTAAATTAAAATTCAAAGGTTTTATTTATTATTTCAAAGACAACAAAAAACCCCTCCCCCTAAACAAAAAAGATAAGTCACTGTTTGTGATATCTTCAGCAATTATATGTTATTCACAAGAATTTAAAGATCTTATCTAAAACCTGATAGCTTAAAAAAAGACCAAGAAACCTCCATATAACCCAACCAAAAGTGGACAAAGGAACCTAAACAGCCATTTCAGCAAAGAAGGCATTCAAACAGCCATCAAATGCTTGACATGATAATGAACATCTTTAGTCTTCAGAGAGATGCAAATCAAAGACACATACTGAAATACTATTTTACAATTTTTGTAATTTTTAAAAAAATGATATTTTAATGAAAGTTTATAAAAAAACTTGGATTTCCATTCCTTGATTGTTGCACATTTTTCTCCTTGTCCTCCCACCCCCCACTCCTCCCACAGTTTGCTTTTTTCTTTGGAAAAAAGTTCTTTCATTGTTATACAATACTTCCCCTCGACCCCTCCCACCTCCCACCCCCAAACACTTTACTACGCAGCTCTTATTCTGGACTCTTGTCATGCCAATAATACCTAATCATATATTCCTTTTATATAGTTCCCTCCCTTATCTGTTTCAATGACGTGTACATTATTTATGCCCCCTTTTCTTTGTTTCCCCCAACCCCCATGTCAGTCCTATTTTATAAAAGTGGCATTGTACAGTATTTGTCTTTTTGTGACTCAGGCATTTCACTCAGCATAATGTCCTCCATGGTCACCCATTTTGTATAATATTTTATGAATTCTTTGTTTTTCAATGCTGCATAATATTTCATTGTGTGAATCTACCACAGCTTCTCTATCCATTCATTTATTTATGGGACTTGGGTTTTTTCCATCTTTTTGCTATTGTGAACAAAGCAGCAATAAAAATTGGGTCAATAAGACAAATAAAAATATGGAAAATAAAAAAATGTTAGCAAGAAAGGGCAGAAACTGAAATCCTTATCCATCACTGGTAAGAATACAAAATAGTGCAGTAATTCTAGAAAACAACACAGTAGTTTATCTTAAAAACTAAAACTGGAATTAACATATGACCCAACACCTCACTTCTGGGGATACCAAGGCACTTAATAGGAAAAGCATCAACAGACATGTATGTCCACTAGTGCTCATTGGAGTAGTCCTAGTGGTCATGTGTGGACACAGGGCAGAGTCTATCGTGAATGATGAGACAAAATGTGGTACATATAGAATGAAATATAACTCATCAATGAATTCTCCATACACACCCCTGCATGGCTTAAACTTAAAGACATGATGAATGAAATAAGTCGATTATAAAATGACAAATATTTTGTGACCTCACCTAAATAAAAAGACAAAAAGAAAAAAGGTAAATATATAGAGGCCAATGTTTGGTAAGAAGCTGAACTGAAATCCCAAAGGCACCAGCTGCTCTGTGGGAAAAGGATGGGTGATCTTCTTCCATGCAATTAACTGCCTCTGAAAACACACTGCAGGGTCAGCTATGGCTTGTTCTGACTCAACAGTACACAACAACAACAATGCTTATTAGTGGTTGCCAAAGGCAGTAAAGAGGGTGAAGAGGTGAGGTTATTATTGCTTTCCATTTCTGATTGCATTGTTTAAGGATAAGAGCACAGCCAGCTAGTGTAACTGATAATAATATGTTGTTGAATGCCTGTGAAGAGTTAAATTGCCAAATATTATGTTGTTGTTGCTGTTAAGTGCCACTGAGTTGATCATGACTCATAGTGACCCCATGCACAATAGCTCTGAGCCCTGCCCTATCTTGAGCCAATCTCATTGCTTCTGACATATTTATCCTTCCTTATTACTCCAGTTACTGTGTCAATCCATCTCATCTGGGGTCTTCCTCTCCTACGTTGTCCCTCCACCCTTCCAACCATGATGTCCTTCTTCAAAGACTGGTCCCTCCTAGCAATATATCCAAAGCATGTGGGACAGAATCTCAAAATCCTTGTCTCCAAGGAACAATTTGGCTTCACCCTCTCTAGGACAGATCTGTTAGTTCCCTTGGCAATCCATGGTATGTTTTCCAGCACCACAACTTAAAGACACGAATTCTTCTTGTCATCCTTATTCAGTGGACAACAATAAATTCATAGACGTAGAAGCAGAAAAATGGCGGTGGCATGTCTGATCTTGTAGCTATTTTATGGTACAATGGGAAGACTCAGGATGAAATGGATTTACTCAGTCATTGACTAGAGTAATGGGGGAACATGTCAGAGATTCAAGATTCAGAGTTGTTGTACATAAGGTTGTACATGAGTTGCAAGCGACTCTCCAGCTTATAACAAAAACAACAACATGTATATTATTGATGAGAAAGTTCCCCTTTTTGAAGTGAGTCACACTTGACCACCTCCACATTAGCACAACTACTTGCCTCTTTTGTCATGAGACTGAAAGAACTAGATGATGTGTTGCTACCACGTTTTGATCAAAGATTCTATGGAAGAACCCTGATCAAAAAGGGGGGATGCAGTACAGAATTTCAAATTCTCATGAAATCAATAATTTATGAAGCCGATGGAGGCTGAATGAACCCCTAAAACAACTGCCAGAGACAACAGTTAATACTTCAGCAAAAAAAAAAAAAATTCCCTGAAGTCCTCTTTAAACCATGTAACTATTTGTCTTGATGAGTAAGATCTGCATTTATCACTGTGCTTTTTTAAAAAACTGTGGAATCATCTCTATAAGGAACCACACTGACAACAGTATCTGCAAAGATTAGATGGGAACTTAGGGAGCAAGTGTGTTTGTGTCAATGGAAAAGAACTAATTTGAAAAAGTAACTGAGAATGATTGCATAACTTAGAGAATGTAATAATAACTCACTGAATTTTACATGTAGATTTGATATGTATTCTGCTGTGTATGTTCTCAACAATAAGTGTTTTAAAAAAATTAAGCTTAAATTGAATATTCAAAACAGAAATAATGATGCTCATGCACTGCTAAGCATATAAGCATGTCACTGAACAATATGAGTAAAAATTGTTGAATGGGAGTCTAAAGCGCTACACAAATCCCTACAGAAAACACAGTCAAGTATTACTTTTAAAAATAAATAAGCTCAATAAGCGAGTCTGAAATTCAGTAGCTTTTGCTCAGTGGACAAAGGACTAGATATTAGAATCAGCTGGTAACAGCAGGTGTCCTGGGTCACAGCTTTCTCAGGGGCACCGAGGACACGAAAAGAATGTGCCTTGAGCCAGGAAAGCGTTGGAGATGGTGCGTGCCAGCAACAGCAAGCGTCAGTTGTGATACAATCAGGAATTTCACGAGCCTATTGTTAAAATGTTAGTAATTGACTACGGAGAGAGAATTCACACAATGGGAATTGGCAACACTTAGGCACCAAGCTTTAAACTATTTTTGGAGAGCCAGTTGACCAGAGTATTCCTGCTTAGACTTGTCCATGTGTTATTCTCCGAGTCCTGCATTTACATTTGGTATCATTCAGCCAACATCAAATTCAAGACTATGAGCTTAATGAATTTAACAACTTTGTCATTGGGCTCTCAAGAAAAAAAAGTGTCTGAAATGAAGTTGGTTGTTTTTAAAGCCACTAACATATCTATATGATGGAATTGAAATCATATAGATGTTAGAGGGAGTTCTGGTGGCCTAATGGTAAGAATCTGCACTGCAATCCCAAAAGAATGTGCTTCGGATCTGCCAGCAGTTATACTAGAGACGGATGGACAATCTCATTCTGTGTGACTGTAGACTCTGAAACTCACTGGAGGGTCAGCTATGGGTTGGTTCTAACTCAATGGTACACAACAACAAAAAGAAGAACATGTAAGTTAAACTATATAAACTAGAACAGTGTTTCTCTAAAGAGTGTCCTTCAACCAATTATCTGAGAACCTGCTATAATTGTAAATCTTCCACACTACCACAAATCTACCTAATGAAGAACTCTAGACGTGAGATCAGCAACTATCCCAAAATGACTGGACCAGTACATCAACAGAGAACAGCCAGATGTGCAGGGATATTTCACTGAAAGCAGAGAATAGTGTTTCATTGACTATGCAAAAGCTTTTGACTGTGTGAATCACAACATATTGTGGCTAAGTCAGAGAAGAACAGGAATCTCAGAACACTTGATGGTGCTTATGCGAAGCCTGTGTTTGGACAAAGAGGCAGTAGTCAGAACAGAGCAAGGAAACAATGTATGGTTCAAAATTAGGAAACGTGTACACCAGGGATGCTTCCTATCTCCATATTTTTTTTCAATCTATATGGAAAACAGATCATCTAGGAGACTGGACTTTATGAAGAGGAATGTAGCATAAAGATTGGAGGAAGACTTATCAACAACTTGCATTATGCAGATGACATAACCTTGCTTGCTGAAACTGAGGAAGACCTGAGGTATTTGCTGCAGAAGGTCAAGGACTGTAGTCTTCAATGTGGACTGAAGCTTAATATAAAGAAAACAAAGATTCTCACTGCTGGGCCAATGGGCAGCGTCATGATAGACAGAGAAGAGACTGAGGTTGATTATAGCTACAGGTTGCTGGGCTTCAGAATCGACATTCTTGATACCAGCAGACAGGAAATAAAAAAAATAAAAAAGATTAGTTGCATGGAAAAATCAGCCATCAGGGACTTCTCAGAGTACTGAAGAGCAACGATGTCTAGAGACTAGGGTGCGCCTAAAGCAAGCCATGGTCTTAGGAATTACTTGCTATGCATCAGAGAGCTGGACAATTACAAAGGGTGACAGAAAAGAGTATTGAATATACCATGGATTGCTATGAGAACAAACAAGTCCATCCTGGAGAGGGTGAAACCAGGCTGCTGCTTTGAGGCAAGGATTTTTAAGCTCCAATTCATATAGAAGAAGAAGTGATATCTTTGAGTTGTTTTGGAAAAGAGTATTGAGTATACCATGGATTGCTATGGGAACAAACAGGTCCATCCTAGAGAGGGTGAAACCAGGCTGCTGCTTTGAGGCAAGGATTTTGAAGCTCCATTTCATATATTTTGGGCATGTTGCAAGGAGGGAACCAGTCCTTGGAGAAAGACATCATGCTTGGGAAGGTGGAGGGACAACACAAGAGAGGAAGACACTGGATAATATGGATTGTTTCACTGACTGGAGTAATGGGGGTAGGGGTGTAAGAGACAATGAAATTGACTCAAGATGGAGCAGAATTCAGAGCTGTTGTACATAGGGTCACTATGAGTTTCAAGCAACTTGACAGCACATAACAATAACAACAGCTACCAGGTAATTCTGATAAAAATGAAACTGGAGATGATGAACTAACGTCACTTTCCTCCAAAAGTAAAGGAGACAAACTTAGGCTTTTACACATTGCATGTGCATTGCATGCATCAATACCACATAATCCACAAATAAATTATCAGGTGTTGACTCAATGCCATTGTGTGCTAAGCTCTGCATGGTCGCCTTCAAGTGGTACCTCCTGGCATTCATATCCTTGTGTTGTTTCTGTCCATGTGGAATCACAGGCGGTGAGAGAGTCTGTGTGACCAACAGAGTAAATTCAGAGTATTGATACTTATGAAGCTAGACCACAGAGGGCATTGAAGCACACCCTTGAACTCTGAGAAGACCCAACCACTATGCTACGAGGATCAGTGCAGTTCCACAAAGAAGCTTGTGGGGGCAGAAGTGAGACAGCACGAGCCTGTAAGCCATGGGCCATCTTAAAAGTGGGGACCTTTTCCAAGAAAATTACAAAACATTACTACAAGAAACAAAAAGAGATCTTGAAAAGTGGAAAAATATCCCTTGCTCATGGATAGGAAGACTCAATGTTGTGAAAATGGCAATACTACCAAAAGCAATTTACACATTTAATGCAATCCC
>NW_006399893.1:5702597-5709090 GCF_000299155.1 Elephantulus edwardii | reverse complement strand
GGTAGAGAGAATAGTGCAACAATGAATGAATGGAAACCCCAAATCTCTGTAAATGTTTATGAAAATTAATAAAATATAGAAAAAAAAAGAAAAAAAAAGTGGATTCTCCAGCCCCAGGAAGCCCCTCAGAAATTGTAGCTCTGGGTGATATTTTACTGCAAATTCTGGCGAATCCCCAGACCAGAACCACCCAGCCAACCCCTTCCTGAATCCCTGACCTATGAAACTGTAGGAGCTAAGACTCTACCTGTGAGGGTGACTTATTACAGAGTAGGAGCTCTTGTGA
Source organism: Elephantulus edwardii (assembly GCF_000299155.1). Lineage (NCBI taxonomy): Eukaryota > Metazoa > Chordata > Mammalia > Macroscelidea > Macroscelididae > Elephantulus > Elephantulus edwardii. Next base: position 5,708,804 of record NW_006399893.1, on the reverse strand, counting down.
CATTGTCCTTAGAGAGATGCACTGTTAGCCAAAAGGCCATGATGCTCCTCTAGCTTGAATCCTCCTGTGGCTTCTTGGGATAAAGATGTACAATTCACAGCCTCTGAAATCCTACTAAAGGGTCAGCTACGAGGTGGTTTCAACTGGACAGCAATGACTTTGACTCCTTCTGACTTCACTACAGAGTAAAAGCTAACACACATTGTGCTAAAAGTGATAAAACAGAGAGCTAAAAGACAATCATGGGTGGGGTATTTAATGAGACTCAAATAAATATGAATTGTACACCCATGTTTATCACAGCACTGAAAACAGCTGAAAAACAGAAACAACCTAAATGGCCAGCAGCAGAAGAATGAATAAGAAAATGTGGTGCATATTTTCAGCGGAATAGTACTCAGTCATAGAGAAAAATGAAGTCCTGATATATGAGTAAACCTTGGAAATATTGTCCTGAGAAAAATAAGTTGGTCACGGAAGGACCACTACTGTATGGTCCCAGATACATGAACTATCGAAACAGGAAAACGTATAAAGACTACAGACATAATTAGTGGATACCAGGAGTGGGGGCAGAAGAGCGAGGAATTGCAGGGGAGATGGGGAGGTACGGAGTTTCTGTTAAGGGTGGTGAAAACCCTCACAGACCATAATGGAGATTACACAATATGATGAACAGAGTCACTGGATTGTGTTGTTGTTGTTATTGTTGTTGTTGTTGTTGTTAAGTGCCGTCAAGTCTCAGGTGACTCATAGCGACCCTATGGAGGAGAGTCCTCGACGCTTGGGTGCCTTTCATCCTCTCTCCAGGTTCATAGGGTTTCCGGAGGCACGCTATTACGGAAGTGGATGCCACTCCTCCTTCCAACACTGGATTGTACACATAGAAAAAATGCTGCATTGGCAAGACCAATTTTTAACAGAACAATTTTTTTATTTTATTTTTTTTATTAAATTTTATTAGTTTTAATGAACATTTACAGGGATTTTGGGTTTTCATTCCTTCATTGCTGCACCATTCTCTCTACCCTCCTCCCCAGTTTGTTCTTCTTCCCCGCCATCCGAATGTCTGTTTTAATTGTCCAATTGCCACAGTGCTTGTCAAAGTCAGTTCTGATTAATCTCCTTTGTCGGTGTGTCCTTTGCCATTCCCTATCACTCCTCCCTGAGAGAGACTTCACCCTGATTCATAAGGAAAAGGGGATGGCGTATTCTCTTAGCTACTTCCAAACAGAACAATTTTTAAAACTTTATGAAACAAAGACTCTCTCAAAAGATGCTTGCTGATTATGTGGGAGATGCATATGCACAAAAAACAAGACTTTAAAAAGAAGCATTTAATAATTATTGTTGATTGAAGAGATAAAAGAGTTCTAGGGGGAAAAATGTCTATATATGCACTCTGGAAATTAGTTATTCTGCAAAACCAAATTTTCAGTGCTCTTTTAGGCCCTAGAACAGCACTTTCACATGCCTCTTTCTAAGTGTGCTGCATATTTCCTCGCCTTATTAGGCAGCATGAATAAGAAGTGATTGCTGCTGATGAGAAAGGGCTGTCCTTGTGAGAACCAGTTATGTGCGGTGCTCTGGATGTTGTTACTCTGTCACTGTAGACAGCAAGGGATGTGGAGCTGGAAGTCTCAAACAGACAAGACCATCTCCTGTTTTCAGGAGTCTTTGTAAACACCTCCATTTATTCTTCCCCCAAACACTTGCCACCTTTCTTCATGTCCCAAGAGTGAAGCCGTAGTTCAGTAAAACAAAGCTAAGAAGTGGCAATGCCACAAGTAGTCTGTCTCAAGACTATTTGCTATCAGCCTGTATTTTGAAAGTAAGGCATGCTCACAGCCCCAAATCCAGGCAATATAAAGAGTCAGCAAGCCACCAGTCCCTGTGCTTGGAGGCCACCATGGCTCCTCGTTCCTCCTGTCATTGCTAGGCACTTTTGAGTCAGCATTGACTCATAGCAACCAAAGGAACAGCAGCTCTGAACTCTGCTCTGTCCTATGCCATCCTCACCATCTCATACACACTTGAGCCATTTTTTAAGTCATTATGTCAATCTATCTTGTGAGAGAACTACCAGAAGTCCAGGCTGGGTTTAGAAGGGGTCGTGGTACTAGGGATATTGTAGCTGATGTTAGATGGATCTTATCTGAAAGCAGAGAACACCAAAGGAATGTCTATCTGTGTTTCATTGACTATGCAAAAGCATTTGACTGTGTGGATCATAACAAAATGTGGCTGATTCTGAGAAGAATGGGAATCCCAGAACACTTGATCATTCTAATGCGAACCTATACTTGGACCAGGCAGTCGTCAGAACAGAGCAAGGGAACATTGCATGGTTCAAAATTGGGAAGGGTGTATGCCAGGGATGCATCCTATCTCCATACCTTCTCAACCTATATGCAGAACAGATTATCCCGGAGGCTGGGCTCTATGAGGAGAAAGGTGGGGTCAAGATTGGTGGACGATTTATCAACAATCTGTGTTATGCAGATGACACAATCCTGCTTGCTGAAACTGATGAGGACCTGAAGCACCTGCTGCAGAGGGTCAAGGACTGAAGCCTACAATATAGATTGAGGCTCAATGTCAAAAAGACAAAGATTCTCACCACTGGCAGCATCAGGATGGATGGTGAAGAGATTGAGATTGTACAGAGCTTTAGTTTGATTGGATCCACAGTCAACACTCTTGGCACCAGTAGCCAGGAAATTAAAAGGCACATTGCCATGGGAAAGTCTGCTGTTAGGGACCTCTCCAAAGTACTGAAGAGCAATGGTGTCTCTCTGGAGATTAAGGTGCGTTTGATACAGGCCATGGTCTTCACAATCACTTGTTATGCATCAGAGAGTTGGACAATGACCAAGGAGGATAGAAGGAGAATTGATGCCTTTGAGCTGTGGTGCTGGAGAAGAGTATTGAGAATACCATGGACTGCTAGAAAAACAAACAGATTCGTCCTGGAAAGGGTTAAACCGGGTGGCTCCTTGGAGGCAAGGATTCTGAGGCTCCGTCTAACATACTTTCGACGTGTTGTGAGGAGAGGCCAGTCCTTGGAGAGGGACATCATGCTTGGGAGGGTGGAAGGACAGCACAGGAGGGGAAGGCCCTCTATGAGGTGCATTGATTCAGTGACTGGGATAATCGGGATGGGAGTGTCAGAGACAGTGCGATTGGCACAGGACAGAGCAGAGTTTAGGGCTGTTGTATATAGGGTTGCTATGAGTCGCAAGTGACTCGACGGCACATAACAACAACAACAACAACATCTTGTGAGGGTATTCTTTTACACTGACCCTCCCCACCTCTCCAAGCATAATATGCCTCTCCCAGGGCTGGCACCTCCTATCAGTGTGCCCAAAGGATGTGAGATGAAGTTTCACCATCCATGCCTCCGAGGAGCATCCTGAGCGAACTTTCTCTGGGACAAATCTATCTGTTCTTTCAACAGTCCATACAATATTTAATATTCTATAAATACTTTGCTTAGCTTGCTTTTTAGTCAATGGCCTTTCTCCTCAGGGTGAGTGGCCATTTCATCACCTGAGGCCATTAGAGAAAGGCTGTTCTCCTCAGGCCTGAACCCAAGCCCCAGACCCCTAATGTCACTGGTGGCCATACCTTCCATTGCTGGTGTCTTTCTTCATGCAGGACAGGAGGGAGGGTCAAGTCCAGCCCTTTTTTACCAGAGAAAGATGCTGGAAGCTGAAGCAGGTGGTTTCCAATTCCACGTCTCTAAACCTGAGCTAAATAAGTGCAGGTCTCTGTACCTCACCTACCTCCATCTCCAGAGAGATGAGGTGATGAAGCCGGCGAGCAGCGCTCTGCATCCCAGCTGTGCCTGCACCTTCCCTGTGCTCCAGCATTTTCCACTATGTGGGTCTATGTCCTTGTTCTTTTCACTCTGCAGCTGCCTATGGCACAGGGCCCAAGCTGATCACCATCATCTCCCTCTGTACCTTTGTAGACCATCTGACACGTAGCAAATACTCGGTCGGTCAGACTTAGAATGTTATTCTACTTGAATTCAAGGGTTCTTTCCAAGCCCTAACCACTTTATTTAAAACTGTCTCTTGTTACACAGCATCACAACTCCACATGCAATAGAATGAAACTTTGCACCATCTTTGGGATTGTTGCTATGCTGGAACCCACTGCAGCAGGCACTGTCAGTGGCCTCCCAGCCTGACATCTGGCAGCATGCATTTGCAGTGCATGGTCTAATTTCTTGCATATCACCATGTCTTTCTTCACAGTCTATCGTGGTTTGGAAGCTCCCACAAAGCCTGTCCATCATGGCCTTAGCTTCCAGCATCATAGTAACACATAAGCTGCTATGTTGTTGTTATTAGGTGCTGTCGAGTCAACTACGACCTTTAGTGACCCTATGAACAACAGATCTGAACCCTGCCCTGTTCTGTGTCATCCTCACCCTTCTTGGCACACTAGAACCCATTGTGGTAGTCATTGTGTCAATCCACTTGGTTGAGGTTCTTCCTCTCCTTAGCCAGCTCTCCCCCTTTCGAAGCATGTTCTCCCTCCTTTCCAAGGAATAGCCTCTCTTAGCAACACACTCGAAGTATGTGAGATGAAACTTTATCATCTTTGCCTCCAAGAAGCGCTCTGGATGCCCTTTCTCCAAGACATACCTGTTTGTTCTTTTAGCAGTCCATGGGATGTTCAGTACTCTTCTCCAACACCACAGCTCAAAGGCACCAATTCTTCTTCTGTTATCCTTATTCATTGTCCAGCTCTCAGATGCATGCCAAGTAACTTGAAAGACCACGGCCTGAATGGGGCACACCTTAGTCCTTGAGCTAACATCATTACTCCTCAATAATTTGGAGAGTTCCTTGACCACAGTCTTTCCCAGTGCTGTAAGTCTTCCGGTGTTCTGACTGCTGGTACCAAGTGTGTTGATTGTAGATTCAAGAAAGACGAGGTAGTTGACAGTTTCAACACTTCCTAAACAACATGCCTCTGGAAACTCTATGAACTTTGATAAAGGTGTATAGTTATAGGAAGGTTTCAGGCTTTTTGTTCATAGGGTCACTATGAGTCGTGCTCGACTTTAAGGCAATCAACAAGAACAACAACAATCATGATTTTGCCTACAGGCCAAGTGGTAAGAATTTTTGTTTTCTTGATGTTGAGGTGCAATTCCTATTGAAGGCTATATTGTTTGATCTTCTGCAACAGGGACTTCAAGTCCTTTCAACAAGCAAGGTTTTTCATCTACATAACTCAGGCTATTGATGAGTCTTCCTTCAATCTTGATGCCACATTCTTTTTCATAAAGTACAACTTCTTGAGTAATTTGCTCAGCATACAGACTGAATAGCAATGGAGACAGAATACAACCCTGTTGCACACCGTTGTTAATTTTAAACCACATACTTTGGGCATGTTGCTGGGAGGGACTATTCCTTGAAGAAGGACATAATGCTGGGAAGACTTGGTGAAGGAGAGGAAGATGCTCAACCAGGTGGACTGACACGGTGACTGCTGCAATGGGCTCTTTTGTGTCAGAAACAGGGTTCAGATCTGTTATTCATAAGGTTGCTATAAGTCGTATTCGACTTGACGGCACCTAACAACAATAACAATAAACTGTTCTCAAGCTCTGTTCGCATAACACTTACTACATATGTTTTGCATGAGTACAATTAAGTGCTCTGAGATTCCCATTCATCTCAATGTTAACCCTAACTTGTTATGACCCTCCTTTGCATAGTTAATAAAACACAAACAGATAATTTTCTGGTGTTTATTTCTTTAAGCCAGAATCTGACATCATCAGCAATGATATTCCTAGAGCGATGGTCTCTTCTAAATTCTGTTTCAACTTCTTGCAGTTACCTTTCTATGTACTGTTCTAGTTGTTTTTAATGTTTTGGGGGTTTCCCCCCCAATATATTTTTTTATTTATACTAGTTTATTTACAAAATTGGAATACCTTGTTTTTCAGACAGGATTATTCCAATTTCCCTAAATGCCCCCACCCATCAAATTGTTGTTGTTGTGTTGCTGTTATGTGCCGTCGAGTCGTTTCCGACTCATAGCGACCCTATGCACAACAGCCCTAAACCCTGCTCTAGCCTGCACCAACCGCACCACCTCTGACACACCCATCCCTATTACCCCAGTCACCGAATCAATCCATCTCATAGAGGGTCTTCCCCTCCTGCGTTGTCCCTC